>NC_091288.1:8731902-9331902 GCF_032444005.1 Ranitomeya imitator
AATGAAGGGTTAATGCCACCTTGCTATTGTAAGGTGACATTAAGCCAAATTAATAATGGAGAGGCGTCAATTATGACACCTATCCATTATTAATCCAATACTAGTAAAGGGTTAAATAAAACACAAACACATTATTTAAAATTATTTTAATGAAATAAAAACAATGGTTGTTGGATTATTTTATTCTACGCCCAATCCAGTCACTGAAGACCCTCGTTCTGTAAGTAAAAAAACATAATAAACCAACAATATCCTTACCCTCCGCAGATCTGTAACGTCCAACGATGTAAATCCATCTGAAGGGGTTAAGATATTTTGCAGCCACGAGCTTTGCTAATGCAATGATGCTCATGGCTGCAAAAACCCCGGAAAATGAAGGTAAAGTAGGTCAATGACCTATATTTACCTGCATTTGCGGTGAGGCGCCCTCTGCTGTCTGTTCCTAGATCGTGGGAACTTTCCTAGAAAGCTCCCTGGCTCGAGATCATAAGAGGGCGCCCTCTGCTGTTTGTCCTCATATGAACTCGAGCCTGGGAGCTTTCTAGGAAAGTTCCCACGATCTAGAAACAGCCAGCAGAGGGCGCCTCACCGCCATTGACCTACTTTACCTTCATTTTCCGGGGTTTTTGCAACCATGAGCATCATTGCATTAGCAAAGCTCGTGGCTGCAAAATATTTTAACCCCTTCAGATGGATTTACATCGTTGGACGTTACAGATCTGCGGAGGGTAAGGATATTGTTGGTTTATGATGTTTTTTTACTTACAGAACGAGGGTCTTCAGTGACTGGATTGGGCGTAGAATAAAATAATCCAACAACCATTGTTTTTATTTCATTAAAATAATTTTAAATAATGTGTTTGTGTTTTATTTAACCCTTTGATTAATAATGGATAGGTGTCATAATTGACGCCTCTCCATTATTAATTTGGCTTAATGTCACCTTACAATAGCAAGGTGACATTAACCCTTCATTACCCCATATCCCACCGCTACATGGGAATGGGAAGAGAGTGGCCAAGTGCCAGAATAGGCGCATCTTCCAGATGTGCCTTTTCTGGGGTGGCTGGGGGCAGATGTTTTTAGCCAGGGGGGGGCCAATAACCATGGACCCTCTCCAGGCTATTAATATCTGCCCTCAGTCACTGGCTTTACTACTCTGGAGGAGAAAATTGTGCGGGAGCCCACGCCAATTTTTTCCGCCATTTAACCCTTTAATTTAGTAGATAGAACGGCCAAATTTTGCAGATACACACTACTAACATTAGTAGTGTGGAATCTGCAAAAAAATGGAGAGAAGACATTATATATATATATATATATATATATATATATATATATACCTATTCTATGTGTACACATTTATTCTACCTATTGGACTGGAAGCTGTCAGTGTGATTTTACTGTACACCGCACTGAATTGCCGGCTTTTCTCTCTTACAGCGCTGCGTATTCCTCGCAAGTCACACTGCTTGTCCGTGTGTAATCCATATTTTTCACGCTTCCATAGACTTTCATTGGCGTATTTCTTGCGCAGTACGGTGACAAACGCATGATGCGATTTTGTACGGCCGTAGAAAGCCGTATAATACTGATCAGTAAAATATGGCAGATAGGAGCAGGGGCAGAGAATAATTGTGCCGTATTTTTTGCGAGTTTTACGGACGTAGTTTCTGCGCTCTTACGTCCGTAAAACTCGCAAGTGTGAAGCCGGCCTAACAGTTCTCCTATAATGGGGCAGATGGCGATCGTTCAGATTACGGGACATGCTGTGGATGTAAAGAGGTAACATGGCACTACATTGCTGGGGATGTAAAGAGGTAAAGTGGCACTACATGCTGGGGATGTAAAGAGGTAACGTGGCACTACATGCTGTGGATGTAAAGAGGTAACATGGCACTACATGCTGGGGATGTAAAGAGGTAACGTGGCACTACATGCTGTGGATGTAGAGAGGTAAAGTGGCACTACATGCTGTGGATGTAAAGAGGTAACATGGCACTACATGCTGGGGATGTAAAGAGGTAACGTGGCACTACATGCTGGGGATGTAAAGAGGTAACGTGGCACTACATGCTGTGGATGTAAAGAGGTAACATGGCACTACATGCTGGGGATGTAAAGAGGTAACGTGGCACTACATGCTGTGGATGTAGAGAGGTAAAGTGGCACTACATGCTGTGGATGTAGAGAGGTAAAGTGGCACTACATGCTGTGGATGTAAAGAGGTAACATGGCACTACATGCTGGGGATGTAAAGAAGTAACGTGACACTACATGCTGGGGATGTAAAGAGGTAATGTGGCACTACATGCTAGGGATATAGGGAGGTAACGTGGCACTACATGCTGGGGATGTAGAGAGGTAACGTGGCACTACATGCTGGGGATGTAAAGAGGTAACGTGGCACTACATGCTGGGGATGTAAAGAAGTAATGTGGCACTACATGCTGCGGATGTAAAGAGGTAACGTGGCACTACTTGCTGGGGGTGTAAAGATGTAACGTGGCACTACATGCTGGGGATGTAGAGAGGTATCGTGGTACTACATGCTGTGGATGTAAAGAGGTAACGTGGCACTAAATGCTGGGGATGTAAAGAAGTAACGTGACACTACATGCTGGGGATGTAAAGAGGTAACGTGGCACTACATGCTGGGGATATAGGGAGGTAACGTGGTACTACATGCTGGGGATGTAGAGAGGTAACGTGGCACTACATGCTGGGGATATAGGGAGGTAACGTGGCACTACATGCTGTGGATGTAGAGAGGTAAAGTGGCACTACATGCTGGGAATGTAAAGAAGTAATGTGGCACTACATGCTGGGGATGTAAAGAGGTAACGTGGCACTACTTGCTGGGGGTGTAAAGATGTAACGTGGCACTACATGCTGTGGATATAGGGAGGTAACGTGGCCCTACATGCTGGGGATGTAAAGAGGTAACGTGGCACTACATGCTAGGGATGTAGAGAGGTAAAGTGGCACCACATGCTGGGGATGTAGGGAGGCAACGTGGCACTACATGACTAGTCCGTCCCCAGCGACCCCCGTCCCCAGCCCCACCGCCTCCGTCCACAGCCCCCCAGCCTCAGCCCTCCGGGCCTCAGTCCACAGCCCCCCGGGCCTCAGTCCACAGCCCCCCGGGCCTCAGTCCACAGCCCCCCGGCCGCCATCCACAGCCACCCGGCCGCCATCCACAGCCACCCGGCCTCCATCCACAGCCCCCCGGCCTCCAACCACAGCCCCCCGGCCTCCATCCACAGCCCCCCGGCCTCCAACCACAGCCCCCCGGCCTCCATCCACAGCCCCCCGGCCTCCAACCACAGCCCCCCGGCCTCCATCCACAGCCCCCGATGTGTCGGCCATCACTCACCAGTTCTCTCCTCAGCTGAATGAAAAACTGTTTGCATTTGAAGGAAATCTTTACGATCTTCAACCTTGAAAAAAAGACAGAACAGTCAGCCATCACCTAGGCATTTTATGTGGATCTATTTCACATTCTGGGGGCAGCAGAGGGGATGTAACTCAGAGACCCCCATAGTCCCAGGGCAGGACCAGCATTGCTCGTGGTGGTGGTCCTGTTCACCGACCGCTCATGCTTCAGTTGCCCCCTCGAGGTTACTGCAGGAGGCAGATGTGCGGACCCTTGCATCTGACCTATTTTTCAGCTGAAGAGACCCTCTAGAATTCAGTGACCTTCACTGACTTCTGCAAGATGGATATTTATATCCTTGTGTGCAACTGAGAAGAGGCTGCCCAGGAATCCCACCGGGAAGGAGACCACCGAGATCAGGAACATTCTCCAGGAGTGTTTCCTTCTTTTCTTACATTACCCAGTAAATATACGAAGACACCGAAAAGTAACTGTACAATTATTACGCTGAAATAACGCGGACCGTTTATTTTCCGTCCACATTAAGGATAAGTTCACACAGAGCATTTTTGCTGCGTTTTTTATGCTAATTTACAGCTGCTTTTTACAGTTCCAGCAAAGCCTATGAGATTTCAGAAATCTCCTGCACACATTGGGTTTTTGTGTGATCAATATTTTGTGCTTTGCTACGTTTTTTGGACACAAAGCATGTCACTTCTTTCAGCGTTTTTGCTGCGTTTTATTCAGCGATTTTTTACCTATTGACTTAAATGGGTGGTGAAAAAATGCAGCAAAAACGCAGGTATCATTATTTGCTGCGTTTTTGCTGCTGAAAATTCAAGGACATTATTAGCATGGACAAAAAAGAAAAACGCACCAAACACGCAACAAAAAACGCACCGAAACCAGCGTTTTGGACGCAGCTTCTTTCCTGCAAAGATCAGGTTTTGCTGCAGAAAAAAAAGCAGCAAAAAAGCCCTGTGTGAACTTACCCTAATGTCTCATGGTCGGAAAACAGCAGAGAGCACAGTGACGGACATCACAAATAGGGATGACAGTCACCAGCAATGATGTAAGTAATGCAGCCATCAGGAGAGAGGGTCATTGTGCCGCACACCCCTCATGTAAGTAATGCAGCCATAAGGAGAGAGGATCATTGTGCCGCACACCCCTCATGTAAGTAATGCAGCCATCAGGAGAGAGGTTCATTGTGCCGCACACTCCTCATGTAAGTAATGCAGCCATCAGGAGAGAGGGTCATTGTGCCGCACACCCCTCATGTAAGTAATGCAGCCATCAGGAGAGAGGATCATTGTGCCGCACACTCCTCATGTAAGTAATGCAGCCATCAGGAGAGAGGATCATTGTGCCGCACACCCCTCATGTAAGTAATGCAGCCATCAGGAGAGAGGATCATTGTGCCGCACACTCCTCATGTAAGTAATGCAGCCATCAGGAGAGAGGATCATTGTGCCGCACACTCCTCATGTAAGTAATGCAGCCATCAGGAGAGAGGATCATTGTGCCGCACACCCCTCATGTAAGTAATGCAGCCATCAGGAGAGAGGATCATTGTGCCGCACACCCCTCATGTAAGTAATGCAGCCATCAGGAGAGAGGATCATTGTGCCGCACACTCCTCATGTAAGTAATGCAGCCATCAGGAGAGAGGATCATTGTGCCGCACACCCCTCATGTAAGTAATGCAGCCATCAGGAGAGAGGGTCATTGTGCCGCACACCCCTCATGTAAGCAATGCAGCCATAAGGAGAGAGGATCATTGTGCCGCACACTCCTCATGTAAGTAATGCAGCCATCAGGAGAGAGGATCATTGTGCCGCACACCCCTCATGTAAGTAATGCAGCCATCAGGAGAGAGGATCATTGTGCCGCACACCCATCATGTAAGTAATGCAGCCATAAGGAGAGAGGATCATTGTGCCGCACACTCCTCATGTAAGTAATGCAGCCATCAGGAGAGAGGATCATTGTGCCGCACACCCCTCATGTAAGTAATGCAGCCATCAGGAGAGAGGATCATTGTGCCGCACACTCCTCATGTAAGTAATGCAGCCATCAGGAGAGAGGATCATTGTGCCGCACACCCCTCATGTAAGTAATGCAGCCATCAGGAGAGAGGGTCATTGTGCCGCACACCCCTCATGTAAGCAATGCAGCCATAAGGAGAGAGGATCATTGTGCCGCACACTCCTCATGTAAGTAATGCAGCCATCAGGAGAGAGGATCATTGTGCCGCACACCCCTCATGTAAGTAATGCAGCCATCAGGAGAGAGGATCATTGTGCCGCACACCCATCATGTAAGTAATGCAGCCATAAGGAGAGAGGATCATTGTGCCGCACACTCCTCATGTAAGTAATGCAGCCATCAGGAGAGAGGGTCATTGTGCCGCACACCCCTCATGTAAGTAATGCAGCCATCAGGAGAGAGGATCATTGTGCCGCACACCCATCATGTAAGTAATGCAGCCATCAGGAGAGAGGGTCATTGTGCCGCACACTCCTCATGTAAGTAATGCAGCCATCAGGAGAGAGAATCATTGTGCCGCACACCCCTCATGTAAGTAATGCAGCCATCAGGAGAGAGGGTCATTGTGCCGCACACTCCTCATGTAAGTAATGCAGCCATCAGGAGAGAGGATCATTGTGCCGCACACCCCTCATGTAAGTAATGCAGCCATCAGGAGAGAGGATCATTGTGCCGCACACCCATCATGTAAGTAATGCAGCCATCAGGAGAGAGGGTCATTGTGCCGCACACCCCTCATGTAAGTAATGCAGCCATCAGGAGAGAGAATCATTGTGCCGCACACCCCTCATGTAAGTAATGCAGCCATAAGGAGAGAGGGTCATTGTGCCGCACACTCCTCATGTAAGTAATGCAGCCATCAGGAGAGAGGGTCATTGTGCCGCACACCCCTCATGTAAGTAATGCAGCCATCAGGAGAGAGGATCATTGTGCCGCACACCCCTCATGTAAGTAATGCAGCCATCAGGAGAGAGGATCATTGTGCCGCACACTCCTCATGTAAGTAATGCAGCCATCAGGAGAGAGGATCATTGTGCCGCACACCCATCATGTAAGTAATGCAGCCATCAGGAGAGAGAATCATTGTGCCGCACACCCCTCATGTAAGTAATGCAGCCATCAGGAGAGAGGATCATTGTGCCGCACACCCCTCATGTAAGTAATGCAGCCATCAGGAGAGAGGATCATTGTGCCGCACACTCCTCATGTAAGTAATGCAGCCATCAGGAGAGAGGATCATTGTGCCGCACACCCCTCATGTAAGTAATGCAGCCATCAGGAGAGAGGATCATTGTGCCGCACACCCCTCATGTAAGTAATGCAGCCATCAGGAGAGAGGGTCATTGTGCCGCACACCCCTCATGTAAGTAATGCAGCCATCAGGAGAGAGGGTCATTGTGCCGCACACCCCTCATGTAAGTAATGCAGCCATCAGGAGAGAGGATCATTGTGCCGCACACCCCTCATGTAAGTAATGCAGCCATCAGGAGAGAGGGTCATTGTGCCGCACACCCCTCATGTAAGTAATGCAGCCATCAGGAGAGAGGATCATTGTGCCGCACACCCCTCATGTAAGTAATGCAGCCATCAGGAGAGAGGATCATTGTGCCGCACACTCCTCATGTAAGTAATGCAGCCATCAGGAGAGAGGGTCATTGTGCCGCACACTCCTCATGTAAGTAATGCAGCCATCAGGAGAGAGGGTCATTGTGCCGCACACCCCTCATGTAAGTAATGCAGCCATCAGGAGAGAGGATCATTGTGCCGCACACTCCTCATGTAAGTAATGCAGCCATCAGGAGAGAGGGTCATTGTGCCGCACACCCCTCATGTAAGTAATGCAGCCATCAGGAGAGAGGATCATTGTGCCGCACACTCCTCATGTAAGTAATGCAGCCATCAGGAGAGAGGATCATTGTGCCGCACACTCCTCATGTAAGTAATGCAGCCATCAGGAGAGAGGATCATTGTGCCGCACACTTCTCATGTAAGTAATGCAGCCATCAGGAGAGAGGGTCATTGTGCCGCACACCCCTCATGTAAGTAATGCAGCCATCAGGAGAGAGGATCATTGTGCCGCACACTCCTCATGTAAGTAATGCAGCCATCAGGAGAGAGGATCATTGTGCCGCACACTCCTCATGTAAGTAATGCAGCCATCAGGAGAGAGGGTCATTGTGCCGCACACCCCTCATGTAAGTAATGCAGCCATCAGGAGAGAGGATCATTGTGCCGCACACCCATCATGTAAGTAATGCAGCCATCAGGAGAGAGGGTCATTGTGCTGCACACTCCTCATGTAAGTAATGCAGCCATCAGGAGAGAGAATCATTGTGCCGCACACCCCTCATGTAAGTAATGCAGCCATAAGGAGAGAGGGTCATTGTGCCGCACACCCCTCATGTAAGTAATGCAGCCATCAGGAGAGAGGGTCATTGTGCCGCACACTCCTCATGTAAGTAATGCAGCCATCAGGAGAGAGGGTCATTGTGCCGCACACCCCTCATGTAAGTAATGCAGCCATCAGGAGAGAGGATCATTGTGCCGCACACTCCTCATGTAAGTAATGCAGCCATCAGGAGGGAGGATCATTGTGCCGCACACCCCTCATGTAAGTAATGCAGCCATCAGGAGAGAGGATCATTGTGCCGCACACTCCTCATGTAAGTAATGCAGCCATCGGGAGAGAGAATCATTGTGCCGCACACCCCTCATGTAAGTAATGCAGCCATCAGGAGAGAGGATCATTGTGCCGCACACCCCTCATGTAAGTAATGCAGCCATCAGGAGAGAGGATCATTGTGCCGCACACCCCTCATGTAAGTAATGCAGCCATCAGTAGAGAGGGTCATTGTGCCGCACACCCCTCATGTAAAGTCAGGCTGTGCCGCCATGTGGGCAAACTGTACAGAGACCTCATACAGTGACCACTGACATTTAATGCCGCCCTGAACACGTGTCTAGTCGTACGCCGGCGCTCATCATGTGCAGAAACGTGTAAATGGGTCCAGTGGAAAGAAGGAAATATTACATAGGGGAAAACCAGCTCTTACCATGGAAATGCATTAATCCGCACCGTGTTTTTGTAAATGACGATGCCGCCCGACATAACACCAATCAGGATTTCATTATTGCTTTGATCCTGCAACAATAAAATAAAACAAGTTAAAAGAATGTAAAGGGTTCTCCGGTGATCACTTATCGATCGGTGGATCCCACCGCAAACCACTATCGTTCCCCGTTACAGAACAAAGCAGAAGTGCACACGACCGACTGCAGCTCCGATCATTCCCTAAGGGGGCGCTGCACTCAGCTGTTTCCAGCAGCCTCATAGAGAATGAATGGATCAGTGGTCGGGTGTCCAACCTGCAGCTACATTTTGTAAAAAGGGATAAAAGTGCCTCGTTTTACAGATCAGTGCAGGTCACAGGAGCCGGACACCAAGTGACCAGCAAGTTATCACCTACCCTCTGTATGTCCTGAGAGAAAGGGTCACAACTCACACCAGCAAATCAGAAACACTAATAAGAGGGCGAAAGTGAGAAGATCTTCTACACTCAAAATAGCAAAATCCCACTGGATTATACCCCAGAGCTGCACTCATTATTCTGCTGGTGCAGTCACTGTGTACATACATTACATTAGTGATACTGAGTTACCTCCTGTATTATACCCCAGAGCTGCACTCACTATTCTGCTGGTGCAGTCACTGTGTACATACATTACTGATCCTGAGTTACATCCTGTATTATACTCCAGAGCTGCACTCACTATTCTGCTGGTGCAGTCACTATGTACATACATTACATTACTGATCCTGAGTTACATCCTGTATTATACCCCAGAGCTGCACTCACTATTCAGCGGGTGCTGTCACTGTGTACATACATTACATTACTGATCCTGAGTTACCTCCTGTATTATACCCCAGAGCTGCACTCACTATTCTGCTGGTGCAGTCACTGTGTACATACATTACTGATCCGGAGTTACCTCCTGTATTATACCCCAGAGCTGCACTCACTATTCTGCTGGTGCAGTCACTGTGTACATACATTACATTACTGATCCTGAGTTACCTCCTGTATTATACCCCAGAGCTGCACTCACTATTCTGCTGGTGCAGTCACTGTGTACATACATTACTGATCCTGAGTTACCTCCTGTATTATACCCCAGAGCTGCACTCACTATTCTGCTGGTGCAGTCACTGTGTACATACATTACATTACTGATCCTGAGTTACATCCTGTATTATACTCCAGAGCTGCACTCACTATTCTGCTGGTGCAGTCACTGTGTACATACATTACATTACTGATCCTGAGTTACATCCTGTATTATACCCCAGAGCTGCACTCACTATTCTGCTGGTGCAGTCACTGTGTACATACATTACTGATCCTGAGTTACATCCTGTATTATACCCCAGAGCTGCACTCACTATTCTGCTGGTGCAGTCACTATGTACATACATTACATTAATGATCCTCAGTTACATCCTGTATTATACTCCACAGCTGTGCTCACTATTCTGCTGGTGTAGTCACTGTGTACATACATTACATTACTGATCCTGAATTACCTCCTGTATTATACTCCAGAGCTGCACTCACTATTCTGCTGGTGCAGTCACTATGTACATACATTACATTACTGATCCTGAGTTATATCCTGCATTATACCCGAGAGCTGCACTCACTACTCTGCTGGTGCACTCACTGTGTACATACATTACTGATCCTGAGTTACATCCTGCATTATACTCCAGAGCTGTCGTTCCTTCATACACACAGGTTCTTTGTAATGACCGCACACTTTTGCTGGTGACTGATCAAGAGGAAATACTCCGACACATGACAGCATTATACACTGCCGCAGTGAGAGGAGGCAGCTGCGTTATTGCGGCTCCAGCGGTGGATTTCCACTGGAAATTTTCCGCTAATTACTGGAGGAGGAGGAGTAAATAGAGTATAATATGAGTAATGGGCAAAGCGTCGGCGCCATAAACAGCGCGACCTGCACTGGGGAGAGCAGTGACCACATGGCTGAAGACCGATCTAACGTGCGGTAAACAATACAAAGGAGGATCCCGGTGACAGCGACGCGACTCATTCATTCACTGGCGGAGGGAAGAGAAACTGCAGGAAGGAAACACTTGTACGACCAGGAAACATCAATGCGAGAGGTCAAGAAATAGGAAAACCAGATAATAAGTGATCAAGTAGAATCATAGACACAACACAGTGGCCCTGGCATGTGCAAACCCCCGAGTGACCCCATAACCAGGAAATCAGGGTCTGCACAGACTGCGATAGTGACTCATTCTGGAAAGTGCAATCTTCACAACAAACACTGAAAAAGCAACCTAAAAATGGCCAGAACAGTGAGTGCAGCTCTGGAGTATAATACAGGATGTAACTCAGGATCAGTAATGTAATGTATGTACACAGTGACTGCACCAGCAGAATAGTGAGTGCAGCTCTGGGGTATAATACAGGATGTAACTCAGGATCAGTAATGTATGTACACAGTGAGTGCACCAGCAGAATAGTGAGTGCAGCTCTGGGGTATAATACAGGATGTAACTCAGGATCAGTAATGTAATGTATGTACACAGTGACTGCACCAGCAGAATAGTGAGTGCAGCTCTGGAGTATAATACCGGATGTAACTCAGGATCAGTAATGTAATGTATGTACACAGTGACTGCACCAGCAGAATAGTGAGTGCAGCTCTGGAGTATAATACAGGATGTAACTCAGGATCAGTAATGTAATGTATGTACACAGTGACTGCACCAGCAGAATAGTGAGTGCAGCTCTGGGGTATAATACAGGATGTAACTCAGGATCAGTAATGTAATGTGTGTACACAGTGACTGCACCAGCAGAATAGTGAGTGCAGCTCTGGGGTATAATACAGGAGGTAACTCAGGATCAGTAATGTAATGTACAGTGGGGCAAAAAAGTATTTAGTCAGTCAGCAATAGTGCAAGTTCCACCACTTAAAAAGATGAGAGGCGTCTGTAATTTACATCATAGGTAGACCTCAACTATGGGAGACAAACTGAGAAAAAAAAATCCAGAAAATCACATTGTCTGTTTTTTTAACAATTTATTTGCATATTATTGTGGAAAATAAGTATTTGGTCAGAAACAAAATTTCATCTCAATACTTTGTAATATATCCTTTGTTGGCAATGACAGAGGTCAAACGTTTTCTGTAAGTCTTCACAAGGTTGCCACACACTGTTGTTGGTATGTTGGCCCATTCCTCCATGCAGATCTCCTCTAGAGCAGTGATGTTTTTGGCTTTTCGCTTGGCAACACGGACTTTCAACTCCCTCCAAAGGTTTTCTATAGGGTTGAGATCTGGAGACTGGCTAGGCCACTCCAGGACCTTGAAATGCTTCTTACGAAGCCACTCCTTCGTTGCCCTGGCGGTGTGCTTTGGATCATTGTCATGTTGAAAGACCCAGCCAGGTTTCATCTTCAATGCCCTTGCTGATGAAAGGAGGTTTGCACTCAAAATCTCACGATACATGGCCCCATTCATTCTTTCATGTACCCGGATCAGTCGTCCTGGCCCCTTTGCAGAGAAACAGCCCCAAAGCATGATGTTTCCACCACCATGCTTTACAGTAGGTATGGTGTTTGATGGATGCAACTCAGTATTCTTTTTCCTCCAAACACGACAAGTTGTGTTTCTACCAAACAGTTCCAGTTTGGTTTCATCAGACCATAGGACATTCTCCCAAAACTCCTCTGGATCATCCAAATGCTCTCTAGCAAACTTCAGACGGGCCCGGACATGTACTGGCTTAAGCAGTGGGACACGTCTGGCACTGCAGGATCTGAGTCCATGGTGGCGTAGTGTGTTAATTATGGTAGGCCTTGTTACATTGGTCCCAGCTCTCTGCAGTTCATTCACTAGGTCCCGCCGCGTGGTTCTGGGATTTTTGCTCACCGTTCTTGTGATCATTCTGACCCCACGGGGTGGGATTTTGCGTGGAGCCCCAGATCGAGGGAGATTATCAGTGGTCTTGTATGTCTTCCATTTTCTAATTATTGCTCCCACTGTTGATTTCTTCACTCCAAGCTGGTTGGCTATTGCAGATTCAGTCTTCCCAGCCTGGTGCAGGGCTACAATTTTGTTTCTGGTGTCCTTTGACAGCTCTTTGGTCTTCACCATAGTGGAGTTTGGAGTCAGACTGTTTGAGGGTGTGCACAGGTGTCTTTTTATACTGATAACAAGTTTAAACAGGTGCCATTACTACAGGTAATGAGTGGAGGAAAGAGGAGACTCTTAAAGAAGAAGTTACAGGTCTGTGAGAGCCAGAAATCTTGATTGTTTGTTTCTGACCAAATACTTATTTTCCACCATAATATGCAAATAAATTGTTAAAAAAAACAGACAATGTGATTTTCTGGATTTTTTTTCTCAGTTTGTCTCCCATAGTTGAGGTCTACCTATGATGTAAATTACAGACGCCTCTCATCTTTTTAAGTGGTGGAACTTGCACTATTGCTGACTGACTAAATACTTTTTTGCCCCACTGTATGTACACAGTGACTGCACCAGCAGAATAGTGAGTGCAGCTCTGGAGTATAATACAGGATGTAACTCAGGATCAGTAATGTAATATATGTACACAGTGACTGCACCAGCAGAATAGTGAGTGCAGCTCTGGGGTATAATACAGGATGTAACTCAGGATCAGTAATGTATGTACACAGTGACTGCACCAGCAGAATAGTGAGTGCAGCTCTGGGGTATAATACAGGATGTAACTCAGGATCAGTAATGTAATGTATGTACACAGTGACTGCACCAGCAGAATAGTGAGTGCAGCTCTGGGGTATAATTCAGGAGGTAACTCAGGATCAGTAATGTAATGTATGTACACAGTGACTGCACCAGCAGAATAGTGAGTGCAGCTCTGGAGTATAATACAGGATGTAACTCAGGATCAGTAATGTAATGTATGTACACAGTGACTGCACCAGCAGAATAGTGAGTGCAGTTCTGGAGTATAATACAGGATGTAACTCAGGATCAGTAATGTATGTACACAGTGACTGCACCAGCAGAATAGTGAGTGCAGCTCTGGGGTATAATACAGGATGTAACTCAGGATCAGTAATGTAATGTATGTACACAGTGACTGCACCAGCAGAATAGTGAGTGCAGCTCTGGGGTATAATACAGGAGGTAACTCAGGATCAGTAATGTAATGTATGTACACAGTGACTGCACCAGCAGAATAGTGAGTGCAGCTCTGGGGTATAATACAGGAGGTAACTCAGGATCAGTAATGTAGGTACACAGTGACTGCACCAGCAGAATAGTGAGTGCAGTTCTGGAGCATAATACAGGAGGTAACTCAGGATCAGTAATGTAATGTATGTACACAGTGACTGCACCAGCAGAATAGTGAGTGCAGCTCTGGAGTATAATACAGGATGTAACTCAGGATCAGTAATGTAATGTATGTACACAGTGACTGCACCAGCAGAATAGTGAGTGCAGCTCTGGGATATAATACAGGAGGTAACTCAGGATCAGTAATGTAATGTATGTACACAGTGACTGCACCAGCAGAATAGTGAGTGCAGCTCTGGGATATAATACAGGAGGTAACTCAGGATCAGTAATGTAATGTATGTACACAGTGACTGCACCAGCAGAATAGTGAGTGCAGCTCTGGGGTATAATACAGGATGTAACTCAGGATCAGTAATGTAATGTATGTACACAGTGACTGCACCAGCAGAATAGTGAGCGCAGCTGTGGAGTATAATACAGGATGAATCTCAGTATGCATAACGACCCATCACATACGATCGCTTACCCGTGCATAGTGCAGTTCCACGCCATACAGCTCCAAGGTGCGGGCAGTGTTTAGGTAGCTGAATTCTGAATCCGCTGGAGATAAGCCACTAAAAAAATATAAAAAAAGGGAAAATATGAAATCTGCTTTTAGAGAGCAGTGCTGTTCTGTGAATTGGATCAGTATCAGAGCTGTGGAGTTGGAGATTACGGACCCCTCAGTCCTGATTACCATGTGGGCAAATCAGTGATTCAGAGATCTGACTTCACATATGAAATCTGACAACTTCTTGTGACGCCACTTGGACGACAATATGAGAAGGGAACGGGCAGAGCCCCGGAGAAGAGGGGACGGGCAAGAGCCCCGGAGAGGAGGGGACGGGCAAGAGCCCCGGAGAGGAGGGGACGGGCAAGAGCCCCGGAGAGGAGGGGACGGGCAAGAGCCCCGGAGAGGAGGGGACGGGCAAGAGCCCCGGAGAGGAGGGGACGGGCAAGAGCCCCGGAGAGGAGGGGACGGGCAAGAGCCCCGGAGAGGAGGGGACGGGCAAGAGCCCCGGAGAGGTGGGGACGGGCAAGAGCCCCGGAGAGGAGGGGACGGGCAAGAGCCCCGGAGAGGAGGGGACGGGCAAGAGCCCAGGAGAGGAGGGGACGGGCAAGAGCCCCGGAGAGGAGGGGACGGGCAAGAGCCCCGGAGAGGAGGGGACCGGCAGAGCCCCGGAGAGGAGGGGACCGGCAGAGCCCCGGAGAGGAGGGGACCGGCAGAGCCCCGGAGAGGAGGGTCTCACCTGTGCTGCTGATGCAGTTTAGCAATCTCCTTCTCGAAGTCCAGAGGTTGGCTGGGGACAAAGGAGAAGTCGACAAGGTATCCCGGCAGATGCTCCGAATGACTGTAGTCTCCAATTTCAGCTTTTTAGATAGAGAAAATATGATTAATCAAATGTGAATAACACAGAATAAGGCAGGTAATTAAAGGGGCTGTCGTGCCACAAATATACATAGATGAGCTTTATAAAGTTACTGGAGATTTATTTCGCCAGGTATCCGGCCATCAGGCTCCGCTCAGGTCCAGGCTTCTCTGCGCCTTTGTCATCATGGGTGCTGTGTGCGGGGACTGGCCAGGCCTCGGTGTGTCTGGATGTGACACAGAAGGGGGCTGGCTTGGTCCTCTTCTTGCACAGCATGGTTTATGTGTGGGCAGAGCACTTGACTGTGAGCGGCTCTGCTGCAGCCAGTGGCAGATACCTCTCCTAACACCGGTCATACATTAACTATATTAAGACGATACATAACTTACTGTTTAAAGCACATTCATGTTTATTTTGTTGTCTGGACAACCCCTTTAAGATCACTCCCAAAGCCCAATCTGGCAGTAATACTCACACTGCACTGCATAAGAAGCCAGCAGGGCGGCAGTATTGTACGGGCAGGGCAGCCTGCAAGACCAGAAGACAGTGAGGTACAGTATAACGATCTCTGTATGTATCACAGCACAGGAATGATCAATGATGGCGAGTCCACCGATACTCTGCACCCACACACTCCAGTCACACCCAGAGCTGCAGCGATGCCACTGCTAGGATGTGTGCACTGATAGGGCTGGTGAGAATACAGAAGACCCCCGGTCACTTACCTCCCGGTCAGAATATCCTGTTTTATCTGCAGGAAGTACTGATATCTGGAAGAGGAGAGACGTGGGTGACGCAGGAATCGCTCATTTGTTTTTTTCTATCCGACAATTATTTCAGCAATCGAATGTGACAATTTTTCAGATAAATGCCGCCTGCCACCCAACACCGCTGCATTGTGGCCACATTCAACTCCCACCCTAACAACCTCTTAAAGGGTCTTGGTGAAAGTGGAGGCCAGTAAATCTTAATTATAAGGAAAAAGTAACAATTCCTATTTTCAAGATCTGTGCTTGCTGTTGCTGAATGGAAGCACAGGCATCAGGGTTTGACACAGCGGAGGATTCATTGCACTGGGCCCATTGGACATTATCAGGGCAGGTTTCATTGGAAATCAGCAAGCAGAGATCTTGATATGGAAGTGAAATAAGCGCAGATACATTAGAAAGTTGCAGAACTTTTCCTTTTTTCTTAGATCCTTACTTGTAGTAGGAGGGAATGACCCCTACCTTGTGTACTCCTCCTGTAACTTGTTGGGATCAGACACAAAAAACTTGACTCTGAAGCTCAGGCTGTGCGGAGACCCCCCTGCAAGGATGAGACGGGGTGAGCGCTCGGCAAATCAGGATGTGATGCTGGGATCTGGCGCACATTGCACTCTGCATTATCACACGTAGTGCAGCGCACATTTCATTGTCACTGGAAATCATCATTCTCCTGTTCCATCCATTTCTAACCTTCTCACAGCTGAGAATCTGTTACAATGGGTCAGTGATGGCAGGACAGGAGCGTCCGCTGTGCTGACACTACAAGTGATTGTGCATTGTCCATCACCTTGGTACGCGGGACTCAATGTCAATCATGTTTCTATTCACTGACAGCAATAGTGGAAAAGGGACTAGATTCGGGACAATCTCTGGACTCACTTTTCAGCTGCTTCCTGACGGGTTTATTCGGGTCCAGCCACCTCTGTGCACAAGAAAAGGAACCAGAAGAACAATCAGACGGGACCCCTGGACGGTGTGATGGCCGCCGCCCTTACCTCAGAAGCCTTACCGGGTTGTCGCAGGAGTCGTCGGCCAGCTGCAGTCCGAAGTAGTCTCTCTCCGTCAGATCCAGGAACCTGAAGACCGAGTCTAGCAGAGCTTGTCCATGGTCGTGCTTCTGAAAGACACAAACGAGGCCACAAATCCATGGAAAGCTCCGGCATGGACCACTGCAGCCCACCCTGAGGCTGCGGAGAGACAGCGGCAGGTCTACAGGAGGCAGAAGAAAGGGGGAATCCAGGCACACGACGGCCTACCCCCACATCAGCAACCCGGGGCCAGGAACGGCTGCCCAGGATTATCACAGGCCATTCATGGAGGTCAGGAAGTGCAACAACCAGGCCCCTCCTCCTCCCTGTGGCTCATGCCCCTCCTACTAAGGCTCCTCCCCCTTCCTGAGGCTCATGCCCCTCCTACTAAGGTCCCTCCTCCTTCCTGAGGCACACCCCCCTCTAATAAGGACACTCCTCCTTCCTGAGGCTCACCCCCCTCTAATAAAGACACTCCTTCCTAAGGCTCACCCCCTCTCTACTACGGCCCCTCCTCCTTTCTGAGGCTCATGCCCCTCCCCCTTCCTGAGGCTCACCCCCTCCCTACTAAGGCCCCTCCTTCCTGAGGCTCACCCCCTCCCTACTAAAGCCCCTCCTTTCTACGGCTCACCCCCTTTCTACGGCTCACCCCCTCCCTACTAAGGCCCCTCCTCCTCCCTGAGGCCAACCCCCTCCTTCCTACTAAGGCCCCTCCTCCTCCATGAGGCTCACCCCCTCCCTACTAAGGCCCCTCCTCCTTCCTACTAAGGCCCCTCCTCCTCCCTGAGGCCCATCCCCTCCTTCCTACTAAGGCCCCTCCTCCTCCATGAGGCTCACCCCCTCCCTACTAAGGCCCCTCCTCCTTCCTACTAAGGCCCCTCCTCCTCCATGAGGCTCACCCCCTCCCTACTAAGGCCTCTCCTCCTCCCTGAAGCCCACCCCCTCCTTCCTACTAAGGCCCCTCCTCCTTCCTACTAAGGCCCCTCCTCCCATGAGGCTCACCCACTCTCTACTAAGGCCCCTCCTCCTCCTTACTGAGGCTAGTGCCCCTCCCTGAGGCCCACCCCCTTCTTCCTACTAAGGCCCCTCCTCCTCCTTCATGAGGCTCATCCCCTCCCTACAAGGTAAAGTGAATGCCCACGTATGGCGATGTGTACGGTAAAGTGAATGCCCACGTATGGCCATGTGTACGGTAAAGTGAATGCCCACGTATGGCCATGTGTACGGTAAAGTAAATGCCCACGTATGGCCATGTGTACAGTACAGTAAATGCCCACGTATGGCATGTGTACGGTACAGTGAATGCCCTCGTTTGCCTATGTGCACGGTACAGTGAATGCCCACTTATGGCGATGTGTACGGTACACTGAATGCCCTCGTATGGCGATGTGCACGGTACAGTGAATGCCCACGTATGGCCATGTGTACAGTACAGTAAATGCCCACGTATGGCATGTGTACGGTACAGTGAATGCCCTCGTTTGGCTATGTGCACGGTACAGTGAATGCCCTCGTTTGCCTATGTGCACGGTACAGTGAATGCCCACTTATGGCGATGTGTACGGTACACTGAATGCCCTCGTATGGCGATGTGCACGGTACAGTGAATGCCCTCGTTTGCCGATGTGCACGTACAAGTGATAACGTTACGGCTCTCTGAAAACAGGGAGGGAAAAAAATAGCGCAAAACATACAATTGGCCCGGTCAGGACAGGGTTAATAAGGAATTCTGATTGAGACATTTATGAAACGTTGTTTCTTTTTAAAATCAGAATGAAAAGAATTGTAACCAGCAGCAGCTGGATGACGAAGCCCACCACGGCGCTGCTCACGCTCAAGGCCACGTTATTACTGACTCTGATAAAGGCAGACTAAGCAAACGCCAGAAACTAGCCCAAGTTATAGCGGAGAAGTTCACCAGCCATGACTTTCTGACAGAAAAAAAAAATGCAGCTAGTGAGGATGAATCCCCCCCAGAAAGCTGCAGAGGTTCCATCCTACAGAGCAGATAGCCGTCCAGGATGGCGCAGACCGGTGGTGTCCGGCTGCGGATACACGAGGACGGCGCAGCACACCAAGCGGGTTACTTACATTTACACGGAAAGCTTGCACACTGTTATCCAGCAGCAGGATATTGCACACCACCTCTGTGCTCTGTCTGTCTCGCGCCTGCTCCGATGCTCGTACATTGTAGGTTCTGCCGGCAGGCAATCGGAAACGTGCGCTCATTACTGTCCACACAAAGTCTGCGGAGAGAAGAAGAGGCAGAAAACGCGTGGTCACCACCATTGCGGATCACGATTCACTGCACGGCAAGAAAAGGAACGGGGTGGCAGGATAAAAGCACACGAGCAGACCACACGCAGGGAAACGGGAGATGTGGACGCCGGATACACGCTCGCGGGGACGCCGGATACACGCTCGAGGGGACGCCGGATACACGCTCGAGGGGACGCCGGATACACGCTCGCGGGGATGCCGGATACACGCTCGCGGGGACGCCGGATACACGCTCGAGGGGACGCCGGATACACGCTCGAGGGGACGCCGGATACACGCTCGCGGGGACGCCGGATACACGCTCGCGGGGACGCCGGATACACGCTCGCGGGGACGCCGGATACACGCTCGCGGGGACGCCGGATACACGCTCGCGGGGACGCCGGATACACGCTCGCGGGGACGCCGGATACACGCTCGAGGGGACGCCGGGTACACGCTCGAGGGGACGCCGGGTACACGCTCGAGGGGACGCCGGGTACACGCTCGAGGGGACGACGGATACACGCTCGAGGGGACGCCGGATACACGCTCGCGGGGACGACGGATACACGCTCGAGGGCACGCCGGATACACGCTCGAGGGGACGCCGGGTACACGCTCGAGGGGACGCCGGGTACACGCTCGAGGGGACGACGGATACACGCTCGAGGGGACGCCGGATACACGCTCGCGGGGACGACGGATACACGCTCGAGGGGACGCCGGGTACACGCTCGAGGGGACGCCGGGTACACGCTCGAGGGGACGCCGGGTACACGCTCGAGGGGACGACGGATACACGCTCGAGGGGACGCCGGATACACGCTCGCGGGGACGACGGATACACGCTCGAGGGCACGCCGGATACACGCTCGAGGGGACGCCGGGTACACGCTCGAGGGGACGCCGGATACACGCTCGCGGGGACGCGGTTACATGCTCAAGGGATGCTGGATACATGCTCGAAGGGACGCTGGATACACGATCGCAGGGACGCTGGATACACGATCGCAGGGACGCTGGATACATGATCGCAGGGACGCTGGATACATGATCGCAGGGACGCTGGATACATGGTTGCAGGAACACCAGATATATGCTCACAGGGACGCTGGATATATGATTGCAGGGACGCTGGATACATGATCGCAGGGACGCTGGATACATGATCGCAGGGACGCTGGATACATGATCGCAGGGACGCTGGATACATGATCGCAGGGACGCTGGATACATGATCGCAGGGACGCTGGATACATGATCGCAGGGACGCTGGATACATGATCGCAGGGACGCTGGATACATGATCGCAGGGACGCTGAATACATGGTTGCGGGAACACCAGATATATGCTCACAGGGACGCTGGATATATGATTGCAGGGAAGCTGGATACATGGTTGCGGGAACGCTGGATACATGCTCGCAGGGACGCTAGATACATGATCACAGGGACGCTGGATACATGATAGCAGGGACGCTGGATACATGATAGCAGGGACGCTGGATACATGATCGCAGGGACGCTGGATACATGGTTGCGGGAACGCCGGATACATGATCGCAGGGACGCCGGATACATGATCGCAGGGACGCCAGATACATGATCGCAGGGACGCCAGATACATGATCGCAGGGACGCTGGATACATGATCGCAGGGACGCCGGATACATGATCGCAGGGACGCTGGATACATGCTCGCAGGGACGCCGGATACATGATCGCTGGGACGCTGGATACACGCTCGCAGGGACGCCGGATACATGATCGCAGGGACGCCGGATACATGATCGCAGGGACGCCGGATACATGATCGCAGGGACGCCGGATACATACTTGCAGGGACGCTGGATACACGCTCGCGGGGACGCTGGATACATACTTGCAGGGACGCTGGATTCATACTTGCAGGGACGCTGGATTCATACTTGCAGGGATGCTGGATACACGCTCGCAGGGACGCCGGTTACATGCTCACGGGGATACAACGAACTCAAAGGTGCAAATTTTAATCTAACATCACAGCTACACATAAAACTGACCAAACAAAGCAGCCAAACGCAAGATTGATGCACAAGTCTGGAGTCCTGAATTACAGGAAAGCTCATCAGATGCCGATATCTGCACGATTACCCTGCGTCCTTCACCTCACAACCCTCAGCATTACCTATAGACTCGTATATATGCAACAGATTAACGGTACTGCTCAAGATGCATCACTAATTAAGAGAAAAGAGCATAATCCCAAAATAAGAGCATTAAATGGCGATTCCCAACACTGTCCAATAGAGGCAACAATTTGGGGATTGGTGGGGTTCAAACACTGTGACCACCACCAAACCCAAGGACAGAGCTGTAAGATGCCGAGTCAGGCAGAGCTGTAGACAATGAGTAGAGTCAGGGCCCTGCACTCATTATCCCTGTGGTTGGACCCCCCCCACTGATGAGATGGTGGTCACCTTTCCTGTGGACAGATGATCTTTGACGTTAATAACCCTTTACTGTAAATGTCCCTACGTGTGGTGTTACTCCAGACGTCATTGATCCTTCTATCACCGGTGTGCAGAGCCGTCATGTCCCAGAATCCCGGGGGTCCTGTCTGACACAACCCGGACCCCAGCAGAAGACCCCAAGTGGCGGTGATTTAGAAGCTGATCACACGGTCTTATATATATATTAGATGCTAGTGATGTCCCCGTCTGTCATGTGGCTGCACAGGTGGAGGGTTACATGGTGTGAACAGGTCTAGAAGGAGAAGCAGAAGGGAGCCGCTGTACACCGGTGCGGAGACCCCCGCGATCCAGGGGTCACCCCCAATAATCAGACTAACACTCTACTTTCCCATTATATCATTTGGATGCCTGCTGTACCTGCATTAATGTCTACATCACCAAGTCTATGGAGGCCCACCACATCCATGGCCCAGCGCTGCCCACCGCTCCTGGGCGCAGACGGGTATGGCGACATCACACTGACAGCTGATGAAGGAAAGCTCGTTAGGTGGGTTAATTACATGGCATATGCACATTTATTAATCAGGGCTTTGTCTGCAAAACAGGAGGCAGAAATCCTAATAATGACCCGACCTCCATCCATCGCGGTGAAGGCTCCATACAAGACGTCGGTGGCTTCCCGGCCGCACAGACGACAACGCAGGGAAGTTTCTACATTTATAAGAATTGTTTCCTCCTGAAATTATGAAACTTGTAATCACAAAGCAACAAGTCCCCAGAGAAAAAAAAGGTGTAAAATGTCCAGAAAAGCAAATGGGTCATCTAGACACCACTGACAAATGGCCGATACAAGTGGCGCGGTGGCCGGCTCCGGGCGCACAGTTACTCGCTCCCGTGTATTCAGACAATGTCATCTGGGTTCAGAGTCAATGGTGACCGGAGCCGCGACGCCTCCTCCGGCCGACGCATTTCTGCACGTCGTGTTCCTGATATTTCAGCAGATAAATCCACCCGGGGAATTGTGCAGCGGTGGTCCTCGTAGGACCACCCCAGCAGTCTCCGCTCGGCTCTCCCTCTCCCCTGTGTACGGCAGCAGATGTCCGCAGCCTCCGCCGCTGCCAGGATAACCCACTGACCTAGATTTCAGCTCCGAGCAAAAGCACAAAGGCCTGATGGCTTCATTCATGTGACAAATGCACCGAGGCCGAGCCGTGATGCCATGCTGCGTGGGCGACTGCACCGCAGACACAGAGACTGTCGGTAAGACTGAACTTGCTGCAGACGTCCACCCTTCTGGCCCCATTCTCGCCACCGGTGACGCCACAATAAGGTTTTCTGGAGATCAAAGCTAGAAAAAAGATACAGGTCTCCATTTCTGGAAGATTTGCATTAATGAAGAAAGTCACTTCAGGGGGTCTCCAAAACCCAAAAATAACAGGCGGTAGGTCATGAGCCCCAACAAGTACCAAAGGGGCCACAAGGGACTCGGTGGGCCGCACCTTTTAGAAAATCGTGCCATTGTGCACATCTCTGGAGACGAGCCACTGACACGCTGCCGGCAGCCACTGCACATGACATGGTTGTAGTCACATCATGGAGGATGGGGTCACAGTCGCCGACATTGCTGAGCCGCAGGTTACCTTAGAAACTACAAGTGTCCTCTACACAACACCTCCTGCGGCTCCTACAGAATGTGCTGTCACGTTAAGGGTACGTGCACACGTCAGGAATTTCATGCAGAAATTTTCCTGACAAAAACCGGACATTTCTGCCAGAAATCCGCATGCGTTTTTTTCACTTTTTTCTGCAATTTTTGTGCGGATTTTATGTGGATTTTTTGCATTCTTTCCCAGACACTCCAAATGCCATAATATAATGGGAAATCCGCAAAAATAAGGAACATGATGCTCATTTTTCCGGAATGCGCTTTTTTTGCAGAAAAAAAACGCATCATGTGCACAAAAAATGCGGAATGCATTCTAAATGATAGGATGCATATGTATGCGTTTTTTAAGCATTTTTATCGCGCAAAAAATGCAAAAATTCCTGAACGTGTGCACATACCCTAATTAATGCTGTCTGCACCATGCAGAGTATGCCAGACCCCCAGAGTGAGGGGCACAACAACTGGCTGCCAGCCATGGGCAGTACCTATGGGTGCACAGGGGCAAAAAGCGACCATTATAAAATCTCTGCCAACATCCATAAATGCGGGATCGCCCTTTGAATTTGGCCTTGCGAGAGGTGCAGCTTCTGGGCACAACGTAATATGTGTAGCGAAGCCCCCTGTGCACACACCGCAGCGGTGGTCTCTGCTATTCAGCTAGCTCAGGAATACAACGCCTCATCTAGGTCCCGGTGGTCTCCTGCTCCGCGGTCAGCATTACCGCACAGTGATGACGAGGTCAATGCCAGGCAGCTGCAGCAAAGGCCACGAGATCTCGGGAGACGTCAGAAGGGGCAAACACGCACAAGACTGAAACATGCCGACCAGAATGTTGGGTACAGGATATAGCAGAGCCGGGGCGGTGTAACCGGCGGGAGCCAAGTGCAGCATGGAAAAACTGGACGGCGAAATCCAGAGAGAGCGTCAGGGTGAGGCGCCATGTGTGTAACGCAACGGGTGACAGTTTCAGAAAAGCTGAACTTTCGCTGCCACGGAATCCTCAGCCGAACACACTGCAGTCTTCTCACTGTAGAAGATAAAACACATAGGAAAGATCCCTTAAAGGGAATGTGTCAGCAGGATTTCCTCCACCGAACTATTTATACACACATGTAGATCCTTTACATGACCTTTACGTGGCCGGACTCCACCTCCGTTACGGAGAAATCAGATTTTGAATTGATATGCAAATGAGGCTGAAGCCTCTGTCACTCCAGATCTATTCCCCGCCCAGCGCAGCCTCCTCCTGTCTGACAGCCTCTATACGGTGTGACTTCAGGTAAAGGCTGGGGGCGGCGCTTGGCGGGGAACAGAGCTGGTGTGACAGAGGCTTCAGATCTACCATAGCTCTTCAGCCTCATTTGCATATCAATTCAAAATCTGATTTCTAAGTAATGGATGAACGGGCTGGTCGTGTAAAGGAATTGCTGATCTCTTCCTTGAAAGGGCTCAATGCATATATAAATAGTTTTGGGGGTAAAATTCTGCTGACGCATTCCCTTTAATGACCACAAAGTGATGTAGCAATCATGTGGCGATTAATAAGCAACCAATTTATGCAGAAACTCATTGGAAAGCCGCCTGGACGGTCGAGAAGTGGTGACACGCCGCCTGGAAGCCGATAGGTTCTGGTACTGGAGAGGGAAAGAATAACTGGTGAGGGAGACGTCCAGAGATTCCTATACAGCCGGTATGTATGGGAGAGATTCTCTACTGTAAGAGCAGAGGAGCCATCAGCCCTAGATGCAGCACTGGCAGATTCAGGAAAGGTTTAATGAATATACGACATTGCCACATCCATAAAAGTCGGCCGCACGATAAACACCATATAGCAAAGAAAGTGGTTTTGATAATGTCAGCTTCTCACACAAAGTGCAGGACCCCCGCCGCTCCACCGACAGAACAATGCAACGTCACGGGGCTCAGAAGATACCCCCACACCAGACGGGTTATTGCATTATATGTGAGAAAAGAAAATAAATGAAATGAAAGTTTAGAATCACCACAAAAGCACTATCCCTGGCTCGTCTCACCAGGCGACGAGCATCTCGTCTCACCAGGCGACGAGCATCTCGTCTCACCAGGCGACGAGCATCTCGTCTCACCAGGCGACGAGCATCTCGTCTCACCAGGCGACGAGCATCTCGTCTCACCAGGCGACGAGCATCTCGTCTCACCAGGCGACGAGCATCTCGTCTCACCAGGCGACGAGCATCTCGTCTCACCAGGCGACGAGCATCTCGTCTCACCTGGCGACGAGCATCTCGTCTCACCAGGCGACGAGCATCTCGTCTCACCAGGCGACGAGCATCTCGTCTCACCAGGCGACGAGCATCTCGTCTCACCAGGCGACGAGCATCTCGTCTCACCAGGCGACGAGCATCTCGTCTCACCAGACGACGAGCATCTCGTCTCACCAGACGACGAGCATCTCTTCTCACCAGACGACGAGCATCTCATCTCACCAGACGATCGTAATGAGCTGCACTGAAACATCCAGAGAGAATATCTGAGTTCCAGTAGATCGTACGGTAAAATAAATGGTGTTCTTTAAAGCTATAACATGGCCCACAAATAATGAGCCCCAGTGTCTCGGGGGATGAAAGAAAAAATAAAAGTTACAGCTCCTGGAGAGAGAAAGGGAAAAAAAAAACCCACAAAGACACAAACTGGGCAAACTGGGAACAAAAGCTACAAACACTGGAATCTCCGGGGGACGATCAGAACAAACTGTGGAAAGTGTGGAGGCAGAATGACTGATGCCCCAGATCATTGCTTCCCCTGATCATTGCTTCCCCAGATCATTGCTTCCCCAGATCATTGCTTCCTCTGAATTCTGCCTCCTCAGCTGGGAAACATGCAGAGGAACGTGAAAGGGGATTAAAAATAACCCGGAAAGGTTCATATTCAACAACGGAACAAACTAGACATGAAGAATTCAACCCGTCCATCGTCCCAGAGGAAAGACGCCACACGTAAAAACCGCCATTACCTATAGGAAGAGATACTGGAGGGACAAGTATCAGCCCCACACATACGTGACAAGGAGTGACCTCATCAATAGGGCCAATAATATACTGCAAGAGTGGCCCCCAGAGAGACAATGCTGCAAACTGGCGTATACCGGAAACCCCCCTCCCCAAGACCATCATATACCGCAAACACCCCCTCCAAGACCGTCAGTATAGTGGGAACACCCCACAAGACCATCATACACCAGGAACACCCCCTAAGACGAACATATATCAGGAATACCCCCTCCAAGTCCATCAGTATAGTGGGAACACCCCACAAGACCATCATATACCGGGAACACCCCCTCCAAGACAGTCAGTATAGTGGGAACACCCCACAAGACCATCATATACCGGGAACACCCCCTCCAAGACAGTCAGTATAGTGGGAACACCCCACAAGACCATCATACACCAGGGACACCCCCTAAGACCAACATATATCAGTAACATCCCCCAAGACCGTCATACACCAAGAACACCCCCCGAGACTGGCCATATACTGGGAACACCGCCCAAGACTAGGCTTGAGCGAAACGCATCGGACAAATTCAAAAGTCGCCGACTTTTGGCAAAGTCGGGTTTCATGAAACCCGACCCTAGTGTGGGATCGGCCATGCGGTCGGCGAACTTCGCGCCAAAGTCGTGTTTCGTATGACGCGTTTGGCACCATTTTTTCAGCCAATGAAGGAGCGTGGGCAGAGTGAGGACATAGGTCTTAGGGGCGTGCACGCCTATCGCCATCTTCTCGCTTGTGCGCTGTAGCGATTTGCAATGTGTAACACCAGCTTTTCTGTTCAGGGACGGAGAGACTTTTCGTGATAATCGGCCGATTTCACTCGATTCGACTTTTGGGATAGTCTGGTTTCGCGAAACCCCACTCGACCCTAAAAAAGTAAAAGTCGCTCAACCCTACCCAAGACCATTATATACCAAGAACACCCTGCAAGACCATTCGTATAACGTCAACACTCCTACAAGACTGTCATACACCAGGAACACCCCAAAAGACCATCATTCACCAAGAACCCCCTAGAGACTGGTCGTATACTGGGAACACCCCCCAAAACCGTTATATACCAGGAACATCCTCAAAACCGTCACATACCAGCAACACCCCACAAAAACATCAATATAACAGGAACATTCCCCATCCCCCCACTGGCTGTATACTGGTAACACCCCACAAGACCGTCATATACCAAGAACACCCCCCAGAACTAAAATATACCAGGAACACCACCCGCGAGACCGTCCAAATAACAAGAATACCACTGCCCCCCTGTCATATACCAGGAACACCCTTAGAGACAGCCATATATTGCGAAAACCAAGCAAGATGGCCATATACTGGTGAGACCGGCCATATACCAGGTACCAGTATGACCATCTGCTTTGGAGATGACTCGGCACGCTAGACGGCACACTCCGGCACACTCCGCCCATCTAGACGGCACACTCCGCCCATCTAGACGGCACACTCCGCCCATCTAGACGGCACACTCCGCCCATCTAGACGGCACACTCCGCCCATCTAGACGGCACACTCCGCCCCGCTAGACGGCACACTCCGCCCCGCTAGACGGCACACTCCGGCCCGCTAGACGGCACACTCCGGCCTGCACATCCTTACATTTGCCCATTCTACCTGCTCCCAACACCTCACCGTTCAGACTGCTGGTGCCACTATAACAAGACGGTGAAGGTTTTTCACGTGTGGTTGGTGGCTTTAATGTTGTGGCTGATGGGTGCACATCTCCGGCACCCGCTGCAGACGCTGGATTATGTCCGTTTCACTTCCCACATTACAAATAATTAAAACAGTGTAAAAGGGATTAGGGAGCTGGAGGTGGATCACCCCGGGGGGCGGCCATTTCTACACTAAACACTTCCGAAAGAAGTCACTGGGAGCTCAGGGAAGCCGATCATTAGACATAGTGCGCATATTTCTGAGGACAACACACGTCTCCGGTTACACGAGTGCGGCTGGTGATGCTGCGGAGATCCTCCGTCTGCTGCTCCCCGGGGCTCCACCAAAAAGGCTCATCCATGGCCCCCAAGGCTGAAACTGACTGTAAATGTCAGGATGATCTATTGGATCTGATCGCGGTGCCCCCTGCAGTCGCCCAGTTCCCAAGGCTGACACTAACAGTAAATGTCAGGATGATCTACTGGATCTGTACTGGATCTGATCGTGGTGCCCCTGCAGTCGCCCAGTCCCCAAGGCTGACACTAAGGGTACCGTCACACAGTGCAATTTTGATCGCTACGACGGCACGATTCGTGACGTTCGAGCGATATAGTTACGAGATCGCAGTGTCTGACACGCTCCTGTGATCAGGGACCCCGCTGAGAATCGTACGTCGTAGCAGATCGTTTGAAACTTTCTTTCGTCGTCTAGTGTCCCGCTGTGGCGGCATGATTGCATGGTGTAACATATATCGTATACGATGTGCGCATAGTAACCAACGGCTTCTACATCGCACATACGTCATGAAATTATCGCTCCAGCGTCGTAGATTGCAAAGTGTGACAGCAGTCTACGACGCTGGAGCGATATTGTTACGACGCTGGAGCGTCACGGATCGTACCGTCGTAGCGATGAAAATTGCACTGTGTGACGGTACCCTAACTGTAAATATCAGGATGATCTACTGGATCTGATCACTGTGCTCCCTGCAGTCGCCCAGTCTGTCACTGCCAGGAATAATCGGAATTATTCTACAAAGTGAAATATCGCTCACTGATCTGACGTCAAGCTTCCTGTATTTCTTTATTACTTTCTTTGTTGCTCGGCCTTAGTATTTCTATTTTCAAGATCTCGAATTGCTGTCAGAAAAGAGAAACATCCAGAGGCTGAAACCATGTACAGATCTGAGGCCGTGTTCACACGATGGAGGAAAAGAAAAAAAGTATTTTGCACAAAAGTCAACAAACATTCACGATCAGATTTCTGCCACCAATTTCCACCCTACCCTGATGAAGATGCACACGAGGATTCGGCACCTGCAGATATGCACACCTTAAGGGTACGTGCACACGTCAGGATTTTTTCCTGACAAAATCCAGAGATTTCTGCCAGAAATCCGCGTTTTTTTGCGCGGATTTCTCGCGGAAATTGCACGTTTTTTGCGCGAATTTTGCGCAGATTTTTTGCGGATTTTTTTTTTTCCCGGAATGTCATTTTGGCTTAGAAATCCGCAACAATTCCGGAAAAAGAAAGAGCATGTCCGGATTTTTAGCGGTAAGCGTTTTTTTTGCGGAAAAAAACGCTTACATCTGCACAAAAAACCCGGAATGCATTCTAAATGATAGGATGCATATTTTTAGCGTTTTTAATGCGGAATTATAGCGAAATTCCGCAAAAAAAACGCTAAAAATCCTGACGTGTGCACATACCCTAAGGAATGGTGGAAATCAAAGTCAAGGAGAAATGGAAATCATTTTCAAAACCTCTGGATTCTAAAGTCCGGGGTCTGAGCCTCGTGCAGAAATCCCGGCACCTCCAGCCTCGGCTGTGGTCACTGAGGTTATTAATGGTCGTCTGAGAAAGGATCTGCAGCTGAATGGACTTGGGAAAATCATCAAAATCTGCTACCGGCAGCTCCTGCCTAATCACCAACCAATGACATCCCCAATGGAGACAAGTCTGGATCCGCTGCCGGAAGCTCCTGTGTGATCACCGACCAATGGCGTCCCCAATGGAGACAAGTCTGGATCCACTGCCGGGAGCTCCTGTGTCATCACCAACCAATGACATCCCCAATAGAGACAAGTCTGGATCCGCTGCCGGAAGATCCTGTGTGATCACCGACCAATGACGTCCCCAATGGAGACAAGTCTGGATCCGGTGCCAGGAGCTCGTGTCATCACCGACCAATGACGTCCCCAATGGAGACAAGTCTGGATCCGCTGCCGGAAGCTCCTGTGTCATCACTGACCAATGACGTCCCCAATGGAGACAAGTCTGGATCCGCTGCCGGAAGTTCCTGTGTGATCACCGACCAATGACGTCCCCAATGGAGACAAGTCTGGATCCACTGCTGGAAGCTCCTGTGTCATCACCAACCAATGACATTCCCAATGGAGACAAGTCTGGATCTGCTGTCGGAAGATCCTGTGTGATCACCGACCAATGACGTCCCCAATGGAGACAAGTCTGCATCCGCTGCCGGAAGATCCTGTGTCATCACTAACCAATGACGTCCCCAACGGAGACAAGTCTGGATCCGCTGCCGGAAGCTCCTGTGTGATCACCGACCAATGACGTCCCCAATGGAGACAAGTCTGGATCCGGTGCCGGGAGCTCCAGTGTCATCACCGACCAATGACGTCCCCAATGTGCTCTATGGAGACAAGTCCAGAGACACTGCCGGCAGGTTCTATGTAATCACCAACCAATGACATCCCCAATGGAGACAAGTCTGGATCCACTGCCGGAAGCTCCTGCGTCATCACAGACCAATGACGTCCCTGATGTGCTTTATGGAGGCAAGTCCGGAGACACTGCTGGCAGCTCCTGTGTAATCACCAATCAATGACATCCCCAATGGAGACAAGTCAGGAGACACTGCCGGTAGCTCCTGTGTGATCTCCAACCAATGATGTCCCTGATGGAAACAAGTCCAGAGACGCTGCCGGGAGCTCCTGTGTAATCACCGACCAATGACGTCCCCAATGTGCTCGATGGGGACAAGTCTGGAGACGCTGCCGGCAGCTCCTGTGTAATCAATGACATCCCCGATGTGCTAGATGTAGACAAGTCTGGAGATGCTGCAGACACGGGAGCAGGTGCAGGCCACTCAGCAGCACCGGCAACATGCTATCTGGGGACAATTTGGAGAAACAGCCGCACCACAGCACAACGTAAAATGAATTCTGCTGCAAATTTGTTCTGTGTGAACAAGTACTGATAGTTTTCATGGCTGAGCGTTTGTTACAACGGCATAGACACAATCCTCCAAATCAACTCTTCTCTACGTCTCAAAATCTACTATATAATTGTCTAAGGGTCACTTCCGTCTTTCTGTCTGTCACGGATATTCATTGGTCGCAGCCTCTGTCTGTCATGGAAATCCAAGTCGCTGATTGGTCATGGCAAAACGCCCACGATTATTGCCACGACCAATCAGCGACGGCCATAGTCTGGCAGCGAAATGGCCGCTGCTTTAGTGCCCTGCAGTCGGTGCTGAGCGCTCACACAGGGTTAATGCCAGCTTAACGGACCGCGGTGTAACACACTCCGTTACCGCAGCTATTAACCCTGTGTGACCAACTTTTTACTATTGATGCTGCGTATACAGCATCAATAGTAAAACGATCTAATGTTAAAAATAATAATAATAATTAAAAAAAAAAAAAAAGTTATTCTCACCCTCCGGCGTCGCGTCCTGTCCTCGGCAGTGCAAGCGGCAGGTTCCGGTGCCAAGGATGCTATGCGAGAAGGACCTGCCGTGACGTCAAGGTCATGTGATCGCGACATCATCACAGGTCCTGCGCTCATACCAACCCTTGGACCGCAAGCTGCCGCGTGCACCGCACACAGGCGACAGGACTACAAGGGCCCTTCGGAAGGTGAGTATATGTTTATTTTTTATTTTAAGTCTTTTTTAACCACGCATATAGTGCCCACATTGCTATATACTATGTGGGCTGTTATATACTACATCTCTGTGCTATATACGATGTAGCTGGGCAATATACAACGTGACTGTCCAATATACTACGTGGCTGGGCAATATACTACGTGGCTCTGCTATATACTACGTCGCTGACCAATACACTACGTAGCTGTGCAATACACTTATGTGACTGTATTATATACTACGTGCCTGTGCAATATACTACATGGCTCTACAATACACTATGTGGCTATGTTATATACTACGTACCTCTCCTATATACTACGTACGCTGTGTTACATACTACGTAGCTCTCTTATATACTACGTAGCTATGTTATATACTACGTCGGTTGTCTTATATACTACATCACTGTGCAATATAGTACATAGCCTGTGCTATATACTACCTACATATTCTAGAATACCCAATACGTTAGAATCGGCCCACATCTAGTGTGAAATAATCTTCTAGACTAATCCAACCGGATCCTAAAAGCCCCATCTCTGCCTGCAGTGCAGTGTGGGTACCCGAGCCCCATCTCTGCCTGCAGTGCGGTGTGGGTACCCGAGCCCCATCTCTGCCTGCAGTGCGGTGTGGGTACCCGAGCCCCATCTCTGCCTGCAGTGCGGTGTGGGTACCCGAGCCCCATCTCTGCCTGCAGTGCGGTGTGGGTACCCGAGCCCCATCTCTGCCTGCAGTGCGGTGTGGGTACCCGAGCCCCATCTCTGCCTGCAGTGCAGTGTGGGTACCCGAGCCCCATCTCTGCCTGCAGTGCAGTGTGGGTACCCGAGCCCCATCTCTGCCTGCAGTGCAGTGTGGGTACCCGAGCCCCATCTCTGCCTGCAGTGCAGTGTGGGTACCCGAGCCCCATCTCTGCCTGCAGTGCAGTGTGGGTACCCGAGCCCCATCTCTGCCTGCAGTGCAGTGTGGGTACCCGAGCCCCATCTCTGCCTGCAGTGCAGTGTGGGTACCCGAGCCCCATCTCTGCCTGCAGTGCAGTGTGGGTACCCGAGCCCCATCTCTGCCTGCAGTGCAGTGTGGGTACCCGAGCCCCATCTCTGCCTGCAGTGCAGTGTGGGTACCCGAGCCCCATCTCTGCCTGCAGTGCAGTGTGGGTACCCGAGCCCCATCTCTGCCTGCAGTGCAGTGTGGGTACCCGAGCCCCATCTCTGCCTGCAGTGCAGTGTGGGTACCCGAGCCCCATCTCTGCCTGCAGTGCAGTGTGGGTACCCGAGCCCCATCTCTGCCTGCAGTGCAGTGTGGGTACCCGAGCCCCATCTCTGCCTGCAGTGCAGTGTGGGTACCCGAGCCCCATCTCTGCCTGCAGTGCGGTGTGGGTACCCGAGCCCCATCTCTGCCTGCAGTGCGGGTACCCGAGCCCCATCTCTGCCTGCAGTGCAGTGTGGGTACCCGAGCCCCATCTCTGCCTGCAGTGCGGTGTGGGTACCCGAGCCCCATCTCTGCCTGCAGTGCAGTGTGGGTACCCGAGCCCCATCTCTGCCTGCAGTGCAGTGTGGGTACCCGAGCCCCATCTCTGCCTGCAGTGCAGTGTGGGTACCCGAGCCCCATCTCTGCCTGCAGTGCAGTGTGGGTACCCGAGCCCCATCTCTGCCTGCAGTACAGTGTGGGTACCCGAGCCCCATCTCTGCCTGCAGTGCAGTGTGGGTACCCGAGCCCCATCTCTGCCTGCAGTGCAGTGTGGGTACCCGAGCCCCATCTCTGCCTGCAGTGCAGTGTGGGTACCCGAGCCCCATCTCTGCCTGCAGTGCAGTGTGGGTACCCGAGCCCTATCTCTGCCTGCAGTGAGTGTACCCGAGCCCTATCTCTGCCTGCAGTGAGTGTACCCGAGCCCTATCTCTGCCTGCAGTGAGTGTACCCGAGCCCTATCTCTGCCTGCAGTGTGGGTACCCGAGCCCTATCTCTGCCTGCAGTGTGGGTACCCGAGCCCTATCTCTGCCTGCAGTGAGTGTACCCGAGCCCTATCTCTGCCTGCAGTGAGTGTACCCGAGCCCTATCTCGGCCTGCAGTACAGTGTGTGTACCCGAGCCGTATCTCTGTGATAAACATCCAGAAATATTCAGTAGCAAAACTAAAATCATGAGGTCCACCCCCAGGATGTGGCAATTATCATAATACCCACCGAAACATGATTAGACCTCCTGCCACATCCGCAGGAGTACAGAGGGGTCCCCGATTCTGTAAATTAGTCTTCTCCAGCAGCACAGAGGATGTCAGGATTCCACTGCTGCAGGAGGATAACAGCAGCAATCCTGGATCCCGAGCTCTGCAACCTGTGACTACAACTTCCAGTATGCTCCGGGAGAGCCACAGTGTGCAGAGCGCTGCATAGAGGGAGTATTGCAGAGCAGCGCGCAGGCGATGCATGGTAATCAGGTGAAGGGTGGCAGCTGCTGGGCGCAGGGTAGAATGGGGGGCTTGTCCATGGGGTCATGGGCTGCTCGCCACGTACAGAATCACAGAAAGCAAGAAATCTGGGCTGCACCGCAAATATGCTGTTCATCCGCAGCTTCCTATGACAAAGGGAAGGATCCTGCTGTGACCGGCGAGCGGTGGATAGACAGTGACGTCACCTATAGCCACGGACCCCATAAACTCCACCGAGCACTGCAGAAACATACAGGCAGCCGCTCCAATGCTACAAACCCCACAATGCACCCCTACAGGCGATCTAAGACCCCCGGATAATAGGAGGAGAGGGGAATGCATGCAAGGTGGGGGGAGGGGCACATTCATTCCTGCACACACTTTACCTTCATATAAGAGCCACGTTCTGCAGTTTTGTGGTGAGGAAACGGGTCTCCGAGCTGCTCCAGTGTTGGGGGTCTTGGACCTCAGTCACATCGGGGTCTCGGAGGAGGCAGCAGTCTCAGCAGATGGAGCCTCATACTGTCAGAGACGATCATGGAAGAGAGAGCAGGGAGGGGAGAGGGGGTGAGAGATGTGTGTCCCTGGGGGCGCAGGGATCTATAGGGGCTGCAGGGAATCAGCTGACCAACAGTGCAGAGGTGAAGAGCTATAGGTGGAAGCAGAGGCCGCTACAATGTATCTATAGTATCAGAACAAGTATGTATCTATAGGTATCACACCTGCGATACTATGTAGCTATAGTATCAGACCAACAAGTACTATATATCTATAGTATCACACCTGCGAGTACTATATATCTATAGTATCACACCTGCGACTACTATATATCTATAGTATCACACCTGCGAGTACTATATATCTATAGGTATCACACCTGCGAGTACTATGTAGCTATAGTATCAGACCAAGTACTATATATCTATAGTATCACACTTGCGAGTACTATGTAGCTATAGTATCAGACCAACAAGTACTATATATCTATAGGTATCACACCTGCGAGTACTATGTAGCTATAGTATCAGACTAAGTACTATATATCTATAGTATCACACCTGCGAGTACTATGTAGCTATAGTATCAGACCAACAAGTACTATATATCTATAGTTTCACACCTGCGAGTACTATGTATCTATAGTATCAGACCAACAAGTACTATATATCTATAGTTTCACACCTGCGAGTACTATGTATCTATAGTATCAGACCAACAAGTACTATATATCTATAGATATCAGGTCAATAATTGCTATGCATCTATAATATCACACCTAAGAGGACACTGTACCTATAGTATCACACCTGAAAGCACCATGTATCTATAGTAAGACAAAGCGATGGATAGAGGGAGACTCTAGAGTTCATTATATAGGAAACGTATAAATGACTACAGGTCTTGTAAGGGGATATTGCACCAGATCTCCAGGACACTCACAGCTTAGAGATATATAGGTGGCAGGTCTCTGCTAGGCAGACATATAGGTATCGGATAAAAATCCCAGTGGATGGAAACAATCTATACGTGACAGAGTAACATAAGTATATATACAAATATATGTAGGTAATAGGAGATAATAAATGGTGACAATGTATAGGTGAATGATGGGAGGTAAGAAGTGGATAGATCTGGATGTCATCTATGTCTGTGTATATAGCGCTATAGGTTTAATACTCCGCCAGGGATATTGATCCATAGGTGGTCACGAAGGGGTCTAGATGTGGGGAAATACGGAAGGTTCAGAATGGAGTACAGGTGAAAGGTCACGGGATCTATAAGTTCCAATAGGGGGTGAAATGTGCAGAGGGGTTTATATATCTCCTAAAATGCAAGGGGTAATATGCACAGGGACTCTATAGGCTCCAGGTGGCGGCAGGTGAATCTATAGGTGACCAGGTCGCAATATTCCAGCAGCAGTTTGCACAGGGTGGGGTAGATCTATAGGTGGTCCTGGGATAGGTTTCTGTATATCCAGATCACCTTATAGGTGGTGTGTTTATACTTCAGATGGATGCAGGTGTCTCTGTACATACAAACGGCAGCAGTAATGATCTATAGGTGACTGGGTCAGTATATCCCAGCAGCCATAGGCACTGGGTTAGGGTATATCGATAGGCTCCAATAGATGGTTGCAGGTGTTTCTGTATATCCAGGTGGCACGGGAGAACTATAAGTGACCAGCTCTATAGGCTCCAGCTCACAGCTGCAGGGTCTATAAGGGGTGAATTGTGTAGGAAGGGGGTCTATGTATATCCTACAAGGTGAGAGTTATATCCATTGGTGACACAGGAATTCTGTAGGCTCCAGGTGAAGTATATCCAGGTGAACTCTGTGGCTCTATAGGAGTCTAGGCCTGTATATTCCAGCAGCAGGAGGCACAGGATGGAGGTCTCTATCTAGGTCACACTATAGGCTCCAGGAGGGTCTTTCTATAGGCTCTCACTCAGAGATGCAGGGTCTTAGTGTATACAAGTCACCTTATAGGTGGTCTATGTAAAGGTGACTGTATACGTTTCCACCCCACACGGTTGCAATCGGTTGTATCTCCAGGTCACTCTATAGGTGACAGGAGGATCTATAATGTACAACAACTCAAGGCTGCAGTCCAGCAACTGGAGGTGCAGGAGAACTACTAGTGCCAGGTGACGGCTGTGGGGTCCGGTGAATCCAGGTGGTTCTATAGGTGACGGCTGTGGGGTTGCTGTATCCGGATGATCCTATAGGTGACTGCTGCAGGGGCTCTGGGTGGTTCTATAGGTGACGGCTGTGGGGTTGCTGTATCCGGATGATCCTATAGGTGACCGCTGCAGGGGCTCTGGGTGGTTCTATAGGTGACGGCTGTGGGGTTGCTGTATCCGGATGATCCTATAGGTGACCGCTGCAGGGGCTCTGGGTGGTTCTATAGGTGAAGGTTGTGGGGTCCGCTGTATCCGGGTGATCCTGTAGGTGAACGTTGTGGGTTCTTGTGTATCCCGGCCTCTCTGCAGGTTCCTTGTATCCTGGGCCCTCCAAACAGCAGATCTATAGGTGACAGGAGGGTCTCGGTGTATACCGGCCTCTCTGCAGGTGACGGCTGCAGGTTCCTTGTATCCTGGGCCCTCCAAACAGCAGATCTATAGGTGACAGGAGGGTCTCGGTGTATACTGGCCTCTCTGCAGGTGACGGCTGCAGTTTCCTTGTATCCTGGGCTCTCCAAACAGCAGATCTATAGGTGACAGGAGGGTCTCGGTGTATCCCGGCCTCTCTGCAGGTGACCGATGCAGGGTCCTTGTATCCGGGTCTCTAAAGGTAATGATGATATAAGTCTGTGTGTACCCAGGCAGTGGCAGATCTATAGGTGACGGCTGCAGGGTCCCTTTATCACGGTGATCCTATAGGTGACAGGAGGGTCCTTGTATCCAGGTCTCCCTGCAGACCCCGGGGGTCCCTGTATCCGAGTTCTCTGTAGGTTGGTGTCGTATCTGCAGGTCCTGGGGGTCCCTGTATCCCAGTCTCTATAGGTGACAGGAGGGTCCCTGTATCCGGGTCTCTCTGTAGGTTGGTGTCGTTTCTGCAGGCCCCGGGGGTCCCTGTATCCGGGTCTCTCTGCAGGTCCCGGGGGTCCCTGTATCCGGGTCTCTCTGCACGTCCCGGGGGTCCCTGTATCCGGGTCTCTCTGCAGGTCCCGGGGGTCCCTGTATCCGGGTCTCTCTGCAGGTCCCGGGGGTCCCTGTATCCGGGTCTCTCTGCGGGTCCCGGTATTCCGGTCTCTATAGGTGACGGCGGCGGTATACACAGACAGTGACGTCAGGCCTCGCAGTATACAGCAGGCTCCGGCAGTGTCGGGCTCTCCGGGGCCCCGGCCCGGGATGTGTGGGCTCCGGCCTCGGTGTCACTTCTGCCCCCTCCCGCTCTCAGGCCGCAGCATAGCAACGGGAGCTGCGCACTCACCGCACAGTCTCGCGAGAAGCTGCGGAGGCAGTGACGTCACCGCTGTAACCCGTGCGCTGCCGGCTGCTGCTGGACGGTGAATGGACGAGGAAGAGGAGACAACCGATGGCACCGGCGGCCGACCGGGCACATACCGAGAGGCCGGAGACAGCGACACCCGGAGGAGGCGGAGAGCGGAGACAGTAACAACAATAATATACTAGTGATAACAGTAACCATACTAGTGATAATAATACCAGTGATAACAGTAACCATAGTAACCATACTAGTGCTAATAATACTAGTGATAACAGTAACCATAGTAACCATACTAGTGATAATAATACCAGTGATAACAGTAACCATAGTAACCATACTAGTGCTAATAATACTAGTGATAACAGTAACCATAGTAACCATACTAGTGCTAATAATACTAGTGATAACAGTAACCATAGTAACCATACTAGTGCTAATAATACTAGTGATAACAGTAACCATAGTAACCATATTAGTGCTAATAATACTAGTGATAACAGTAACCATAGTAACCATACTAGTGATAATAATACTAGTGATAACAGTAACCATAGTAACCATACTAGTGATAATAATACTAGTGATAACAGTAACCATAGTAACCATACTAGTGATAATAATACTAGTGATAACAGTAACCATAGTAACCATACTAGTGATAATAATACTAGTGATAACAGTAACCATAGTAACCATACTAGTGCTAATAATACTAGTGATAACAGTAACCATAGTAACCATACTAGTGCTAATAATACTAGTGATAACAGTAACCATAGTAACCATACTAGTGCTAATAATACTAGTGATAACAGTAACCATAGTAACCATACTAGTGCTAATAATACTAGTGATAACAGTAACCATAGTAACCATACTAGTGCTAATAATACTAGTGATAACAGTAACCATAGTAACCATACTAGTGCTAATAATACTAGTGATAACAGTAACCATAGTAACCATACTAGTGCTAATAATACTAGTGATAACAGTAACCATAGTAACCATACTAGTGCTAATAATACTAGTGATAACAGTAACCATAGTAACCATACTAGTGCTAATAATACTAGTGATAACAGTAACCATAGTAACCATACTAGTGCTAATAATACTAGTGATAACAGTAACCATAGTAACCATACTAGTGCTAATAATACTAGTGATAACAGTAACCATAGTAACCATACTAGTGCTAATAATACTAGTGATAACAGTAACCATAGTAACCATACTAGTGCTAATAATACTAGTGATAACAGTAACCATAGTAACCATACTAGTGCTAATAATACTAGTGATAACAGTAACCATAGTAACCATACTAGTGCTAATAATACTAGTGATAACAGTAACCATAGTAACAATAGTATTAGTGATAACAGTAACCATAGTAACCATACTAGTGATAATAATACTAGTGATAACAGTAACCATAGTAACCATACTAGTGATAATAATACCAGTGATAACAGTAACCATAGTAACCATACTAGTGATAATAATACAAGTGATAACAGTAACCATAGTAACCATACTAGTGATAATAATACCAGTGATAACAGTAACCATAGTAACCATACTAGTGATAATACCAGTGATAACAGTAACCATAGTAACCATACTAGTGATAATACCAGTGATAACAGTAACCATAGTAACCATACTAGTGATAATAATACCAGTGATAACAGTAACCATAGTAACCATACTAGTGATAAGAATACCAGTGATAACAGTAACCATAGTAACCATACTAGTGATAATACCAGTGATAACAGTAACCATAGTAACCATACTAGTGATAATAATACCAGTGATAACAGTAACCATAGTAACCATACTAGTGATAAGAATACCAGTGATAACAGTAACCATAGTAACCATACTAGTGATAATAATACCAGTGATAACAGTAACCATAGTAACCATACTAGTGATAATAATACCAGTAATAACAGTAACCATGCTAGTGATAATACCAGTGATAACAGTAACCATAGTAACCATACTAGTGCTAATAATACTAGTGATAACAGTAACCATAGTAACCATACTAGTGATAATAATACCAGTGATAACAGTAACCATAGTAACCATACTAGTGATAATAATACCAGTGATAACAGTAACCATAGTAACCATACTAGTGATTATAATACCAGTGATAAGAGTAACCATAGTAACCATACTAGTGATAATAATACCAGTGATAATAGTAACCATACTAGTGATAATACCAGTGATAACAGTAACCATAGTAACCATACTAGTGATAATAATACCAGTGATAATAGTAACCATACTAGTGATAATACCAGTGATAACAGTAACCATAGTAACCATACTAGTGATAATAATACCAGTGATAATAGTAACCATACTAGTGATAATACCAGTGATAACAGTAACCATAGTAACCATACTAGTGATAATACTAGTGATAACAGTAACCATAGTAACCATACTAGTGATAAAAATACCAGTGATAACAGTAACCATAGTAACCATACTAGTGATAATAATACCAGTGATAACAGTAACCATAGTAACCATACTAGTGATAATAATACCAGTGATAACAGTAACCATAGTAACCATACTAGTGCTAATAATACCAGTAATAACAGTAACCATGCTAGTGATAATACCAGTGATAACAGTAACCATAGTAAACATACTAGTGATAATAATACCAGTGATAACAGTAACCATAGTAACCATACTAGTGATAATAATACCAGTGATAACAGTAACCATAGTAACCATACTAGTGATAATAATACCAGTGATAACAGTAACCATAGTAACCATACTAGTGATAATAATACCAGTGATAACAGTAACCATAGTAACCATACTAGTGCTAATAATACCAGTAATAACAGTAACCATGCTAGTGATGATACCAGTGATAACAGTAACCATAGTAACCATACTAGTGATAATACCAGTAATAACAGTAACCATAGTAACCATGCTAGTGATAATACCAGTGATAACAGTAACCATAGTAACCATACTAGTGATAATAATACCAGTGATAACAGTAACCATAGTAACCATACTAGTGATAATAATACAAGTGATAACAGTAACCATAGTAACCATACTAGTGATAATAATACCAGTGATAACAGTAACCATAGTAACCATACTAGTGATAATACCAGTGATAACAGTAACCATAGTAACCATACTAGTGATAATACCAGTGATAACAGTAACCATAGTAACCATACTAGTGATAAGAATACCAGTGATAACAGTAACCATAGTAACCATACTAGTGATAATAATACCAGTGATAACAGTAACCATAGTAACCATACTAGTGATAATAATGCCAGTGATAACAGTAACCATAGTAACCATACTAGTGATAATAATACCAGTGATAACAGTAACCATACTAGTGATAATAATACCAGTGATAACAGTAACCATAGTAACCATACTAGTGATAATAATACCAGTGATAACAGTAACCATAGTAACCATACTAGTGATAATACCAGTGATAACAGTTAACCATAGTAACCATACTAGTGATAATACCAGTGATAACAGTTAACCATAGTAACCATACTAGTGATAATACCAGTGATAACAGTAACCATAGTAACCATACTAGTGATAATACTAGTGATAACAGTAACCATAGTAACCATACTAGTGATAAGAATACCAGTGATAACAGTAACCATAGTAACCATACTAGTGATAAGAATACCAGTGATAACAGTAACCATAGTAACCATACTAGTGATAAGAATACTAGTGATAACAGTAACCATAGTAACCATACTAGTGATAAGAATACCAGTGATAACAGTAACCATATTAGTGATAATAATACCAGTGATAACAGTAACCATAGTAACCATACTAGTGATAATAATACCAGTAATAACAGTAACCATACACCATGTTCCAAATTATTATGCAAATGATATTTTTCTCGGATTTTCCTAAATGGTCGGTGCATATGACAGTCAGTCTAATAAAAGTTATCACCCGTCAGATTATACATTGAATTTTATTGGAGAAACCTCCCAATGATAACAGTATAATCTCCAAAATGAATAAAACCCCACAATGCACTGCTCCAAATTATTAGGCAGTGTCGAATTTCTAAACATTTGATGTTTTAAAGAACTGAAAAGTCTCATTTGTGGAATTTGCAGCATTAGGAGGTCACATTCACTGAGCAAAAAAGCTATTTATCTCCAAAACCTCCTAACAACCAAGTTACATGTAACATCGGAGCCTTCTGTGCTGTCACCTTCACAATTCTTGCCTCCATTGAACTTGTGGGTTTTCGGAGAGTTTCTGCTTGTATTTCTTCCCTCCCAGAGCTGCTGTTTTGATGTGAACGGCCTCCCACCCTCATAGATCTTGTGCTTGATGATTCTCCAAAGGTTCTCTGTAGGGTTGAGGTCAGGTGAAGATGGCGGCCGCACCATGAGTTTATCTCCTTTTATGCCCATAGCAGCCAATGACTCAGAGGTTTCTTTGCAGCATGAGATGGGGCATTGTCAGCATGAAGATGATTTTGCTGCTGGTTTCTGCTTTTTAGACCATGGAATTTTAGACCATTTTTAGACCATGGAACCTTTTTAGAAAACACCTGTGATTGTCTTACCGCTGTCTCTAACATCATGTCCTCCCTCTATCTGAAACTAAACCTGTCAAAAACTGAACTCCTCGTGTTCTCTCCCTCTACTAACCTACCTTTGCCTGACATTGCCATCTCCGTGTGCGGTTCCACCATTACTCCAAAGCAACATGCCCGCTGCCTTGGGGTCATCCTTGATTCTGACCTTTCATTCACCCCCCACATTCGATCACTGGCTCGCTCTTATCTGCATCTCAAAAACATTTCTAGAATTCGCCCTTTTCTTAATTTCGACTCTGCAAAAACTCTGACTGTTTCACTTATTCATTCTCGTCTGGACTATTGTAACTCTCTACTAATCGGCCCCCCTCTTACCAAACTCTCCCCGCTCCAATCTGTCCTGAATGCTGCAGCCAGGATCATATTCCTCACCAACCGTTACACCGATGCCTCCACCCTGTGCCAGTCATTACACTGGTTACCCATCCACTCCAGAATCCAGTACAAAACTACTACCCTCAGGGCTGCCACTAGAAATTTCGGGGCCCCATACTGGAAAAATTTTCGGGGCCCCCTTGAAACTCCGCCCAGGCTCCACCCCAGCCCCGCCTCCAGGCTCCACCCCACGAACTGTCCACAGTCCCACCGCTCTCTCTTGGAAAATCTCCACTTCTCACCTATCACACATTGACAGTTCCCATCACCAGATCACACATATAGCAGGCAGCTTTTGTTTTGGCCAAAAGATTTTTTAAGCCGCCACCATAACACGGTAGACACTTTTGGCCGGGCCCTACTCTACTGTAACCTACTAAATATTTGTTAAAATATGCAATGCAATTTAGGTATATTTTTATTTATTTTTCAATTTTTAAAATGACCTATAATATCACATACAAGGAACAAATACCACAGCACTATGACCAGATGACATATTACCACCACAGTGATCGAATAATATAAAATACAAGGAACAAATACCGCTACACCATGACCAGACCGCATATAACCACAAATGACTGAATACTACAATACTGATCAGTAATAAAAAAAAAACCACAATACTATCACCATCAGTGCCATTATACACAGGAGATCTGTACTTAGTATGCAGTGTCTGTGTACAGGTAATACAGTGATCACCGGTGACATTATACACAGGAGCTCTGTATATAATGTATAGGTAATACAGTGATCACTGGTGACATTGTACACAGGACCTCTGTATATAGTATACAGTGTATAGTGTCAGTGTATAGGTAACACTGACTCACCAGTGACGTCTCTAGGTGAAGTCCTTCATCTTTCATCCAGCACAGACCGCCATCACTTCATCCAGCCAGGACTCGTCTCTGCAGGAAATAAAACAGTTATTTCGAGTTCCGCTTGTAGAACACATTACTTAATTTTCCCAACTTCTACATTACACCACATGAAGAAGGCAACATAGTATCACTCTACACAGTAACAGGACCCCCCCCCCATTTAAAACAGTATACTCAAAAAATAAAATAAATACATCACTGCAATAATAATATCCTTTAATTAGCCCCTATGGTAATATTCGCCATCCTAGCCCCCGTGTGTCTCATTCCAGGCTCCAGCCATATGTTCTCCCATCCTGCCCTCATGAGTATCCATTCTGCCCCATATGATCTTCCCATCCTGCCCCATCTGTCTCCATCGTATCCATCCTGCCCCATCTGTCTCCAATCTTGCCCCATCTGTCTCCATTCTGCCCCATCTGTTTCCAATCCTGCCCCATCTGTGTCCAGCACTCTGCCCCATCTGTGTCCAATCCTGCCCCATCTGTGTCCAGCACTCTGCCCAGTCTGTGTGCAATCCTGCCCCATCTGTGTCCAGCACTCTGCCCCATCTGTTTCCAATCCTGCCCCATCTCTGTCCAGCACTCTGCCCCATCCCTGTCCAGCACTCTGCCCCATCTCTGTCCAGCACTCTGCCCCATCTCTGTCCAGCACTCTGCCCCATCTCTGTCCAGCACTCTGCCCCATCTCTGTCCAGCACTCTGCCCAGCACTCTGCCCCATCTATGTCCAGCACTCTGCCCCATCTCTGCCCAGCACTGTGCCCAGCATTCTGCCCCATCTCTGTCCAGCACTCTGCCCCATCTCTGTCCAGCACTCTGCCCCATCTCTGCCCAGCACTCTGCCCCATCTCTGTCCAGCACTCTGCCCCATCTCTGTCCAGCACTCTGCCCCATCTCTGTCCAGCACTCTGCCCCATCTCTGTCCAGCACTCTGCCCCATCTCTGTCCAGCACTCTGCCCCATCTCTGTCCAGCACTCTGCCCCATCTCTGTCCAGCACTCTGCCCCATCTCTGTTCAGCACTCTGCCCCATCTCTGTCCAGCACTCTGCCCCATCTCTGTCCAGCACTCTGCCCCATCTCTGTCCAGCACTCTGCCCCATCTCTGTCCAGCTTTACTGCCCCCCGGCCCCCACCCTGTGTCCAGCTTTACTGCCCCCCGGCCCCCACCCTGTGTCCAGCTTTACTGCCCCCCGGCCCCCACCCTGTGTCCAGCTTTACTGCCCCCGGGCCCCCACCCTGTGTCCGGCTTTACTGCCCCCCGGCCCCCACCCTGTGTCCAGCTTTACTGCCCCCCGGCCCCCACCCTGTGTCCAGCTTTACTGCCCCCTCTGCTCACCGGGCCCCATACGCCAGTCACGGCTGTAATGCCCTGATGGCGGCCCTGACTACCCTCATCCACAAAGCACTCCATGGCTCAGCACCACCCTACATCTCCTCCCTGGTATCAGTCTACCACCCTACCCGTGCCCTCCGCTCCACTAATGACCTCAGGTTAGCATCGTCAATAATCAGAACCTCCCACTCCCGTCTCCAAGACTTTACACGTGCTGCGCCGATTCTTTGGAATGCACTACCTAGGTTAATACGATTAATCCCCAATCCCCACAGTTTTAAGCGTGCCCTAAAAACTCACTTGTTCACACTGGCCTACCGCCTCAATGCATTAACCTAACGATCCCTGTGTGGCCTATTTATATAAAAAAAAAAAAAAAACAGGTTCCTCGCATCATGTTCTCATACACTTTATGCAGTATTAGCCCTCTGTGTCTGTACTGCTACATACTTAGGCAGATAACTGGTTCATGCAGCTTTACATGAACACCTGAGCCTTACACTATAGCTGGTCCGAACAACGAAAGCAATTGTTACCATCCACCTCTCGTGTCTCCCCTTTTCCCCATAGTTTGTAAGCTTGCGAGCAGCAGGGCCCTCACTCCTCCTGGTATCTGTTTTGAACTGTATTTCTGTTATGCTGTAATGTCTATTGTCTGTACAAGTCCCCTCTATAATTTGTAAAGCGCTGCGGAATATGTTGGCGCTATATAAATAAAAATTATTATTATTATGGAAGAAAGTTGTCAGTCAGAAACTCTATATACTTTGCAGAGGTCATTTTCACACCTTCAGGAACCTTAAGGCTATGTTCACACTTTGCAGATTCCACTGCGGATTTTTCCGCAGCAGAATTCCAAAATCCGCAGTGAAAACCGCAGCGCGTTTTCACTGCGGATTTATCGCGGTTTTTACTGCGTTTTCTTCTGCGGATTTTCAACTGCAGTTTTCTATTGGAGCAGCTGAAAATCCGCAGAAAAGAAGTGACATGCTGCGGAATGTAATCCGCAGCGTTTCCGCGCGGATTTTTCTGCAGCATGTGTACAGCGTTTTTTGTTTCCCATAGGTTTACATTGAAATGTAAACTCATGGGAAACTGCTGCGGATCCGCAGCGGTCAAATCCGCTGCGGATCCGCAGCAAAATCCGCAAAGTGTGAATATAGCCTAAAGGGCCCTACCAGCTGTTTCCCCATGATTCCGGCCCAAAACATGACTCCTCCACCTCCTTGCTCACATCGCAGCCTTTTTGGGACATGGTGGCCATCCACAAACCATCCACTACTCCATCCATCTGGACCATCCAGGGTTGCTCGACACTTATCAGTAGGGTTGAGCGACTTTTACAGGATCGGGTCGGGTTTCACGAAACCCGACTTAAAAAGTCGGGGTCGAGTGAAATCGGCCGATCCTATAAAAAAGTCGGGGTCGGGGACGGCCGAAACTCGAAACCCAATGCAGTGCATTGGGTTTCCAATGGTTCCCAGGGTCTGAAGGAGAGGAAACTCTCCTTCAGGCCCTGCGATCCATATTTAAGTGTAAAATGAAGAATTAAAATAAAAAATATCGCTATACTCACCCTCGGACGCGCCCTGGTACTAACCGGGAACCTTCCTTCCTTCGAATCAGTGCTTGCAGGACCTTGCGGTGACGTCGCGGCTTGTGATTGGTCGCGCGACCAATCACAAGCCGTGACGTCACCGCAAGGTCCTGCAAGCGCTGATTCTTAGGAAGGAAGGTTCCCGGAAAGAAGCAGGGCGCGTCCGAGGGTGAGTATATTCCTATTAGGTATATACTCACCCTCGGACGCGCCCTGCTTCTTTCCGGCAGCCTTCCTTCCTAAGAATCAGCGCTTCCAGGACCTTGCGGTGACGTCGCAGCTTGTGATTGGTCGCGCGAGCGGTCACATGGGCGGTCGCGCGACCAATCACAAGCCGCGACGTCACCGCAAGGTCCTGCAAGCGCTGATTCGAAGGAAGAAAGGCTGCCGGTTAGTACCAGGGCGCGTCAGAGGGTGAGTATAGCGATATTTTTTATTTTAATTCTTTATTTTACACTTAAATATGGATTCCGATACCGATTTCCGATATTGCAAACATATCGGAACTCGGGATCGTAATTCCGATACCAGATTCAGAAGATCGCCGACTTCATGGCCGACCCCACACAGGGGTCGGGTCGGGTTTCATGAAACCTGACTTTGCCAAAAGTCGGCGACTTCTGAAAATGGCCGACCCGTTTCGCTCAACCCTACTCATCAGTAAACAAGACTGTTTGGAAATTAGTCTTGATGTATGTCTGGGCCCACTGCAACCGTTTCTGCTCATAAACACTGTATAGTGGTGGCCGAATAGTAGGTTTATGCACCACAGCAAGCCTTAGAAGGATCCTACACCTTGAGGTTCGAGGGACTCCAGAGGCACCAGCAGCTTTAAATAACTGTTTGCTGCTTTGTAATGGTATCTTGGCAGCTGCTCTCTTAATCTGATGAATTTGTCTGGCAGAAACCTTCCTCATTATGCCTTTATCTGCATGAACTCTGTCTGTGCTCAGCTTCAGCCACAAAGCTCTACACAGTACGATGATCACGCTTAAGTTTTCCTGAAATATCTAATGTTTTCATCCCTTCACAAAGGCATTGCACTATTTGATGCTTTTCTGCAGTAGAGATATACGTTTTATTACCCATGTTACTTGAAACCTGTGGCCTGCTTAATAATGTGGAACATAATTTTTAAGTAGTTTCCCTTTAATTAGAATCACCTGGAAAACTAATTATCACATGTGTTTAAGATTGATTTCAGTGATCCATTGAGCCCTGAGACACAATACCATCCACGAGTTTATTTGAAAAACAAAACAAATAAATCTTTATGACACTTAAATCCAATTAGCATAATAATTTGGAACCCAGTGTAGAGACCCTACTAATGACAATGCTGTAATAGTGACACTACAATAATGCTGTAACATCAGTGTGATGTGTCTGCAGTGTGCGGCCTCATTCAGACGTTGCTGTTCTCATCTACGAGAACAATGGAGCGATTATTTTGGCCATAGTTTGGTCCGAGCGTCATGTAGTTTTCAGCGAAAAAATGAATACAAAATTTCCCCATCTTCTCCTTTCTCACAGTCCGTAATATATCATCTGAGTGTCGTCCGATACTTTCACGGAGCCATCAACTCACATTCCCAACTTAGATAGATCCAACCCTCGGAGCAGAATCAGACAAGTCTCCATTTCTTTTATTGCCCCACTCCGTGATGTGAACAGCGCCATAGACTATGACAGGTGCGAGCAGCCGAGGAGAGCACAGATAGCGCCGCCCGTGTACAGTAATAATAGTGCTATTATGTATCATTACCAGTATTAGTGCAGTTATGGTCTGTGACGGCAGAACACGCCTTACATTACTGACACTATTACCCCGCGCCGCCCTCTTCTCTACTTACAGCTCCGTTTTCTCTGCTGTTAACCCTTGTGACCCCAGAACATTTCTTTTCCCTTTGCAAGATTCAGTTTATTCATTGAAACATTTTATTATTATAAGGTATGGTAGGGGTTCAACACAGGGGTCGCTAACCGATACCCCGGATTACATCTATGGTGGCGCTCCCAAATTGTGGGTATAGGGGAACCTCAGGAGATGACCGCACTGTTACCGTAAATAATCTATACAAAGATCAGCACTGATATTACCGCAATATGGTGACATATAATGGTAGATACCGGTCCTGATGAACATGTAAGAGATCACAGCACAGTTACAGATAATGAGTTGCCGCGGAGGTTCTTTCTGATGGAATCGTTCACTTTTCACGTCTTTTCTGTCTGTCCCAGACCGACATGATGACTTCTCCAGCCAGGACTCGTCTGCAGAGAATTCAACAAAGACACATTTCACTTCTCATATTCCAGCCCCATCACCATCTATTCCCAACCTGCACAAACTCCTCATCCTGTTGATACCCCAATACTGAGCCGCTGCTGCCGTATGTGTCCCTATTACTGCACCTGATACCCCAATACTGAGCCGCTGCTGCCGTATGTGTCCCTATTACTGCACCTGATACCCCAATACTGAGCCGCTGCTGCCGTATGTGTCCCTATTACTGCCCCTGATACCCCAATACTGAGCCGCTGCTGCCGTATGGGTCCCTATTACTGCACCTGATACCCCAATACTGAGCCGCTGCTGCCGTATGGGTCCCTATTACTGCACCTGATATCCCAATACTGAGCCGCTGCTGCCGTATGTGTCCCTATTACTGCACCTGATACCCCAATACTGAGCCGCTGCTGCCGTATGTGTCCCTATTACTGCCCCTGATACCCCAATACTGAGCCGCTGCTGCCGTATGTGTCCCTATTACTGCCCCTGATACCCCAATACTGAGCCGCTGCTGCCGTATGTGTCCCTATTACTGCACCTGATATCCCAATACTGAGCCGCTGCTGCCGTATGTGTCCCTATTACTGCACCTGATACCCCAATACTGAGCCGCTGCTGCCGTATGTGTCCCTATTACTGCACCTGATTCCCCAATACTGAGCCGCTGCTGCCATATGTGTCCTTATTACTGCCCCTGATACCCAAATACTGAGCCGCTGCTGCCATATGTGTCCCTATTACTGCCCCTGATATCCCAATACTGAGCCGCTGCTGCCGTATGTGTCCCTATTACTGCACCTGATACCCCAATACTGAGCCGCTGCTGCCGTATGTGTCCCTATTACTGCACCTGATTCCCTAATACTGAGCCGCTGCTGCCGTATGTGTCCCTATTACTGCCCCTGATACCCCAATACTGAGCCGCTGCTGCCGTATGTGTCCCTATTACTGCCCCTGATATCCCAATACTGAGCCGCTGCTGCCGTATGTGTCCCTATTACTGCACCTGATTCCCTAATACTGAGCCGCTGCTGCCGTATGTGTCCCTATTACTGCCCCTGATACCCCAATACTGAGCCGCTGCTGCCGTATGTGTCCCTATTACTGCACCTGATATCCCAATACTGAGCCGCTGCTGCCGTATGTGTCCCTATTACTGCACCTGATACCCCAATACTGAGCCGCTGCTGCCGTATGTGTCCCTATTACTGCACCTGATATCCCAATACTGAGCCGCTGCTGCCGTATGTGTCCCTATTACTGCCCCTGATATCCCAATACTGAGCCGCTGCTGCCGTATGTGTCCCTATTACTGCCCCTGATACCCCAATACTGAGCCGCTGCTGCCGTATGTGTCCCTATTACTGCACCTGATACCCAAATACTGAGCCGCTGCTGCCGTATGTGTCCCTATTACTGCACCTGATTCCCCAATACTGAGCCGCTGCTGCCGTATGTGTCCCTATTACTGCCCCTGATACCCCAATACTGAGCCGCTGCTGCCGTATGTGTCCCTATTACTGCACCTGATATCCCAATACTGAGCCGCTGCTGCCGTATGTGTCCCTATTACTGCACCTGATACCCCAATACTGAGCCGCTGCTGCCGTATGTGTCCCTATTACTGCACCTGATATCCCAATACTGAGCCGCTGCTGCCGTATGTGTCCCTATTACTGCCCCTGATATCCCAATACTGAGCCGCTGCTGCCGTATGTGTCCCTATTACTGCCCCTGATACCCCAATACTGAGCCGCTGCTGCCGTATGTGTCCCTATTACTGCACCTGATACCCAAATACTGAGCCGCTGCTGCCGTATGTGTCCCTATTACTGCACCTGATACCCTAGTACTGAGCCGCTGCTGCCGTATGTGTCCCTATTACTGCACCTGATTCCCCAATACTGAGCCGCTGCTGCCGTATTTGTCCCTATTACTGCCCCTGATACCCCAATACTGAGCCACTGCTGCCGTATGTGTCCCTATTACTGCCCTTGATACCCCAATACTGAGCCGCTGCTGCCGTATGGGTCCCTATTACTGCCCCTGATACCACAATACTGAGCCGCTGCTGCCGTATGTGAATCCTACTACTCCACCTGATACCCCAGAACTGAGCCGTGTCGTGTCCCTATTGCTGCAATACCAGCGCTATTCTTATTGCCCCACGTAATAATACCCACCACTGTGCCCCCACATAATAATACCCACCACTGTGCCCCCACATATCAATACCACCACTGTGCCCCCACATAACAATACCACCACTGTGCCCCCACATAATACCATCACTGTGCCCCCACAAAATAATACCCACCAATATGCCCCTACATCATAATGTCCACCAATGTACCCCCACATAACAATACCACCACTGTGCCCCACATAATAATATCCACCAATATGCCCCCCCACTTAACAATACCCACCACTATGCCCCCACATAACAATACCACCACTGTGCCCCGAAATAATAATACCCACCAATGTGCCCCCGCATCATAAGGCCCACCAATGTACCCCCACTTAACAATAACACCACTCTGTCCCACATAATAATACCACCACTGTGTGCCCCCTCATAACAACACCACCACTGTGCCCCCACATAACAATACCACCACTGTGCCCCCACATAAGAATACCACCGCTGTGGGATCTGGTGTCCATATTTCTTAGGAGACCACCTATGGTGCGTATTTATTTTGCAGGTCTTTTTTGAACAGTCTGGTCACGGTTTTGGGGTCAGGAACAACCTGCATATACTTTTGGGTTAGCCGACCATAGTCAGGGTAGCTGACCACAGGCAGCATAGCCGACCACAAGCAGGGTAGCCTACCGCAGTCAGGATGGCCGACCATAGGCAGAGTAACCGACCACAGGCAGGGTAGCCGACCACATGCAGGATAGCTGACTCACTGCACACAGTCAGGATTGCCGACCATAGGCAGGGTAGCTGACCACAGACAAGATAGCCGACCACAGACAGGGTAACTGACCAAATGCAGGGTAGCCGACCACAGGCAGGGTAGCCGACCAGAGTCAGGATAGCTGACTACAGTCACCATAGCCAACCACAAGCAGGGTAGCCAACCACAGGCAGGGTAGCCGACCACAGGCAGGGTAGCCGACCACAGGCAGGGTAGCCGACCACAGGCAGGGTAGCCGACCACAGGCAGGGTAGCCGACCACAGGCAGGGTAGCCGACCACAGGCAGGGTAGCCGACCACAGGCAGGGTAGCCGACCACAGGCAGGGTAGCCGACCACAGGCAGGGTAGCCGACCACAGGCAGGGTAGCCGACCACAGGCAGGGTAGCCGACCACAGGCAGGGTAGCCAACCACAGGCAGGGTAGCCGACCACAGGCAGGGTAGCTGACTACAGTCACCATAGCCGACCATAGGCAGGGTAGCTGACCACAGACAGGATAGCCGACCACAGACAGGGTAGCTGACCACAGACAGGGTAGCTGACCACAGGCAGGATAGCTGACTACAGTCACCATAGCCGACCATAGGCAGGGTAGCTGACCACAGACAGGATAGCCGACCACAGACAGGGTAGCTGACCACAGGCAGGATAGCTGACTACAGTCACCATAGCCAGGGTAGCTGACCACAGACAGGATAGCCGACCACAGACAGGGTAGCCGACCACAGGCAGGATAGCCAGGGGCTGACTGGCAAATTTTGGCCTGGGGGGCAAGCACACAGCAGTGGCCCATGAGGAGCGGCTCATCCTTAAAGGGGTTGTCGGATATAATGCTACATGTCTACAGTCACTATGTGTGAATCCTCATATCGTGCGCACTGTGCGTTATGAGGATTCTCTGGTGCCGGCAACAGGTGGTCTTGTGACCACAATCATGCAATATATATATTCCCAGCCACATTTCGACTAGACGGTTTTGGGCCTTGTTCAATACAGTTGCATTCGCCATGCAAGTCTTGTCGGCATGTGACCGCATGTATGCCAATCACAAACTTGCAGCCAGACACATGCCAAATAACCACAGCTCTGCGAGCAATGTGAGATGCACAAGTCTACAGTCACATAGAATGACACAGAGTAAATGCACCAATGACACATACACACACAGCCCTACTGTATAATGACACATACGCACAGCCATAATGTATGACACGCACGGCACCACTGTAAAATGACACACACAGACACACACACAGCCCCACTATATAATGACATACACGCACGCAGCTCACACACACGCATGCAGCTCACACACACGCAGCTCTGACACAAATGCATCACACACGCAGCCATCACACACACACGCAACTCTGACACAAATGCATCACACACATGCAGCCATCACACACACAGGCAGCCAGGGGTGGATTAAGGGTAGCCAGGGCCCCGGGCTGTTCAGACACTGTGGGCCCCCTCGGTCATGTGACGGGGGTCATGTGACGGGGGTCACGATATACCTGAACCAGATTATTCCAGAAAAAGGGCCGGGCCCTACTCTACTGTAACCTATTAAATTTTTGTTAAAATATGCAATACAATTTAGGAATATTTTGACCAATATCACATACAAGGAACAAATACCACTGCACCATGACCAGACCACAAATTACAACCACAGTGATCGAATAATATCACATACAAGGAACAAATACCACCGCACCATGTCAAGACCACATATTACCACCACTTGGTGACCAAATAGCACACACAAGGGACAAATACCACAACACCATTTCCAGACCACATATTACCACCACATAGTGACTGAATAGTACAATACTGATCAGTAATAAAAAAAACAAAAAAACATAATACTATCACCATAAGTGCCAGTATTCACAGGAGATCTGTACTTAGTATGCAGTGTCTGTGTAGAGGTAATACAGAGATCATTGGTGACATTGTACACAGGACCTCTGTATATAATTTATAGGTAATACAGTGATCACTGGTGGTATTATACACAGGAGCTCTGTATATAATGTATAGGTAATACAGTGATCACTGGTGACATTATACACAGGAGCTCTGTATATAATGTATAGGTAATACAGTGATCACTGGTGACATTATACACAGGAGCTCTGTATATAATGTGTAGGTTATACAGTGATCACTGGTGACATTGTACACAGGACCTCTGTATATAGTATACAGTGTACAGTGTCAGTGTATAGGTAACACTGACTCACCAGTGATGTCTCTAGGTGAACTCCTTCATCTTTCATCCAGCACAGACTGCCATCATTTCTTCCAGCCAGGACTCGTTTCTGCAAGAAATAACACAGTTATCTCGAGCTCCGCTTGCAGAACACATTACTTAATTTTTCACAACTTCTACACAACACCACATGAAGAAAAAAAGGCGACATAGTGTCACTCTGCACAGTAACAGGCCTGCCTCCCCCCCCATTTAAAACAGTATACTAAAAAAAAAAAAATAAATACATCACTGCAGTAATAATATCCCTTAATTAGCCCCTATGGTAATAATCCCCATCCTGGCCCCGTATATCTAATTCCTGGCTCCAGCCATATGTTCTCGCATCCTGCCCTCATGAGTATCCATTCTACTCCATATGATCTCCCCATCCTGCCCCATAATCCAATCCTGCCCCATGTCTTTCATTCTGCCCCGTGTCTCCAATCATGCCCCGTATCTACATTCTGCCCATGCCTCCAGTCCTGCCCCCAGTGTGTCCAGCAATCTGCCCCAGTGTGTCCAGCATATTACCCCCAGTGTGTCCAGCATATTACCCCCAGTGTGTCCAGCATATTAACCCCAGTGTGTCCAGCATATTGCCCCAGTGTCCAGCAATATGCCCCAGTGTGTCCAGCAATATGCCCCAGTGTGTCCAGCAATCACCCCCAGTGTGTCCAGCATATTACCCCCAGTGTGTCCAGCATATTACCCCCAGTCTGTCCAGCATATTACCCCCAGTGTGTCCAGCATATTACCCCCAGTGTGTCCAGCATATTACCCCCAGTGTGTCCAGCATTGCCCCCACTGTGTCCAGCAATCTGCCCCAGTGTGTCCAGCAATCTGCCCCAGTATGTCCAGCAATCTGCCCCAGTGTGTCCAGCAATCTGCCCCAGTGTGTCCAGCAATCAGCCCCAGTGTGTCCAGCATATTACCCCCAGTGTGTCCAGCAATCAGCCCCAGTGTGTCCAGCAATCAGCCCCAGTGTGTCCAGCAATCTGCCCCAGCGTGTCCAGCATATTACCCCCAGTGTGTCCAGCAATCTGCCCCAGTATGTCCATAATATTGCCCCAGTGTCCAGCAATCTGCCCCAGTGTCCAGCAATCTGCCCCAGTGTCCAGCAATCTGCCCCAGTGTGTCCAGCAATCTGCCCCAGTGTGTCCAGCATATTACCCCCAGTGTGTCCAGCAATCTGCCCCAGCGTGTCCAGCATATTACCCCCAGTGTGTCCAGCAATCTGCCCCAGTATGTCCATCATATTGCCCCAGTGTCCAGCAATCTGCCCCAGTGTCCAGCAATCTGCCCCAGTGTGTCCAGCAATCTGCCCCAGTATGTCCATAATATTGCCCCAGTGTCCAGCAATCTGCCCCAGTGTCCAGCAATCTGCCCCAGTGTCCAGCAATCTGCCCCAGTGTGTCCAGCAATCTGCCCCAGTGTGTCCAGCATATTACCCCCAGTGTGTCCAGCAATCTGCCCCAGCGTGTCCAGCATATTACCCCCAGTGTGTCCAGCAATCTGCCCCAGTATGTCCATCATATTGCCCCAGTGTCCAGCAATCTGCCCCAGTGTCCAGCAATCTGCCCCAGTGTGTCCAGCAATCTGCCCCAGTATGTCCAGCAATCTGCCCCAGTGTGTCCAGCATATTACCCCCAGTGTGTCCAGCAATCTGCCCCAGTATGTCCAGCAATCTGCCCCAGTGTCCAGCAATCTGCTACAGTGTCCAGCAATCTGCCCCAGTGTCCAGCATTGCCCCCAGTGTGTCCAGCATATTACCCCCAGTGTGTCCAGCAATCTGCTCCAGTGTGTCCAGCATATTGCCCCAGTGTGTCCAGCAATCTGCCCCAGTGTGTCCAGCAATCTGCTCCAGTGTGTCCAGCATATTACCCCCAGTGTGTCCAGCAATCTGCCCCAGTATGTCCATCATATTGCCCCAGTGTCCAGCAATCTGCCCCAGTGTCCAGCAATCTGCCCCAGTGTCCAGCATTGCCCCCAGTGTGTCCAGCAATCTGCCCCAGTATGTCTAGCAATCTGCCCCAGTGTGTCCAGCATATTACCCCCGTGTGTCCAGCAATCTGCTCCAGTGTGTCCAGCATTGCCCCAGTGTGTCCAGCAATCAACAAACTGAGTTCTCACCTTACCAGCGCTCCAGGCGGCGAGCTCCCTCCAGCAGCGCGCATTCGCCGGCGACTCACAATGACGTCAGACGCCAGCGACGTGTGCGCTGCGCGTGCGCCTGCGGCCGACTTCAGCTGCCAGCCTCCAATTGGCTGGCGGCTGTTGTTGTTAACTATTGACGTGCGGGCACGCGCCCGCACGTCAATAGGAAACCGCCACAGCGCCGGTAGGGGCCCGGTGAGCAGATGAGACGGGGCCCGATGCGGGCCCCCTCTCTCTGCCAACCGGGCCCATATATGATACGCCAGTCAGGGCACAGGCAGTAATGCCCTGATGGTGGCGGGCAATCTGTGCGGTAGCCCAGGCCCCCCCCCCCCCCCACCACTTGGCCCTGGGCTACCGCCTATATTGACCCTCTTATAATCCGCCCCTGTTCACGCAGACATCACACGCATGCATGCAGCCATCACACACATGCATGCAGCCATCACACACATGCATGCAGCCATCACACACATGCATGCAGCCATCACACACATGCATGCAACCATCACACACACATGCATGCAGCCATCACACACATGCAGCCATCACACACATGCAGCCATCACACACATGCATGCAGCCATCACACACACAACACACCAGATACCAGGCTCATACACACATCACACACTCTCCTCTGTGGTGCAGGGGCGGCTGATGTCCATGTGCAGCTCTTCAGTTTCTCCTGCTCACAGCTCTGCACTGTCCGGCACCTCCCCCGTCTCTCCTTCTCTGCCGGGATAACAGATAAGAGCAGGAGAAGCTGGAGCTCCGTGCACACACAGGCCGGTATGCTGAGTCTGACCTTTCATCTTGATTGCTGCTGGCTCTCTCCCTCAGAGTGGCAGCGCCGCACAGGAGCCTGCTCCTCACATACCCCTGCAGCCTACATGTCGGCTGCTGGCGGGATGACGCCACCGCGCACTACAGGTGGCGCTATGTCTTGCAATCACTGCTACTGCTAGTCCTCCAGCGGCCCTGTGCAGCTGCTTAGGCACCGGCCGGGGGGCATATGCATTCCTGCCACCTGGGCCAGTCCGCGCCTGAGGATAGCTGACTACAGTCACCATAGCCGACCATAGGCAGGATAGCTGACCACAGACAGGATAGCCGACCACAGACAGGATAGCTGAGTACAGTCACCATAGCCGACCATAGGCAGGATAGCCGACCACAGACAGGATAGCCGACCACAGACAGGGTAGCTGAGTACAGTCACCATAGGCAGGATAGCCGACCACAGACAGGATAGCCGACCACAGACAGGGTAGCCGACCACAGGCAGGATAGCTGACTACAGTCACCATAGCCGACCATAGGCAGGGTAGCTGACCACAGACAGGGTAGCCGACCACAGACAGGATAGCCGACCACAGACAGGGTAGCCGACCACAGACAGGGTAGCTGAGTACAGTCACCATAGCCGACCATAGGCAGGGTAGCTGACCACAGACAGGGTAGCCGACCACAGACAGGATAGCCGACCACAGACAGGGTAGCCGACCACAGGCAGGATAGCTGACTACAGTCACCATAGCCGACCATAGGCAGGGTAGCTGACCACAGACAGGGTAGCCGACCACAGACAGGATAGCCGACCACAGACAGGGTAGCCGACCACAGACAGGGTAGCTGAGTACAGTCACCATAGCCGACCATAGGCAGGGTAGCTGACCACAGACAGGGTAGCCGACCACAGACAGGATAGCCGACCACAGACAGGGTAGCCGACCACAGGCAGGATAGCTGACTACAGTCACCATAGCCGACCATAGGCAGGGTAGCTGACCACAGACAGGGTAGCCGACCACAGACAAGATAGCCGACCACAGACAGGGTAGCCGACCACAGACAGGGTAGCTGAGTACAGTCACCATAGCCGACCATAGGCAGGGTAGCTGACCACAGACAGGATAGCCGACCACAGACAGGGTAGCTGACCTCCTGCACACAGTTAGAACAAATATCAAAAAAATGTTAGGTCTATACAGGATTTCAGCGTCAAGATGAACAGGAAAAATCTTCCAATTCACTGGCAATAAGAAGATCTTGAGACCATGAGGAATTGAAACAAGCATTATTAGAAAATTCAATTGTATCTAAATGTTCTTGGACTGGAGGATTGATACATTGTAGCGTTGATACTTTGTAATATATTGAATTCAGTACATCATTGTAAACAATTATTTCTCAGATTTGCAGCGTGTACACCAGTGATGTGACCAGGGGCGGATTATCAGAGGGTCAATATGGGCGGTAGCCCAGGGCCCAGTGGTCTGGGGGGGCCCTGGGCTACTGCAGAGATTGACCCTCTGCTAATCATCTGTGAATGCCCGCCGCCGCCGGCATTTATGTGCCCCCGTACCCGGTGGGCAGAGAGAGGGGGCCCGCATCGGGCCCCTTCTCATCTGCTCACCGGGCCCCTTGCAGCGCTGCGGCGGTTTCCTATTGACGTGCGGGCGCGAGCCCGCACGTCAATAGTTAACAACAGCCGCCAGCCAATTGGAGGCTGGCAGCTGAAGTCAGCCGCAGCGCACACGTCGCCGGCGTCTGACGTCATTGTCAGTCGCCGGCAAGTGTGCTCTGTTGGAGGGAGCTCGCCGCTGGAGTGCGGACAGGTGAGGAGATTGTTTGTTTGGTTTTTTTTGTTTTTTTTTTGATAACGGTGGACACACTGGGGCAGATTGCTGGAGGACACTGGGGCAGATTGCTGGAGGACGCTGGGGCAGATTGCTGGAGGACACTGGGGCAGATTGCTGGAGGACGCTGGGGCAGATTGCTGGAGGACGCTGGGGCAGATTGCTGGAGGACGCTGGGGCAGATTGCTGGAGGACGCTGGGGCAGATTGCTGGAGGACGCTGGGGCAGATTGCTGGAGGACGCTGGGGCAGATTGCTGGAGGACGCTGGGGCAGATTGCTGGAGGACGCTGGGGCAGATTGCTGGAGGACGCTGGGGCAGATTGCTGGAGGACGCTGGGGCAGATTGCTGGAGGACGCTGGGGCAGATTGCTGGAGGACGCTGGGACAGATTGCTGGAGGACGCTGGGGCAATGCTGGAGGACACTGGGGCAATGCTGGAGGACACTGGGGCAATGCTGGAGGACACTGGGGCAATGCTGGAGGACACTGGAGCAGATTGCTGGAGGACACTGGGGCAGATTGCTGGAGGTCACTGGGGCAATGCTGGAGGACACTGGGGCAGATTGCTGGAGGACGCTGGGGCAGATTGCTGGAGGACGCTGGGGCAGATTGCTGGAGGACGCTGGGGCAGATTGCTGGAGGACGCTGGGGCAGATTGCTGGAGACACTGGGGCAGATTGCTGGACACACTGGTGGTAATATGCTTGACACTGTCTGGGGGTAATGCTGGACACACTGTCTGGGGGCAATATGCTGGACACACTGGGGCAATATACTGGACATACTGGGGCAGATTGCTGGACATACTGGGGGTAATATGCTGGACACACTGGGGCAGATTGCTGGACACACTGGGGCAGATTGCTGGACACTGGGGCAATTGTTGTGAATTCTGTGGCCAAGCTCCCTCCTGTGGTCGTGAGTGGTACTTCGGCTGGTTCTGTCTATGAGCTTCCTTTGGTGGATGAGAGTGGTACTGCGGCTTCTGAGTTTCCTTCCTCAGGTGATGAGGTTAAGTCGTTAGGTGCTGTTCTATTTAACTCCACCTGGTGCTTTGATCCTGGCCTGCAGTCAATGTTCTAGTATTGGTCTTGCTTCCTCCTGGATCGTTCCTGTGGCCTGTTTTTCCTGCATAAGCTAAGTTCTGCTTGTGTTACTTTTGTTTGCTATATTTTCTGTCCAGCTTGCTATATTGGTTTTTTTTGCATGCTGGAAGCTCTGAGACGCAGAGGGAGCACCTCCGTACCGTTAGTCGGTGCGGAGGGTCTTTTTGCCCCTCTGCGTGGTTGTTTGTAGGTTTTTGTGTTGACCGCAAAGCTATCTTTCCTATCCTCGGTCTATTCAGTAAGTCGGGCCTCACTTTGCTAAATCTATTTCATCTCTGTGTTTGTATTTCATCTTTACTCACAGTCATTATATGTGGGGGGCTGCCTTTTCCTTTGGGGAATTTCTCTGAGGCAAGGTAGGCTTATTTTTCTATCTTCAGGGCTAGTTAGTTTCTCAGGCTGTGCCGAGTTGCATAGGGAGCGTTAGGCGCAATCCACGGCTACCTCTAGTGTGGTGTGATAGGATTAGGGATTGCGGTCAGCAGAGTTTCCACGTCTCAGAGCTCGTCCCATGTTTTTGGCCATTCAGATCGGTCGACGCTTGCGTGAGCGTAAATCTGTGCACCATTTGGCGGTATTATCTGAGCATAAACCTGAGCCTATGCAGTGCGATAGGACTTTGACCAAAGCTGAAAGGCAAGAACACAGACGTCAGAATGGGCTGTGTTTCTACTGTGGTGATTCCACTCATGCTATCTCCGATTGTCCTAAGCGCACTAAGCGGTTCGCTAGGTCCGCCACCATTAGTACGGTACAGTCGAAATTTCTTTTGTCTGTTACTTTGATCTGCTCTTTGTCTTCCTATTCTGTCATGGCATTTGTGGACTCAGGCGCTGCTCTGAATTTGATGGACTTGGAGTATGCTAGGCGTTGTGGGTTTGTCTTGGAGCCCTTGCAGTGTCCTATTCCATTGAGAGGAATTGATGCTACTCCTTTGGCCAAGAATAAGCCTCAGTACTGGACCCAGCTGACCATGTGCATGGCTCCTGCACATCAGGAGGATATTCGCTTTTTGGTGTTGCATTATCTGCATGATGTGGTCGTGTTGGGGTTGCCATGGCTACAAGTCCATAACCCAGTATTAGATTGGAAATCAATGTCTGTGTCCAGCTGGGGTTGTCAGGGGGTACATGGTGATGTTCCATTTCTGTCTATCTCATCATCTACCCCTTCTGAGGTCCCAGAGTTCTTGTCTGATTACCGGGATGTATTTGATGAGCCCAAGTCCAATGCCCTACCTCCGCATAGGGATTGTGATTGTGCTATCGATTTGATTCCTGGTAGTAAGTTTCCTAAAGGTCGACTGTTTAATTTATCTGTACCTGAGCACGCCGCTATGCGAGGTTACATGAAGGAGTGTTTGGAGAAGGGTCATATTCGCCCGTCATCGTCGCCATTGGGAGCGGGGTTCTTTTTTGTGGCCAAGAAGGATGGTTCACTGAGACCTTGTATTGATTACCGCCTTCTAAATAAAATTACGGTCAAGTTTCAGTACCCCTTGCCGCTGCTGTCTGATTTGTTTGCTCGGATTAAGGGGGCTAGTTGGTTCACCAAGATAGATCTTCGTGGTGCGTATAATCTTGTGCGTATTAAACGGGGCGATGAATGGAAAACAGCATTTAATATTTTGAGTACCTGGTTATGCCATTCGGGCTTTCTAATGCTCCATCAGTGTTTCAGTCCTTTATGCATGACATCTTCCGAGAGTACCTGGATAAATTCCTGATTGTATACTTGGATGATATTTTGGTCTTCTCGGATGATTGGGAGTCTCATGTGAAGCAGGTCAGAATGGTGTTCCAGGTCCTGCGTCCTAATTCTTTGTTTGTGAAGGGGTCAAAGTGTCTCTTTGGTGTTCAGAAGGTTTCATTTTTGGGGTTCATTTTTTCTCCTTCTACTATCGAGATGGACCCTGTTAAAGTTCAGGCCATTTATGATTGGACTCAGCCAACATCCCTGAAGAGTCTGCAGAAGTTCCTGGGCTTTGCTAATTTTTATCGTCGCTTCATCAATAATTTTTCTAGTATTGCTAAACCGTTGACTGATTTAACCGAGAAGGGTGCTGATGTGGTCAATTGGTCTTCTGCTGCTGTGGAAGCTTTTCAGGAGTTGAAGCGTCATTTTTCTTCTGCCCCTGTGTTGTGCCAACCAGATGTTTCGCTTCCGTTCCAGGTCGAGGTTGATGCTTCTGAGATTGGAGCAGGGGCTGTTTTGTCGCAGAGAAGTTCTGATTGCTCGGTGATGAAACCATGCGCCTTCTTTTCCAGGAAATTTTCGCCTTATGAGCGAAATTATGATGTTGGCAATCGAGAGTTGCTAGCCATGAAGTGGGCATTCGAGGAGTGGCGTCATTGGCTTGAAGGAGCTAAGCATCGCGTGGTGGTCTTGACTGATCACAAAAACTTGACTTATCTCGAGTCTGCCAAACGGTTGAATCCTAGACAGGCTCGTTGGTCGCTGTTTTTCTCCCGTTTTGACTTTGTGGTTTCGTACCTTCCGGGCTCTAAAAATGTGAAGGCGGATGCCCTGTCTAGGAGTTTTGTGCCCGACTCTCCGGGTTTATCTGAGCCGGCGGGTATTCTTAAAGAGGGGGTAATTTTTTCTGCCATCTCCCCTGATTTGCGGCGGGTGCTGCAAAAATTTCAGGCTAATAGACCTGACCGTTGCCCAGCGGAGAAACTGTTTGTCCCTGATAGGTGGACGAATAAAGTTATCTCTGAGGTTCATTGTTCAGTGTTGGCTGGTCATCCTGGAATCTTTGGTACCAGAGATTTGGTGGCTAGATCCTTTTGGTGGCCGTCTCTGTCGCGGGATGTGCGTTCTTTTGTGCAGTCCTGTGGGATTTGTGCTCGGGCTAAGCCCTGCTGTTCTCGTGCCAGTGGGTTGCTTTTGCCCTTGCCGGTCCCGAAGAGGCCTTGGACACATATCTCTATGGATTTTATTTCGGATCTCCCCGTCTCTCAAAGAATGTCGGTCATTTGGGTGGTTTGTGATCGCTTCTCTAAGATGGTCCATTTGGTGCCCTTGTCTAAATTGCCTTCCTCCTCTGATTTGGTGCCATTGTTTTTCCAGCATGTGGTTCGTTTACATGGCATTCCAGAGAACATCGTTTCTGACAGAGGTTCCCAGTTTGTTTCGAGGTTTTGGCGAGCCTTTTGTGCTAGGATGGGCATTGATTGGTCTTTTTCCTCGGCTTTCCATCCTCAGACAAATGGCCAGACTGAACGAACCAATCAGACCTTGGAAACATATCTGAGATGTTTTGTTTCTGCTGATCAGGATGATTGGGTGTCCTTTTTGCCTTTGGCCGAGTTCGCCCTTAATAATCGGGCCAGCTCGGCTACTTTGGTTTCACCGTTTTTCTGCAATTCTGGGTTCCACCCTCGTTTCTCTTCAGGGCAGGTTGAGTCTTCGGACTGTCCTGGTGTGGATACTGTGGTGGATAGGTTGCAGCAGATTTGGACTCATGTAGTGGACAATTTGACTTTGTCCCAGGAGAAGGCTCAACGTTTCGCTAACCGCAGGCGCTGTGTGGGTCCCCGACTTCGTGTTGGGGATTTGGTTTGGTTGTCATCTCGTTATATTCCTATGAAGGTTTCCTCTCCTAAATTTAAGCCTCGTTTCATTGGTCCATATAGGATTTCTGAGGTTCTTAATCCTGTGTCTTTTCGTTTGACTCTTCCGGCTTCTTTTTCCATCCATAACGTGTTCCATAGGTCATTGTTGCGGAGATACGTGGCACCTGTGGTTCCATCTATTGATTCTCCTGCTCCGGTTTTGGTTGAAGGGGAATTGGAGTATATAGTGGAGAAGATTTTGGATTCTCGTGTTTCGAGACGGAAACTCCAGTATCTGGTTAAGTGGAGAGGTTATGGTCAGGAAGATAATTCCTGGGTCTTTGCCTCTGATGTCCATGCTCCCGATCTTGTTCGTGCCTTTCATATGGCTCATCCTGGTCGGCCTGGGGCCTCTGGTGAGGGTTCGGTGACCCCTCCTCAAGGGGGGGGGGGTACTGTTGTGAATTCTGTGGCCAAGCTCCCTCCTGTGGTCGTGAGTGGTACTTCGGCTGGTTCTGTCTATGAGCTTCCTTTGGTGGATGAGAGTGGTACTGCGGCTTCTGAGTTTCCTTCCTCAGGTGATGAGGTTAAGTCGTTAGGTGCTGTTCTATTTAACTCCACCTGGTGCTTTGATCCTGGCCTCCAGTCAATGTTCTAGTATTGGTCTTGCTTCCTCCTGGATCGTTCCTGTGGCCTGTTTTTCCTGCATAAGCTAAGTTCTGCTTGTGTTACTTTTGTTTGCTATATTTTCTGTCCAGCTTGCTAAATTGGTTTTTCTTGCTTGCTGGAAGCTCTGAGACGCAGAGGGAGCACCTCCGTACCGTTAGTCTGTGCGGAGCGTCTTTTTGCCCCTCTGCGTGGTTGTTTGTAGGTTTTTGTGTTGACCGCAAAGCTATCTTTCCTATCCTCGGTCTATTCAGTAAGTCGGGCCTCACTTTGCTAAATCTATTTCATCTCTGTGTTTGTATTTCATCTTTACTCACAGTCATTATATGTGGGGGGGCTACCTTTTCCTTTGGGGAATTTCTCTGAGGCAAGGTAGGCTTATTTTTCTATCTTCAGGGCTAGTTAGTTTCTCAGGCTGTGCCGAGTTGCATAGGGAGCGTTAGGCGCAATCCACGGCTACCTCTAGTGTGGTGTGATAGGATTAGGGATTGCGGTCAGCAGAGTTTCCACGTCTCAGAGCTCGTCCCATGTTTTTGGTAAATGTCAGGTCACTTTGTGTGCTCTGAACTTCAAGGTCCATTGTGGTTCTGAATTACCTGTTCATAACAGGCAATATGCTGGACATACTGGGGCAGATTGCTGGACACACTGGGGGCAGGACTGGAGGCATGGGCAGAATGTAGACACGGGGCATGATTGGAGACACCGGGCAGAATGAAAGACATGGGGCAGGATTGGATCCTGGGGCAGGATGGATACGATGGAGACATATGGGGCAGGATGTGGAGATCATATGGGGTAGAATGGATACTCATGAGGGCAGGATGCGAGAACATATGGCTGGAGCCAGGAATGAGACACACGGGGCCAGGGTGGGGAATATTATTACCATAGGGGCTAATTAAGGGATATTATTACTGCAGTGATGTATTTATTTTATTTTTTGAGTATACTGTTTTAAATGGGGGGGCGGTCCTGTTTCTGTGTAGAGTGATACTATATCGCCTTTTTTTCTTCATGTGGTGTAATGTAGAAGTTGTGAAAAATTAAGTAATGTGTTCTGCAAGCGGAGCTCGAGATAACTGTATTATTTCCTGTAGAAACGAGTCCTGGCTGGAAGAAATGATGGCGGTCTGTGCTGGATGAAAGATGAAGGACTTCACCTAGAGACGTCACTGGTGAGTCAGTGTTACCTATACACTGACACTATACACTGTATACTATATACAGCGGTCCTGTGTACAATGTCACCAGTGATCACAGTATTACCTATATATTATATACAGAGCTCCTGTGTATAATACCACCAGTGATCTCTCTATTACCTCTACACAGACACTGCATACTAAGTACAGATCTCCTGTGAATACTGGCACTTATGGTAATAGTATTGTGTTTTTTTATTTTTATTACTGATCAGTATTGTAGTATTCAGTGACTATGTGGTGGTAATATGTGGACTGGAAATGGTGTTGTGGTATTTGTCCCTTGTATGTACTATTTAGTCACCAAGTGGTGGTAATATGTGGTCTTGACATGGTGCGGTGGTATTTGTTCCTTGTATGTGATATTATTCGATCACTGTGGTTGTAATTTGTGGTCTGGTCATGGGGCGGTGGTATTTGTTCCTTGTATGTGATATTATTGGTCAAAATATACCTAAATTGTATTGCAGATTTTAACAAATATTTAATAAGTTACAGTAGAGTAGGGCCCGGACATTTTTCTGGAATAATCTGGTTCGGGTATATCATGACCCCCGTCACATGACCCCCGTCACATGACCCGGGGGGCCCACAGTGTCTGAACAGCCCGGGGCCCTGGCTACCGTTAATCCACCCCTGGATGTGACACTTCTGCTATAAATTTGTGGGGGGTTTTTTGGGTGCAGCTTGTTTTTTGCGGGGGATGTGCCTTTATTTCCTCATCCTCCCCTACTACCGTTATTATGCGTCCTCCCTGCAGAACCTTCCTTTACTATAATTACTTAGGGGAAAAAGAAAAAAGCAAAAGAAGAAACTTCCATCAGAGCATCTTGTGAGGAGCGAGATTTCCATCCAGCGAAAAGCTGTAATTAGGACCCAGGGAGGGGAAGTCTCCGCTGGGCTGGAGGATGGGAGTCCGCATCTGCAGATCACTTGGAGGGATAAACTCTGCAATTTTCCTGTATCCCCGGGAGCAGTCGCCTCCGTCTTCTCCGCCTGTGGGGTCCGGATTAATGCTGCTGTCACATCGCTTTCCCTTTGGGGCGGACTGACGGCGCCCTGGGCTTCGTTCCCGCTCCCTCGTTACACCAGTGGTGCTGTCATCCGGCTGTAGCATGTCTCTAGATGGATTCTGGCACCCACAGGCAGCATCCTTTATATGTCAGTGATAATCCCGGACTAGTCCTGCTACTACGGGTGGTAGCGCCCACAATACCCCTCAGATGGCAGCGATGTCCCCGACATCCTCCGTATACATCCTCCGTATACAGGAGCCTCCTGCGTGTCCTACGGGAGAGAACAAAAAGATCATCCGCCAGAAAACCAACGTGCCGGACAGTTCTCGCCCCAGCATCATGTGTAAAGGGGGATTCAGGAGACCCCCAAATACATTACACCGTCTGCTGTTCCACCGATATTGGCTGATTTTGTAGACTTTAGTCTAATGGCAGGTGAAAGAACTGATATATTGTAACAAACCATCAGCTGTGAGAGCAAAACTAGTCAGGATGGCTGCTGTGAATATGAGCAGCGTAGACAGGAGAGAGACTTCTCCTTCTGTTGTAAGGATTAAAATTGCAACAAACCCCCTGATTGTAAAGATATTAGGTCTGTAGTAGGTTTAAGTAAAAAGATCTGCAGGATCCCGGTCCAGCGGCTATGTCAGTAGTCTACAGCCGCCGGGCCGGAGCCCTGGGAGTCCGCTCTTTTCTTGGGCCCTCTAGTCTACTGATTTGTGGGCCATCACTATGTCGCATGTCGTGCTGCAACATAATAACCCAGGGCTTTGCCACAGCGGCCATGGGCTACAAGATGTCATGGATGACGACAGGTCGGAGGAGGCTCCCAGGGCTCTGGTGTGGCAGCCATGGGCTACAAGACGTCATGGATGCTGTCAGGGTGGAGGAGGCTCTCTGGGCTCTGGTGTGGCGTCCATGGGCTACAAGATGTCATGGATGACGACAGGTCGGAGGAGGCTCCCAGGGCTCTGATGTGGCGGCCATGGGCTACAAGACGTCATGGATGCTGTCAGGGTGGAGGAGGCTCTCTGGGCTCTGGTGTGGCGGCCATGGGCTATGAGGTGTCATGGATGCCGGCAGGTCGGAGGAGGCTCCCAGGGCTCTGGTGTGGCAGCCATGGGCTATGAGGTGTCATGGATGCCGGCAGGTCGGAGGAGGCTCCCAGGGCTCTGGTGTGGCGGCCATGGGCTATGAGGTGTCATGAATGCCGGCAGGTCGGAGGAGGCTCTCAGGGCTCTGGTGTGGCAGCCATGGGCTATGAGGTGTCATGGATGCTGTCAGGGTGGAGGAGGCTCCCAGGGCTCTGGTGTGGCGGCCATGGGTTATGAGGTGTGATGGATGCTGTCAGGGTGGAGGAGGCTCCCTGGGCTCTGGTGTGGGGGCCATGGGCTATGAGGTGTCATGGATGCTGGCAGGGTGGAGGAGGCTCCCAGGGCTCTGGTGTGGCAGCCATGGGCTATGAGGTGTCATGGATGCTGTCAGGGTGGAGGAGGCTCCCAGGGCTCTTGTGTGGCGGCCATGGGTTATGAGGTGTCATGGATGACGACAGGTCGGAGGAGGCTCCCAGGGCTCTGGTGTGGCAGCCATGGGCTATGAGGTGTCATGGATGCTGTCAGGGTGGAGGAGGCTCTCAGGGCTTTGCCACAGCGGCCATGGGCTACAAGATGTCATGGATGACGACAGGTCGGAGGAGGCTCCCAGGGCTCTGGTGTGGCAGCCATGGGCTACAAGACGTCATGGATGCTGTCAGGGTGGAGGAGGCTCTCTGGGCTCTGGTGTGGCGTCCATGGGCTACAAGATGTCATGGATGACGACAGGTCGGAGGAGGCTCCCAGGGCTCTGATGTGGCGGCCATGGGCTACACGACGTCATGGATGCTGTCAGGGTGGAGGAGGCTCTCTGGGCTCTGGTGTGGCGGCCATGGGCTATGAGGTGTCATGGATGCCGGCAGGTCGGAGGAGGCTCCCAGGGCTCTGGTGTGGCAGCCATGGGCTATGAGGTGTCATGGATGCCGGCAGGTCGGAGGAGGCTCCCAGGGCTCTGGTGTGGCGGCCATGGGCTATGAGGTGTCATGAATGCCGGCAGGTCGGAGGAGGCTCTCAGGGCTCTGGTGTGGCAGCCATGGGCTATGAGGTGTCATGGATGCTGTCAGGGTGGAGGAGGCTCCCAGGGCTCTGGTGTGGCGGCCATGGGTTATGAGGTGTGATGGATGCTGTCAGGGTGGAGGAGGCTCCCTGGGCTCTGGTGTGGGGGCCATGGGCTATGAGGTGTCATGGATGCTGGCAGGGTGGAGGAGGCTCCCAGGGCTCTGGTGTGGCAGCCATGGGCTATGAGGTGTCATGGATGCTGTCAGGGTGGAGGAGGCTCCCAGGGCTCTTGTGTGGCGGCCATGGGTTATGAGGTGTCATGGATGACGACAGGTCGGAGGAGGCTCCCAGGGCTCTGGTGTGGCAGCCATGGGCTATGAGGTGTCATGGATGCTGTCAGGGTGGAGGAGGCTCTCAGGGCTCTGGTGTGGCGGCCATGGGCTATGAGGTGTCATGGATGCTGTCAGGGTGGAGGAGGCTCTCAGGGCTCTGGTGTGGCGGCCATGGGCTATGACATGTCATGGATGCCGGCAGGTCGGAGGAGGCTCCCAGGGCTCTGGTGTGGTGGCCATGGGCTATGAGGTGTCATGGATGCCGGCAGGTCGGAGGAGGCTCCCAGGGCTCTGGTGTGGCGGCCATGGGCTATGAGGTGTCATGGATGCCGGCAGGTCGGAGGAGGCTCCCAGGGCTCTGGTGTGGCGGCCATGGGCTATGAGGTGTCATGGATGCTGGCAGGTCGGAGGAGGCTCCCAGGGCTCTGGTGTGGCGGCCATGGGCTATGAGGTGTCATGGATGCCGGCAGGGTGGAGGAGGCTCCCAGGGCTCTGGTGTGGCGGCCATGGGCTATGAGGTGTCATGGATGCCGGCAGGTCGGAGGAGGCTCCCAGGGCTCTGGTGTGGCGGCCATGGGCTATGAGGTGTCATGGATGCCGGCAGGTCGGAGGAGGCTCCCAGGGCTCTGATGTGGCGGCCATGGGCTATGAGGTGTCATGGATGCCGGCAGGTCGGAGGAGGCTCCCAGGGCTCTGGTGTGGCGGCCATGGGCTATGAGGTGTCATGGATGCTGGCAGGTCGGAGGAGGCTCCCAGGGCTCTGGTGTGGCGGCCATGGGCTATGAGGTGTCATGGATGCCGGCAGGTCGGAGGAGGCTCCCAGGGCTCTGGTGTGGCGGCCATGGGCTATGAGGTGTCATGGATGCCGGCAGGTCGGAGGAGGCTCCCAGGGCTCTGGTGTGGCGGCCATGGGCTATGAGGTGTCATGGATGCCGGCAGGTCGGAGGAGGCTCCCAGGGCTCTGGTGTGGCGGCCATGGGCTATGAGGTGTCATGGATGCTGGCAGGTCGGAGGAGGCTCCCAGGGCTCTGGTGTGGCGGCCATGGGCTATGAGGTGTCATGGATGCCGGCAGGGTGGAGGAGGCTCCCAGGGCTCTGGTGTGGCGGCCATGGGCTATGAGGTGCCATGGATGCCGGCAGGTCGGAGGAGGCTCCCAGGGCTCTGGTGTGGCGGCCATGGGCTATGAGGTGTCATGGATGCCGGCAGGTCGGAGGAGGCTCCCAGGGCTCTGATGTGGCGGCCATGGGCTATGAGGTGTCATGGATGCCGGCAGGTCGGAGGAGGCTCCCAGGGCTCTGGTGTGGCGGCCATGGGCTATGAGGTGTCATGGATGCCGGCAGGTCGGAGGAGGCTCCCAGGGCTCTGGTGTGGCGGCCATGGGCTATGAGGTGTCATGGATGCCGGCAGGTCGGAGGAGGCTCCCAGGGCTCTGGTGTGGCGGCCATGGGCTATGAGGTGTCATGGATGCCGGCAGGTCGGAGGAGGCTCCCAGGGCTCTGATGTGGCGGCCATGGGCTATGAGGTGTCATGGATGCCGGCAGGTCGGAGGAGGCTCCCAGGGCTCTGGTGTGGCGGCCATGGGCTATGAGGTGTCATGGATCCCGGCAGGTCGGAGGAGGCTCCCAGGGCTCTGGTGTGGCGGCCATGGGCTATGAGGTGTCATGGATGCTGTCAGGGTGGAGGAGGCTCTCAGGGCTCTGGTGTGGCGGCCATGGGCTATGAGGTGTCATGGATGCTGTCAGGGTGGAGGAGGCTCTCAGGGCTCTGGTGTGGCGGCCATGGGCTATGAGGTGTCATGGATGCCGGCAGGTCGGAGGAGGCTCCCAGGGCTCTGATGTGGCGGCCATGGGCTATGACATGTCATGGATGCCGGCAGGTCGGAGGAGGCTCCCAGGGCTCTGGTGTGGCGGCCATGGGCTATGAGGTGTCATGGATGCCGGCAGGTCGGAGGAGGCTCCCAGGGCTCTGATGTGGCGGCCATGGGCTATGACATGTCATGGATGCCGGCAGGTCGGAGGAGGCTCCCAGGGCTCTGGTGTGGCGGCCATGGGCTATGAGGTGTCATGGATGCTGGCAGGTCGGAGGAGGCTCCCAGGGCTCTGGTGTTGCTGCCATGAGGTGTAAAAAGTACACAGCATAAAAAACTCATCGTGGGAACGTGGCCTAAGAGCTTCAATTTCTTGATGTTCTAATTCACTGACAGCAAGCAGAGAATGGTTAGTAGTTAAGGCCCCAAAATACAAGATCTTGTCTTTATGATTACACCCGGAGACTGATAGCGTCACAGCATGACAACCAGCAGCATATTCTGCCAGAGGCCGGGATCACACATGCGAGAAATACGTCCGAGTCTCGCATGGTAATACCCGGCATTGCCGCCGTCTCCCATGTATTGGTATGCTGCCTCACGTCCGCTCCAGAGAGACGGCGGCAATGCCGGGTATGAGGCTGCCGTCCACTAGCAGTATTTGGTCAGTATTTTACATCAGTATTTGTAGCCAAAACCAGGAGTGGGTGATAATACAGAAGTGATGCATGTGTTTCTATTATACTTTTCCTCTCATTGTTCCACTCCTGGTTTTGGCTACAAATACTGATGTAAAATACTGACCAAATACTGATAGTGTGATGGCAGCCTTACCATACGAGACTCGGACGTATTTCTTGCATGTGTGATCCCGGCCATAGTTCCATGTGCGGCATCTTCCTCTACCTGGGAAGGGTCTATAGTTCTGTTCATCCAGAGCCTGCTGATTCCTGAACAGAACTGCAGCGATGTCTGACCCAGACAGGAGGAGAGGCGGCTCTGTGTGTTCTCATAGTGAACCACAACAGTCCATTGGAGACGAAGCGGAGCGTCTCAGGTCCGATATTGAGCGTTACCTTTCTGTCATCTGAAGATTTTCCTGAACGTCCTTCATATACGAGACCCCGAGGCGACGTTAATATTTCTTGCTGAGCTGTGGAGATGACGTCTCTAAATATAGCAGATTAATGTGTGTTATAGGACATTGCCGCCCCGGGCGAGGCGTCCGAGTGATGGAATCCGGCCTTACCGGCTGCCGTGTTAACCCCGCCACTGCTGCACTCTATAGAGCAACTGGTGGTGTAAGGGTTAAGATTGAAATGCCGATAAATGAAGAGGCAGAAATGACCCACACTGTATAGGGGGACGTCAGCACCACTTATTGTCCATGGTTGTGCCGCAGGTGTAATGCCACACATGACCTGTGGACAGTGGTGGCGCTGTGCTTAGGAGAAAGCAGCCTTGTTTGTCTTATTCTGAATGAACCCTTTACGGGGGTGAGATATGATCTGATACATGAACATCTGAACTGGGCCGTAGTGGTGGTCCCAGAACGAAGGGGGCGTCTGAACGGGCCCCAATCTTAGCACCACTGAGAACGTGATCTACAGCGCGGGGTCTCAAAACCAGGGACTTCTGGCAATCCTGCACTGGGGCCGCCACATTGTCATGGATTATCTCCAAAGACCCAGCGGCGGACACAGAAGGGCCCCTGAGCAAAACAATATTTGGGCCCTGTGCAGCTCAATAATGTGTATGTGACAGAAGCTGCTTACTAATTGGGAGGCGGACGTGGCCCCTCACCTCTTGGGCCCCTGTGCACCGATGCTATGTCCCCTCCTGCACAGACCCCACCTCTTGGGCCCCTGCACAGACCCCACCTCTTGGGCCCCTGCACAGACCCCACCTCTTGGGCCCCTGCACAGACCCCACCTCTTGGGCCCCTGCACAGACCCCACCTCTTGGGCCCCTGCACAGACCCCACCTCTTGGGCCCCTGCACAGACCCCACCTCTTGGGCCCCTGCACAGACCCCACCTCTTGGGCCCCTGCACAGACCCCACCTCTTGGGCCCCTGCACAGACCCCACCTCTTGGGTCCCTGCACAGACCCCACCTCTTGGGCCCCTGCACAGACCCCACCTCTTGGGCCCCTGCACAGACCCCACCTCTTGGGTCCCTGCACAGACCCCACCTCTTGGGCCCCTGCACAGACCCCACCTCTTGGGCCCCTGCACAGACCCCAACTCTTGGGCCCCTGCACAGACCCCACCTCTTGGGCCCCTGCACAGACCCCACCTCTTGGGCCCCTGCACAGACCCCACCTCTTGGGTCCCTGCACAGACCCCAACTCTTGGGCCCCTGCACAGACCCCACCTCTTGGGCCCCTGCACAGACCCCACCTCTTGGGCCCCTGCACAGACCCCACCTCTTGGGCCCCTGCACAGACCCCACCTCTTGGGCCCCTGCACAGACCCCACCTCTTGGGCCCCTGCACAGACCCCACCTCTTGGGCCCCTGCACAGACCCCACCTCTTGGGTGACAGTCCTGACATCTCCCTCCTGTCTGGACAGTTTGTTAGTCCCCGTCACATGTCCGTGTTTCCAGTATTTATTTTTTTCATAGATGCCTCACGTACCCATTATAACCTATGGTGACCTTCTTATGTCTGTGCGAACCACATGGATACGTCCATTTTTTCCAGCAGCCTTAGGCTGCGGTCACACGATCAGTATTTGGTCAGGATTTTTCATCAGTATTTGTAGCCAAAACCAGGAGTGGGTGATAAATGCAGAAGTGGTGAATATGTTTCTATTATACTTTTCCTCTAATTGTTCCACTCCTGGTTTTGGCTACAAATACTGATGTAAAATACTGACCACATACTGAACGTGTGATGGCAGCCTTACTGACAAGGGCCAATACAAGTCTATGGGTCCATGTAAAACACGCACAGCACGGGGGCGACATCCGTGTACGATCCATGAGCTGCACACATTCAACATTGGAAAGTATAGGAGAAGCTTTGTTATTTTGGTTTTTTTTTTTATCCATACTGAAAAACACCGGTGACAGACAGGTGGGAAACACGGGTGGGAGACACAGATGGGAGACACTGGTGGGAGACGCTGGTAGGAAACACTGGTGGGAGACACAGATGGGAGACGCTGGTGGGAGACGCTGGTGGGAGACGCTGGTAGGAAACACTGGTGGGAGACACAGATGGGAGACACTGGTGGGAGACGCTGGTAGGAAACACTGGTGGGAGACACAGATGGGAGACGCTGGTGGGAGACGCTGGTAGGAAACACTGGTGGGAGACACAGATGGGAGACACTGGTGGGAGACGCTGGTAGGAAACAGTGGTGGGAGACACAGATGGGAGACACTGGTGGGAGACGCTGGTAGGAAACACTGGTGGGAGACACAGATGGGAGACACTGGTGGGAGACGCTGGTAGGAAACACTGGTGGGAGACACAGATGGGAGACACTGGTGGGAGACGCTGGTAGGAAACACTGGTGGGAGACACAGATGGGAGACGCTGGTGGGAGACGCTGGTAGGAAACAGTGGTGGGAGACACAGATGGGAGACACTGGTGGGAGACGCTGGTAGGAAACAGTGGTGGGAGACGCTGGTAGGAAACACTGGTGGGAGACACAGATGGGAGACGCTGGTGGGAGACGCTGGTGGGAGACGCTGGTAGGAAACACTGGTGGGAGACACAGATGGGAGACGCTGGTGGGAGACGCTGGTAGGAAACAGTGGTGGGAGACACTGGTGGGAGACACTGGTGGGAGACGCTGGTAGGAAACACTGGTGGGAGACACTGGTGGGAGACACAGATGGGAGACGCTGGTAGGAAACACTGGTAGGAAACACTGGTGGGAGACACTGGTGGGAGACGCTGGTAGGAAACACTGGTGGGAGACACAGATGGGAGACGCTGGTGGGAGACGCTGGTAGGAAACAGTGGTGGGAGACACTGGTGGGAGACGCTGGTAGGAAACACTGGTGGGAGACACAGATGGGAGACGCTGGTGGGAGACGCTGGTGGGAGACGCTGGTAGGAAACACTGGTGGGAGACACAGATGGGAGACACAGATGGGAGACGCTGGTAGGAAACACTGGTGGGAGACACAGATGGGAGACGCTGGTGGGAGACGCTGGTGGGAGACGCTGGTAGGAAACACTGGTGGGAGACACAGATGGGAGACACAGATGGGAGACGCTGGTAGGAAACACTGGTGGGAGACACAGATGGGAGACACTGGTGGGAGACGCTGGTAGGAAACAGTGGTGGGAGACACAGATGGGAGACACTGGTGGGAGACGCTGGTGGGAGACACAGATGGGAGACGCTGGTGGGAGACGCTGGTAGGAAACACTGGTGGGAGACACAGATGGGAGACGCTGGTGACACGGCATCGTTTTTTCACATTCGTGTCTTACATGGATGTGTGAAGACGGCCTTTCAGAGTATCTGAGGAATGGATGTAATTGTAGCAGCCCCTCTGCTGTGAGCAGGACTGGGCATACAGCAGACACTGTCCTCAGTGAGCTGAGATCTTCCAGATGATAAGAAATTAAAACAAAGTATATTTGACATTTCTATAACTTCTCCTACCAGGAAGCCGCACTAAGAAAACCAGAGCGGCCGATGGCGACATTGTGAAACTGCCGATTTATTGTTACATTGCTGTGATCACATGGAATCAGGGGAGATCCGGGGCGACATTTCTGCCGTGGGGGCTCATACGTGGGGGCAGATTTATTTAGTTCTGGCTGTAGTGATTGGGGTAGTACTCCCCTGCTCCGGGCAGCGGTTCGGGGGAGCAGTTCTTCCTGCTCCGGCTCTTGTCACACAGACCCCCCCAGTATATGGCGCCGTCAGTATTGAGCAGAGCGGAGTGGCAGCTGTCGAACCACCACCCTCCTCCATAGGCCTCTGCGCAGTTCTTGCTCCAGCGGTCGTGGTCTCTGTCTGTGGTGGAGAACTTCATGTTGTCATGGGTCCCCGTCTCATTCATGGTGGTCATGGCGTCCCCCGCGGTCCCAGAGTAGTCCCCCAACCTCAGGCTGTAGTCGTTCCCCTCACTGTCCACCCTGAAGCTAGAATAGTCTGCATGATATTTGTTACCCTGACCGTCGACCAGCAGGATCCTGACCGTGAAGGGGCTGTGCTTGGTAAGGTGGTGGATCAGGTCATTGCCCAACCAGTGGTCCCCAGTCAGATCACCAAAGCCATTTCTGTACTGGCCCCAGTTATGAGACCCAAAAGACATGGAGTCCTGCAGTGAGTTCCTCTGCAGGAAGGTCCAGCCAGCCCCCTCCGGACTCAGGTCACAGTACGCCACCATTGGAGGGGAGGCCTTAGGCCACAGCACATACAGCCCACTGGTCCTTCTCATGTTCAGATAAGCCGCTCTGCAATCTTTGGCCACAAGTTCTAAAAAAAGATTAAAGATAAGTTATAAAGGGTTAAATACACAAAAATCAGTCACTTTATGCTCCATTCACACAACCACGTGAGGCTACGGTCACACCGCCATGTTTTCAATTCGAGCGGTGACCGTGAAAAATGGGTCTATATGTGCAGAAACCGAGGATCGCCCCTCGTACGGACCACCCGCCCAGCATGCGATATTGACAGATAGGCCGGGGTCCTATGAGTGTATGGCACGGGATGAGAGAGGTGATGACCCCCGGCTCCGCTGCGAGCGTCCGCGCTCCGTTATCTCACGTGACAGGATCGGAGGAGACAAGGTCATGTCTCCATCGCCGGCGGCCATTGCACTGCACTGAGGTGATATCACACGGATCCATAGACTTACATGGGTGCGTGCTGCCGAATAATGGCCGATTAGAGAAACACTGGGGCGAGTGCAGTCCGACCTGTCACCTGATTGCAGCGCACAGGACTGAGCCGGACGAGAAAACTGGAGGAAAACAAGCAGCTTGTACTCGCTCCAGCCCAAAGGCAATGAATCCGTTTTTCGTCCTTGTTGTTTCCGTTCTTTCTCCCCAGAGCACGACGCGTCTTCAGTGCGTCATTTATGTGGATCGCCATAGACTTTAATGGCCAAGTCTGAACAGCAAAATGGATGAGACCAGGACGAGCTGCGAGTCTCACGGAGCCGATGTGTGTATGAATCCATGAAGCCCTGTGGGTCCGAGAAGAAAACGGACAGTGCCGGGACGTGCCAGCGCGGCCTCGGGGAGTGTTCACACATGGCGGTTTTCACGCATTCTATGTGGTCAGTAAATAGTCATCGCTCTGCAGAATCACCGTAATAATAGTGGCATTTCTGAACTCATGTACACACACTGCGTTTTTTTCCATGTGTATTTTCAGTCCGCATGTATTGCAGAGCTTTTAACCCTTTAAAAATGAATAAGTGAAAAATGCAAAAAAATAACTAAAAACACCATTTGTATTGTGCGCAGCAGCTTTTCCAGCTGCTCCTAGATGCAGTGGGAGCTCAGTGGACAGTTGTGTGGTCAGAGCGGAGCTGTTACATCATGCTGTCAAGTTGGTGACTGCAGCTTTGGAGGTGACTGGAGCATCAGACACAATCAGTCCACATAAGGCTGCGTGCCCGCGATCAGGAGAAGCAGTGTCTTGGACGCAGCGTCTTTGCGCTTTCTAATCGCGCAGTTAATTCTGCATGTTCTTAGTGACCTGCGCGGCGTCACCGCATGTAATGAACGGCTCTGGGGGACTCTACAGAAATGCTGCGGCTTGTAGTCCGCCCCGCGGGGGGGTGTACGCAGCGCAAAACACAAGCACAGCGGGCCGGAGATTCCTACACGTCCCATCCACTGAGCTTGTAATGTAGAACGCAGCGTTTGGAAGCAGCGCAAATGTTTCTCTGCAACTTTTCAGCTGGTTTTTACAGTACAGCAAAGTCTGAGATTTCAGGAATCTCCAGCACGTTGGGGTTTTGTGCTTTGCATTGAAAGTGATGGATGGTGAAAAAGGTGGATCAGGTTTTGCTGCGTTTTTTGAAGTAGAAGATGATTTTTTTTTCACTAAACTTTATCAGCATGCAGGATAGACAAATGTAGCATGGCAAAAATGCAGCAAAAAATGCACAAAAATTCAGCAAAAAAAAAATGCAAGAAAAACGAAGCAAAACCTGCTTTTTTCTGCAGCTTCTTTTTACTCTCAAGAAAGTAGGTTTTACTGCAAAAAAAAAACCACCACATGCGAACATAGCCTGAGGGTAAGTGTTTTAGAAGTGCACACACCCCTTAAGACATGCCGCCGCCGCCTCTTTATCGTCTTCTTTTTCGCTTTTTGCATTTTCCGGCATTTTTTTACTTTACGTATAATATAAACTGGGTCCAAGCAGAAGACGCCTGAAGAGCGGACCGGTCACGTCTTTAACCATTTAACGTCTTGGAAATCTGAGGTGGTGAAAAGAAGCTCCAAAGCCTGACCGTGTGAACAGCGAGTCGTTTCTATAGAAATTCTTTGCAGCATTTATTCCTGCCGGTTATGGACCGTGTGTCGGCACGTACCGCTCTCCCATCACCCTGTATATGGCCCTACTGTCAATGGCGACAGGATGGGACTCACCTCGGAACACCCCGGCCGCCGGCACATTGTGCAGCTGCTGCAGCTGTGCGTGGCTCAGCACGTGTCTGTTAGCGAGCTGGGAATATAAATCTGCCCGGGACACGAAGGTGAAAGCTTCACATCTCACAAGGGTCCAGGTGAAGAGGACGCACAGGACAAAGGGCCACCGAGGAGTCATCCTGAGGAAACACAAAACAGGGAATCATTGGAACATCCTTGTTCACACCCAGAGGCTGAAAACCTATCCAGACCCAATGACTACAACAGCTGAGGGTTTGCTACAATTATATCCAGTGTGGATAATGTGCAGCACAACTGGCCCTGTGCTAATAGAGTGTTACAATGTATCCATGGTGGTGAAATGGAGCAGCTTGGAGTGGAGCTCACAGAGCATTGCCGAAAGTGGATACAACTGTAGCAAACGCCCAGCTGTAAGCTATGATAGTCTGTTTCTAGACCCCGACCACGGTGCGTTTCTAGACCCCGACCACGGTGCGTTTCTAGACCCTGACCACTGTGCGTTTCTAGACTCCGACCACTGTGCGTTTCTAGACCCCGACCACGGTGCGTTTCTAGACCCTGACCACTGTGCGTTTCTAGACCCCGACCACGGTGCGTTTCTAGACCCTGACCACTGTGCGTTTCTAGACTCCGACCACTGTGCGTTTCTAGACCCCGACCACGGTGCGTTTCTAGACCCTGACCACTGTGCGTTTCTAGACCCCGACCACGGTGCGTTTCTAGACTCCGACCACTGTGCGTTTCTAGACCCCGACCACTGTGCGTTTCTAGACCCCGACCACTGTGCGTTTCTAGACCCCGACCACTGTGCGTTTCTAGACCCCGACCACTGTGCGTTTCTAGACCCCGACCACTGTGCGTTTCTAGACCCCGACCACGGTGCGTTTCTAGACCCCGACCACGGTGCGTTTCTAGACCCCGACCACGGTGCGTTTCTAGACCCCGACCACGGTGCGTTTCTAGACCCCGACCACGGTGCGTTTCTAGACCCCGACCACGGTGCGTTTCTAGACCCCGACCACGGTGCGTTTCTAGACCCCGACCACGGTGCGTTTCTAGACCCCGACCACGGTGCGTTTCTAGACCCCGACCACGGTGCGTTTCTAGACCCCGACCACGGTGCGTTTCTAGACCCCGACCACTGTGCATTTCTAGACTCCGAGCACTGTGCTTTTCTAGACTCCGATCATGGTGCGTTTCTAGACCCCGACCACTGTGTGTTTCTAGACCCCGATCATGGTGTGTTTCTAGACCCCGACCACTGTGCGTTTGTAGACCCCGATCATGGTGTGTTTCTAGACCCCGACCACTGTGCGTTTCTAGACCCCGATCATGGTGTGTTTCTAGACCCCGACCACTGTGCGTTTCTAGACCCCGACCACTGCGTGATTCTAGACCCCGACCACTACGTTTCTAGACCCCCGACCGCTGTGCGTTTCTAGACCCCGACCATGGTGCGTTTCTAGACCCCGACCATGGTGCGTTTCTAGACCCCGACCACGGTGCGTTTCTAGACCCCGACCGCTGTGCGTTTCTAGACCCCGACCGCTGTGCGTTTCTAGACCCTGACCACTGCGTTTCTAGACCCTGACCACTGCGTTTCTAGACCCTGACCACTGCGTTTCTAGACCCTGACCACTGCGTTTCTAGACCCTGACCACTGCGTTTCTAGACCCCGACCACGGTGCGTTTCTAGACCCCGACCACTGTGCGTTTCTAGACCCTGACCACTGCGTTTCTAGACCCCGACCACTGCGTTTCTAGACCCTGACCACTGCGTTTCTAGACCCTGACCACTGCGTTTCTAGACCCCGACCACGGTGCGTTTCTAGACCCCGACCACTGTGCGTTTCTAGACCCCGACCACTGTGCGTTTCTAGACCCCGACCACGGTGCGTTTCTAGACCCCGACCACTGTGCGTTTCTAGACCCTGACCACTGCGTTTCTAGACCCTGACCACTACGTTTCTAGACCCCCCTTACCCGCGCAGTTTTGTCCTACAACATTTGTGTTATTATGTTTGAAACTTCAATATTTTTGCACTTAAAAATTATGAATGAAATCTTCACTAAAAATGTGTTAATAAATAAAACCGCAATAATCAGAGCAGATTGGTGTTTGCAGAAAACCATAGGGGAAAAACAGCATTTTCGCTCCTGGAGAATTTTTGAAGTCGGCGTTGTTTGTTGCTGCTATTTGCCGCACGATTAACTTTTCTCCAGTTCTACTGAGTTTACGAGTTTTTAAAAAGTTCTAATTCCTAAATGTGGCCCAGACGTCTGTCCGCAGCTCACCGGGCCACATTGCCATATATCGTACATCTACCCCACCAATGCCCATGGATCTCCTCCCTGGGGGGCACTTACATTGGGACCACAGGCACCTGCTCCTCGCAGCGTCTCCGGGGCCGCACTGCGCTCATATGAAGCTCCTGGGATATTTTATAGGTCAGTAAAATCCCGGAGATGTTTGTGAGCAGAGTTTATGATAAATGAAATATATCAAATTCTCCCCACGTGCCCGGGCGACCGGACTCCAGCTGGCATCATAAAGCGGGCACTGGCAATAAAGGAAGCGGCTTCCTCCTCGTCAGATCATCGGGAAGACTAGTTAACCTTTTCAGATCTGTCCAGAATAAGGGGATGTTCAAGCCCCGAAAACCCTGAAATATCTGCACCCCTGGCATCTTATAAGAAACTGATACAAAGTAGCAATTCAGAACGTGTGCCCCATCCCCCACAACACAGGCGGACTTACTATCGGTGCAATCTGTGCAGCCACACGGGGCCCAAAGGGTAAAGGGGCCACTAGCACCTCCAAAGCAGGTGGGATTGTGCATTATGGGCTGTCTGTCATATATTATTCTGCACAGGGGCCCTGCTGTCTGTGCACCAAGGAAACATCAAGTGCAAGTTGTAATGTAGTACGAAAATGGATCGGCACAGACGTAAAAAACGGACACATGGATCGTGCACAGACGTAAACAACAGACACAGATCGCACACAGACGAAAAAACGGACACACGGATCACACGCAGATATAAAAACCGGACACATGGATCACACACAGATATAAAAAACGGACACATGGATCGAGCACAGACGTAAACAACAGACACGGATCGCACACAGATGAAAAAACGGACACATGTATCATGCACAGATGTAAAAAAATGGACACAGATCACGTACAGACGTAAAAAAAATGGACACATGGATCGAGCACAGACGTAAAAAACGGACACATGTATCACGCACAGATATAAAAAACGGACGCATGGATCGCGCACATACGTAAAAAACGGACACATGTATCACGCACAGACGTAAAAAAATGGACACATGGATCGAGCACAGACGTAAAAAACGGACACATGGATCACGCACAGATATAAAAAACGGACACATGGATCACACACAGATATAAAAAACAGACACATGGATCACGCACAGACGTAAAAAATGGACACATGGATCGAGCACAGACGTAAAAAACGGACACATGGATCACGCACAGATATAAAAAACAGACACATGGATACCAATCTGATGAAATTAGGAAAATAGTGGTCCCAGTTTTCTGAAGACGATTTTTCATTCGCTTGTCTGCAGGCGCCCGTCTACTCAGACACCAATCTGCATCAGCAGAGCTGCAGTGTAAAGTATAGAAGTGCGGGGCGACCAGTAGTCTGAGCAACTGGTGAAACAGATTAATTCCAGGCAGCAGAGACTCCAGCCAATAATGCAGCTAAGCTGGAGTCACTGGACGTAACATGGGTGAGCATTACAGAGCAGAGCTGCAGTGTAAAGCATTAGGGTGCAACAGAATAGAAGGTTTTACCTCCAACTATACAAAAGACAGATTCAAACTGAGACTCCAATAGATAATGCAGCTAAGTTCCATGTCACAGAGCAAAACTGCAGTGTAAAGTATGGAAAAGAAACAGAACAAGTGTCTGAGCCTCTGATGAAACAGCAGACACATTTTATGCTTCCTCAGACTCTGGCGTCTGACAGCTGAAGTTACTGAGATAGGCAGCAGGTAGGGGTCAGCATTGGGGATGATGATGAAGGGGAAGAAGGTAGGAGTCAGCAGTGGGGATGATGATGATGATGAAGGGGCAGCAGGTAGGGGTCAGCATTGGGGATGATGATGATGAAGGGGCAGCAGGTAGGGGTCAGCATTGGGGATGATGATGAAGGGGCAGCAGGTAGGGGTCAGCATTGGGGATGATGATGAAGGGGCAGCAGGTAGTGGTCAGCACTGGGGATGATGATGAAGGGGCAGCAGGTAGTGGTTAGCATTGGGGATGATGATGAAGGGGCAGCAGGTAGGGGTCAGCACTGGAGATGATGAAGGGGCAGCAGGTAGTGGTCAGCTTTGGGGATGATTATGGGGCAGCAGGTAGGGGTCAGCATTGGGGATGATGATTATGGGGCAGCAGGTAGGGGTCAGCATTGTGGATGATGATGAAGGGGCAGCAGGTTGGGGTCAGCATTGGGGATGATGAAGGGGCAGCAGGTAGGGGTCAGCACTGGGGATAATTATGATGGAACAGCAGGTAGGAGTCAGCATTGTGGATGATGATTAAGAGGCAGCAGGTAGGGGTCAGCATTGGGGATGATGAAGGGGCAGCAGGTAGGAGTCAGCACTGGGAATGATTATGACGGAACAGCAGGTAGGGGTCAGCATTGTGGATGATGATTAAGGGGCAGCAGGTAGGGGTCAGCACTGGGGATGATGATTAAGGGGCAGCAGGTAGGGGTCAGCACTGGGGATGATTATGACGGAGCAGCAGGTAGGGGTCAGCATTGTGGATGATGAAGGGGCAGCAGTAGGGGTCAGCATTAAAGATGAAGGGGCAGCAGGTTGGGGTCAGCATTGGGGATGATGATTAAGGGGCGGCAGGTAGGGGTCAGCATTGTGGATGATGATGAGGGGGCAGCAGGTAGGGGTCAGCACTGCGGATGATGAAGGGGCAGCAGGTAGGGGTCAGCTTTGGGGATGATGATTAAGGGGCAGCAGGTAGGGGTCAGCACTGGGGATGATGAAGGGGCAAGCAGGTAAGGGTCAGCATTAGGAATGATGAAGGGGCAGCAGGTAGGGGTCAGCATTAGGAATGATGATGAAGGGGCAGCAGGTAGGGGTCAGCATTAGGAATGATGAAGGGGCAGCAGGTAGGGGTCAGCATTGTGGATGATGATTAAGGGGCAGCAGAAAGGGGTCAGCAATGGGGATGATTATGACAGAGCCGCAGGTAGGGGTCAGCTTTGGGGATGATGATTAAGGGGCAGCAGGTAGGGGTCAGCACTGGGGATGATGAAGGGGCAAGCAGGTAAGGGTCAGCATTAGGAATGATGAAGGGGCAGCAGGTAGGGGTCAGCATTAGGAATGATGATGAAGGGGCAGCAGGTAGGGGTCAGCATTAGGAATGATGAAGGGGCAGCAGGTAGGGGTCAGCATTGGGGACGATGATGAAGGGGCAGCAGGAATGGGTCAGCACTGGGGATAATGAAGGGGCAGCAGGTAGGGGTCAGCATTGGGGATGATGATTATGGGGCAGCAGGTAGGGGTCAGCATTGTGGATGATGATTAAGGGGCAGCAGAAAGGGGTCAGCAATGGGGATGATTATGACAGAGCCGCAGGTAGGGGGTCAGCTTTGGGGATGATGATTAAGGGGCAGCAGGTAGGGGTCAGCACTGGGGATGATGAAGGGGCAAGCAGGTAAGGGTCAGCATTAGGAATGATGAAGGGGCAGCAGGTAGGGGTCAGCATTAGGAATGATGATGAAGGGGCAGCAGGTAGGGGTCAGCATTAGGAATGATGAAGGGGCAGCAGGTAGGGGTCAGCATTGGGGACGATGATGAAGGGGCAGCAGGAATGGGTCAGCACTGGGGATAATGAAGGGGCAGCAGGTAGGGGTCAGCATTGGGGATGATGATTATGGGGCAGCAGGTAGGGGTCAGCATTGTGGATGATGATTAAGGGGCAGCAGAAAGGGGTCAGCAATGGGGATGATTATGACAGAGCCGCAGGTAGGGGTCAGCTTTGGGGATGATGATTAAGGGGCAGCAGGTAGGGGTCAGCACTGGGGATGATGAAGGGGCAAGCAGGTAAGGGTCAGCATTAGGAATGATGAAGGGGCAGCAGGTAGGGGTCAGCATTAGGAATGATGATGAAGGGGCAGCAGGTAGGGGTCAGCATTAGGAATGATGAAGGGGCAGCAGGTAGGGGTCAGCATTGGGGACGATGATGAAGGGGCAGCAGGAATGGGTCAGCACTGGGGATAATGAAGGGGCAGCAGGTAGGGGTCAGCATTGGGGATGATGATTATGGGGCAGCAGGTAGGGGTCAGCATTGTGGATGATGATGAAGGGGCAGCAGGTTGGGGTCAGCATTGGGGATGAAGGGGCAGCAGGTAGGGGTCAGCACTGGGGATGATGAATGGGCAGCAGGTAAGGGTCAGCATTGGGGATGATGATGAAGGGGCAGCAGGTAAGGGACAGCATTGGGGATGATGATGAGGGGGCAGCAGGTAGGGGAAGGAGATGACTCGTAGTTTAGGGAAATACTTCATTGTTCTTTAGCTCTTTGGTGTCAGCAGCAGATGGATGAGGCCAAATGTCTTGTAAATCTGTATAATGAACCAATAAACTTTTACCAGCTCCTCAGATAATAAATGTCCCCCCACCCGACAGGTGTCAGATACGGCACCCACCCATCAGCCACGTCCGATCTGCGGATCCGCACAGGTCTGATCCCGGAGCGGCCCTGGCGCCCACACAGGGATATTTTATTATTTGTTCTGGCGTTACAGGACTTTTATTCCTGGTTGGGTCCCACATTACAGCTGGAGACTCGAACAGTAAAGTTGATGACGGCCCCTTATTCACCAGATATAAAAGGCTTTAGTTGTACATGTCTGAGTGTTTGGGCCCGGACGTCCCAGTGCCAGGATGCTGCCGGTAAAGCTGTGGACCTGCTGCTGCTTGATGCTGTCCGGTGTCTCCGTCTCCTGGACGGATGAGGCGAATGATCCCAAACAAAAGGCAAATCGGCTGATTGCGAATATCAAAATGATCGATGATGTGGGCGCCATTATCAACTACAAAGAGCTACAACAGCGGAAAGGTAAGACCCCCAACATCTTCACAAGTCAGGACCCCCAACATCCTCATGAGTCAGACGGGGCAATAGTCCTCCATCAATCATAGGCAGACATACCGCTGGGCCGGATCATCACCCCCAGGACTGTACCAGCCCCCATGTTAATGAATCAGCCTTTTTATGTCCTCACTGTTTTTAAGATCTCTGATTGCCGACAGTGAGAGGAACATTCGTTGATTCTGTCCAAACCGAATACTACTCACAGCTGAGGGTTTGTTACCGGCGAGCTCTCTCCTTAAGGCTACTTTCACACTAGCGTCGGACTCGGCCTGTCGCAGTGCGTCGGGCCGAGGTTCCGATGCTAGCGGTGAATGCGCCGCACAACAGGGGCAGCGGATGCATTTTTCCTGCACATCCGCTGCCCCATTGTAAGGTGCGGGGAGGTGGGGGCGGAGTTCCGGCCGCGCATGCGCGGTCGGAAAAAGCGGTCCGTCGGCAGCAAAAAACGTTACATGTACGACGGTTGCGACGTGTGTCAATGCGTCGCTAATGTTAATCTATGGGGCAAAAACGCATCCTGCAAACTACTTTGCAGGATGCGTTTTTTCCCATAAACGACGCATTGCGACGTATTGCAAAAAACGCTAGTGTGAAAGTAGCAGAGTTCAGGCAGCGGACACGGACGATTCGTTTTTATAAACTGACAGCTAGCAGAGATCTTACCCCCAAAGATTTACATAGAAAATCAGAACAGGCCCTATAACATTAGTAAATACTACACGTTGTTTCTCCAGAATTGTTGTGTTGGGTTTATAGACGTGAGAGCGACTTATGGCGACAATGATTAATATGATGGTACCCTAAGGAGGGTCCGATGCCCGCCCCATTACTGGCTTCTCCTACATAGGTGATAGCAATGGAGCAATTCCCACCGTCCTCCAGTATAGAGCGCCCCCTATAGCTCATTGGGGCCCTCTGAGGTGCTTCTAAGCTCTTCTCCATGATGGACCCTCTAGAACCCTGACCTCCGGGTGTTGCAGACGTGGGGTGTAACTTCAGGCATCCTGAGGGGTCTTTGGACGCACGGTCACCCACCTGCACACAACGTCCATATAACTGAGCTGTGAACGTCCTGATGGTGTCATTAGCTTTGGTCTCTTTCAGTCTTTTTCACCAGGGACTGTGATGACCTCTACCTCCTGGGGCACAGGAAGAGCGGGGTCTACGTGATCCAGCCGGTGGGCTCCCCTTACCTCGTGGTCCAGTGCTACATGTATGACTGCGGGGGCTGGACCGTCATCCAAAGGAACAGCCTGGGCACAACCATCACCTGGAGCGAACCGTGGACGGGGTATGAGTACGGCTTCGGGAACATCGAGCTGGATCATTACCTCGGCAATCACTATATCAATCTGTTATCGGAGCAGAAGTGGAACAAAGTCCGATTCCTCCTGGTGGATTCTGAGAACAGGACTAAGACGGCGGACTACGACAGCTTCTACCTGACCAACGCTGCGGACAAGTACCGCCTGAGGCTGGGCTCGTACGAGGGAGACGCCGGGGACGCCATGTCATCGGGGACCCACAAAAACCTACACGACAACATGAGGTTCTCGACCCACGATGACGACAATGACCGGCTCTACAATACAAACTGCGCCAATAAGCACGGTGGCGGCTGGTGGTACGACTCCTGCTACGATGCCCACCTCAACAATAAGGGGCTTCTGCACTGGAAAACGCTCTGCGACCATAACTGCAGGGGCTCGCTGATCCTCATCAAACCCGTCCACATGTATTGTCACCGGGTGTGAGACAGCGCCAGCTGAGCCCCAATCCGCTACATGCCCTCTGTGTATATAAAATCCGCACAGTCAGTAATAGTGTGATCATCCGATTAATAAAGAGCAGCACGTGAGCGGAGTCTGGAAGCATCACTTCGGCCGCCATGATCGGCCATGGCTGGAGATGTAAGGGGGGCACTCAGCCATCATGGGGGGGATGTATGAAAGGGGTCCTCCTCTGCGCCAAACTGCCATTATGCCATACTGCCATAGTCAGTTACCAGTCCGGCCACAGATCTTGTAATTGTGCCCCCATGGCCACAACTGACGGCCTCCTAACGTCACTGCCAGCACTGTCGGGGAGGAGGCCATGGATCGTAGCCACGGGGGCTCAATTATAGTCGGAGGCCGGACTGTTCTGGTAGAAGAGACAGGCGAGTGAGAGGAGTCACCGGCGTACGCTGACCAGATGGCGTTCTGCACCAGGGACCGATGCACCATCATTTGTGCCTTTTTTGAGCCATTTTCTCATTTCTTTCTTTGCCTAATTTTTCCATTTTGCATTTTTTTAAGCTTTCCACCACCACCGTGTGCATGGAGAACAACCAGAATTACAGATGTTCTCAACTAATTCATTTGTAACTTTCCAAAAAGTTGTTTTGGAGAAATGTAATTATTACACCCATTGTGCTTTTTGGTTATTTCTTTGTGCAGATTAACGTGCGAGATTTTAAAGCATCAGGCGACTTTCAACTCAACTTCAAGGGCACAAAACACATAAAAGATACAAAAAAAAGCATTTAAAACCAAACCTGCAGTGACCTCATGTTCAGATCAACGCTGCAGCCAATCACCGGCCACAATAGTCCCTTTATATAAGTAAACACTACCACTGAAGCCAGGGATTGGCTGCAACCATCACATTATGAACATGACGCCATATTAAGAACTTCCATACTACCCGCCCTCCTGGCTGCGCCATTTAACATAAGTGTGGTGCATTTGGTTGCATTTCACTTTTCGGTAATAAGACCGTTAACTATGTAAAAAGGACCAGAGTTTAATTCAGTTTCCATTACCTGACAGCAAGCAGAGGTGTTGGAAATTGTATGTTTTCCTTATTAGCTTCTGACTTTTTTCACTTTTGTTTAAGCAGATGAGATGAAACCCCAGCGGTGTTACATAATATCTGTGCAACGTATCCATAATTTGCCGGATTCTCCGCTTGCTGTCAGGGTCACGCTTGGTGCAGGGAATGGACTTAGCCTCAATTTTAAACGTAATCCCCATCCTCCTGATAGAGCAGGATTGACATGCTACCGTCACATATATCCACACCGCACCGCCTACTGCGACCACACGTATCCACACCGCACGCTGCGAGCACACGTATCCACACCGCACCGCCTGCGGCGACCACACGTATCCACACCGCACAGCCTGCTGCGACCACACGTATCAACACCGCACAGCCTGCTGCGACCACACGTATCCGCACCACACAGCCTGCTGCGACCACACGTATCAACACCGCACAGCCTGCTGTGACCACACGTATCCGCACCACACAGCCTGCTGCGACCACACGTATCCACACCGCACAGCCTGCTGCGACCACACGTATCAACACCGCACAGCCTGCTGTGACCACACGTATCCGCACCACAGCCTGCTGCAACCACATGCATCCACACCACACAGCCTGCTGCGAGCACATGCATCCACACCGCACAGCCTGCTGCGAGCACACGTATCCATACCGCACAGCCTGCTGCGACCACATGCATCCACACCGCACAGCCTGCTGCGAGCACACGTATCCATACCGCACAGCCTGCTGCGACCACATGCATCCACACCGCACAGCCTGCTGCGAGCACACGTATCCATACCGCACAGCCTGCTGCGACCACATGCATCCACACCGCACAGCCTGCTGCGAGCACACGTATCCATACCGCACAGCCTGCTGCGACCACACGTATCAACACCGCACAGCCTGCTGCGACCACATGTATCCGCACCACACAGCCTGCTGCGACCACATGCATCCACACCACACAGGCTGCTGCGACCACATGCATCCACACCACACAGCCTGCTGCGACCACACGTATCCGCACCACACAGCCTGCTGCGACCACATGCATCCACACCGCACAGCCTGCTGCGAGCACACGTATCCATACCGCACAGCCTGCTGCGACCACACGTATCAACACCGCACAGCCTGCTGCGACCACACGTATCCGCACCACAGCCTGCTGCGACCACATGCATCCACACCACACAGCCTGCTGCGACCACACGTATCCGCACCGCACAGCCTGCTGCAACCACATGCATCCACACCGCACAGCCTGCTGCGAGCACACGTATCCGCACCGCACAGCCTGCTGCAACCACATGCATCCACACCGCACAGCCTGCTGCGACCACATGTATCCGCACCACACAGCCTGCTGCGACCACATGCATCCACACCACACAGCCTGCTGCGACCACATGCATCCACACCACACAGCCTGCTGCGACCACACGTATCCGCACCACAGCCTGCTGCGACCACATGCATCCACACCACACAGCCTGCTGCGACCACACGTATCCGCACCACACAGCCTGCTGCGACCACACGTATAGACATCGCACAGCCTGCTGCGACCACATGCATCCACACCGCACAGCCTGCTGCGACCACATGCATCCACACCGCACAGCCTGCTGCGACCACACGTATCCACACCCCACAGCCTGCTGCGACCACATGCATCCACACCGCACAGCCTGCTGCGACCACATGCATCCACACCGCACAGCCTGCTGCGAGCACACGCATCCACACCGCACAGCCTGCTGCGACCACATGCATCCACACCACACAGCCTGCTGCGACCACACGTATCCACACCCCACAGCCTGCTGCGACCACATGCATCCACACCGCACAGCCTGCTGCGACCACACGTATAGACATCGCACAGCCTGCTGCGACCACATGCATCCACACCGCACAGCCTGCTGCGACCACACGTATAGACATCGCACAGCCTGCTGCGACCACATGCATCCACACCGCACAGCCTGCTGCGACCACACGTATAGACATCGCACAGCCTGCTGCGACCACACGTATCCACACCCCACAGCCTGCTGCGAGACCACATATATCCCCACTGCACGTTGCGAGCACACGTATCCCTGATGTGTCTGCAATAATGAGGTCACACAGCCACCGAGGAATAGACCAGAAACGTGGACGGATCGAGCAACATTCTTTATAAGTGGAGTAATCTGTTATGTAACATCCAATATTCAGTATGTCAGACTCCTCACTATCACATGAGCACCACTGGGGTGGGTGGTTGACTAGTATGGGAATAAGCCGCGCTGTATGAGTTTACGGACAGACTGCAGACCCATTATTGTCTATGGGGCTGTCCACATTGTATCTGCCCAGATCCTCTATTGGAGAGCGGGTCAGAGCAGCAGCTGAGAATGCGACAGGAGGGAGATTTCATGAGGAAGGTTGATTTCAGACTACTGTAAACTACAATAGACAGTGGCGCTAAACTGAAGTCACTGAACACAGTTACGCCTTAAAGGGATCATCTGGTTTTGCTCACGTCCACATCAGGGGGTGTCGTCATGACTTCAGATATCTGCCGGTTTGCATGCAAGAGCAGCAGGTGTCTCAGACCCGAGCCAAACAAGGTATCAGAAGACGTGACGTTACCACCCGATGCACAAGTGAGCAGAGCCACATTACCCCTTTAATAGAGCAGAGCTGCTTTGTTAAGCACGGGGAAGTAGCAGATTTATGACTACCTTAGCCTCCAGACGATGTGTCTAAGGCCGAGTTCACACATACAGAACTCTCCACTGAGATCTGTGTCAGGTTTATGCCATAGCACCCACAACACAGGAATTCAATGAATTACGATGAGGCTGTGGACGCTCTCGGGTCTCTGTCGTCTTTTTCCAACATGCACAAAAATGATGGATTTATGAGAACAATATATGAATGATGAATTGTAATAAGTAACGGTTTATTGTGTCGGATCAGGTGATGCCACAACGCACCTCAGGTCACACAACACTGCACCCGCACCGTAGGAGCGCAGGTTAACCGTCTCCAGGAGGCCGAGTGCTCGGGAGCAAATAAGAGCATGATGGATCTCAGAGAAAGCGGAGCCATGGGTGCTACTCACAGACAACGAGAAGAGCAGGTTCAACCTCTAGATCCTGCCCAGGACGGACGGAAAACTCGTGGGCGGTCACACCGAGGACCACCCCGGGGGAGGTCACACCGAGGACCACCCCGGGGGAGGTCACACCGAGGACCACCCCGGGGGAGGTCACACCGAGGACCACCCCGGGGGAGGTCACACCGAGGACCACCCCGGGGGAGGTCACACCGAGGACCACCCCGGGGGAGGTCACACCGAGGACCACCCCGGGGGAGGTCACACCGAGGATATTGGGAATGGCACCAATGAGGTGTGTGAACATTTAGGGCCCCCTATAAGGGTGCACGTGATTGGGCCCGATCACTCCGGACGATGCTTCTCCAGGGCGTGCAGGATCCGGTCTCTCCGGCACGTGTACGGGGCGTTCTTCAGTCTCAGTTTATGTTTGGGGAACAGGTTCCCACTGGGCGCGTACATGGCCTCCCCCTGTTTACCCATAATCCCCCGGAGCAGCCTATTACGTGCCAGTATCTTCTCATAGAACTCCAGCCCACCCTGGGCGTAGTCCGCAGACACCGCGGCCGCCTTCCTGTCTGACCTGTAGTCCAACCAGTGACTGACTGCATCGTAGCACAGACAGTAGGCCGTAAATCCCAGTAGAACGGCCAGAACATTGAAGACCCCCCGCAATATCAGGGGTCCGGAGTACAGACCGAGGAGCTGCTTGATGGCCACACTGGAGACACAGACGCTGGTCAGGCAGAGCGCCGCCACCGACGCCTGCAGGATGGGGCCACTGGTCTGGGCGTGAAGAGCTTCCCGGGCCACGGAGAATTTCTGGGCCTTTAAGGATAAGGTCAAGGAGTCTCGTAGCCGGATCCCGGGTTCACTCGCCCAGTCCACCTCCTGGCCGTTAACCACCAGCAGACGGTCCGTGGTGCCGGCTCCATCCGCCTCTGTACTGTTATAATTGGCGGGAATTCCAATCAAGCAGCCGCTGGGAAACCACGGGACCCCGGCACTGACGGGCTGGAAGCCGTACGCCGCAAATGGGGTGAAACCTGAGGGGGGCAGGTGGGCGTCATCCAGGACCCCACGGAGCAGGGTCTGCAGGCGCTCGCTGAGCGGAGCCGGCTCGCCTCTCGTCCATGCCTGGTACAACGTCCTGAACGTCTGCTCCGGGAACACGTGGTACGACAGGTTCACAGCAAGCAGAGCTAGAGACGACGTCCCGAGAAGCCTCCCCCGGTGCTGCCGACTGAAGACGCAGAGCTTCCAGAACAGCGCGGACGCCATGCTCCGACAACCTGACAAGAGAACAGACAAGAGTCAGAAATCAGAGGATGTGACAGGAGGACACGACAGCGAGTAACTACAGGGGCAGCCAAGGACAGGGGTCACTGACAGCGAGTAACTACAGGGGCAGCCAAGGACAGGGGTCACTGACAGCGAGTAACTACAGGGGCAGCCCAGGACAGGGGTCACTGACAGCGAGTAACTACAGGGGCAGCCCAGGACAGGGGTCACTGACAGCGAGTATCTACAGGGGCAGCCCAGGACAGGGGTCACTGACAGCGAGTAACTACAGGGGCAGCCAAGGACAGGGGTCACTGACAGCGAGTAACTACAGGGGCAGCCCAGGACAGGGGTCACTGACAGCGAGTATCTACAGGGGCAGCCCAGGACAGGGGTCACTGACAGCGAGTAACTACAGGGGCAGCCAAGGACAGGGGTCACTGACAGCGAGTAACTACAGGGGCAGCCCAGGACAGGGGTCACTGACAGCGAGTATCTACAGGGGCAGCCCAGGACAGGGGTCACTGACAGCGAGTAACTACAGGGGCAGCCCAGGACAGGGGTCACTGACAGCGAGTAACTACAGGGGCAGCCCAGGACAGGGGTCACTGACAGCGAGTAACTACAGGGGCAGCCCAGGACAGGGGTCACTGACAGCGAGTAACTACAGGGGCAGCCCAGGACAGGGGTCACTGACAGCGAGTAACTACAGGGGCAGCCCAGGACAGGGGTCACTGACAGCGAGTAACTACAGGGGCAGCCAAGGACAGGGGTCACTGACAGCAAGTAACTACAGGGGCAGCCAAGGACAGGGGTCACTGACAGCGAGTAACTACAGGGGCAGCCCAGGACAGGGGTCACTGACAGCGAGTAACTACAGGGGCAGCCCAGGACAGGGGTCACTGACAGCAAGTAACTACAGGGGCAGCCAAGGACAGGGGTCACTGACAGCGAGTAACTACAGGGGCAGCCAAGGACAGGGGTCACTGACAGCGAGTAACTACAGGGGCAGCCCAGGACAGGGGTCACTGACAGCGAGTATCTACAGGGGCAGCCCAGGACAGGGGTCACTGACAGCGAGTATCTACAGGGGTCACTGACAGCGAGTAACTACAGGGGCAGCCCAGGACAGGGGTCACTGACAGCGAGTTTCTACAGGGGCAGCCCAGGAGAGGGGTCACTGACAGCAAGTAACTACAGGGGCAGCCCAGGACAGGGGTCACTGACAGCGAGTATCTACAGGGGCAGCCCAGGACAGGGGTCACTGACAGCAGGCAGCCAACAATGGGGACACAGGGGACTACGGAGCGGCAGCACCTCACTGCACAGCACCCTCAGGAAACGAAGGCCAAGACCCCAATAATCATCAGCCTGGAGCCCCCCGGACACGGAACCCGCAAACAACCACAATACGTGCAGGATACTATATATGTCCCGACACTGTAAGCCGCTATCGCGATAAATGCCAGCAGCTGCCCCGACTCCGGCTCTGACCTCCAACACGTGCAGCTTCTGCGACCGTAAAGCGCGACCGGAAGAACTCGTGCAGATGACGCTGCGTTCCAGTGACGCGGGCGCAGTGACGTCACGCAATGGACACGTTGTATCAGTTCAGTTGTGTAACAACAGAGAGCGCTGTAGACGGCGACGACAGAAGATGTCGAGATCCCCCAGATTGTTTGTGATCCCACCTGACCCTGTGTGAGCCCTCTGGACCCTGGCCTGAATGATCGCCCCGGCCCCTGTGTAATCCCTTCGGATCCTCTGTGATCTTCCCAGACCCTGTGTGATCGCCCTGGACCCTGTGTGATCCTATGTGATCGTCCCAGACCCTGTATGATCCCTCCAAACCCTGTGTGATCACCTCAGACCCCGTGCGATCCCTCTGGACCCCGTGTGATTGCCCCTGAACCTGTGTAATCCCTCTGGACCCCGTGCGATCCCTCTGGACCCCGTGTGATTGCCCCTGACCCTGTGCGATCCCTCTTGACCCCGTGTTATTGCCCCTGACCCCGTGCGATCCCTCTGGACCCCGTGCGATCCCTCTGGACCCTGTGCGATTGACCCTGACCCTGTGATCCCTACGGATCCCATGCGATCTCTTCGGACCCCGTGCGATCTCTCCGGACCCCGTGCGATCCCTCTGGACCCTGTGCGATTGCCCCTGACCCTGTGTGATCTCTCCGGACCCTGTGCGATCTCTCCGGACCCCGTGCGATCTCTCCGGACCCCGTGCGATCCCTCTGGACCCTGTGCGATTGCCCCTGACCCTGTGCGATTGCCCCTGACCCTGTGCGATTGCCCCTGACCCTGTGTGATCTCTCCGGACCCCGTGCGATCTCTCCGGACCCCGTGCGATCCCTCTGGACCCTGTGCGATTGCCCCTGACCCTGTGCGATTGCCCCTGACCCTGTGCGATTGCCCCTGACCCTGTGTGATCTCTCCGGACCCCGTGCGATCTCTCCGGACCCCGTGCGATCTCTCCGGACCCCGTGCGATCTCTCCGGACCCCGTGCGATCCCTCTGGACCCTGTGCGATTGCCCCTGACCCTGTGCGATCTTTCCGGACCCCGTGTGAGCTCTCGTCAGATCAGATGTGTAATCTGGAGGATGGATGTTTTCTGCTTTTCTCCCTGTGATTACTGATAATTGTGATGGATTTGAGCCCCGGTGGGGACAGAGACGTTGGTGTCTGTACAGCGCTGTGGAATGTGCTGGCGCTATATCAATAAGAACAATGAATGATATCTTAATTTCTCTGTTATTAGGAGGCGCTGTACGCGCTGGTGATGTTTTCTGACCAGTGAGGACAGCGTCCGTCAGATATGGCAGAAACAAATAGAAAACCTGACAGAAGCCATTATGAATCCTGAGGACCAATTAGTGCTGATTGGGATCCATGGTAAAATAGATCCGTTCTAGGCGGCCGGACGCTGCTGTGAATGAAGACCCCGGTGTTAATAGACACTTAGGTGGGTCCTTCGTGGTGGTCTGTCGGCGGCGCCCCCATCGGCTGGCACAGCGTATTACTGTCAGTAATCTATGGGTAAAGGAGCCGGGCTGTGGGGTCAGCGAGCCAAACCTCCGACTCCGCACCTTCCCTGACTCCATCGCCCGGTCACCACTGACCCCCACATAAAGAGCAGCAGAGTCCGGGAAAAGCCGAGATCAGGAACAGAACTGACATTTCCGAACTTCCCAGATTACTATGGAACCAGCACGTCCTGCACTGAACTACTGCACCCAGCGTGTTATATATGATAGGAGTCCGAGTCGCTCACGTTTATACCGACTCCACCAAGCTGGACCCGACTCCACAGCCCTGAGCAGCAGTGCAGTGGTTCTGCCGCTTTTGTGACCTGACGTGATATTCTGACAACGCACATGTGACCGCTGCAGCCAATCACTGGCCCTAAGGCTGTGTGCACACGTTGTGGAATTACTGCGGATCCGCAGCGTTTTTTTTCCCGCGCAGAAACGCTGCAGATCCGCAAAGTGACTTACAGTACAATGTAAATCAATAGGAAAAAAAAAATGCTGTGCTAATGGTCTGGAAAATTCCGCATGGAAAACACAGCGGGTTGAAAGAAGGAGCATGTGAGTTATTTGTGCGGATCTGCAGCGTTTTTGTACCCATTCCATTATTGAAACCCGCAGGGGTAAAAAATGCATGAAATCCACACAAAATCCGCAACAAAAACGCACAAAATCCGCATAAAAAGCGCATCAAATCTGCACCTGCGTTTTCTGCCAGGAGATGCAGATTGTTTGCAGAAAATTCTGCACCCCAATCTGCAATGTGTGCACATCGCCTCACAGTGAAGTGTGCAGGACAGTATGTGACTATTGAGGCCTGCGATTGGCTGCAGTGGTCACGTGTATGGTTGCAATGCTATCACTCGTGGACTGTCGGGACCTCTGGACTGGTTGATACATTTGCAGGTGAAGTTTTGTGGCATTTTCATGCTTCCTCTACTTTGTCCTAACTTTATAAAAAGCGAGCACAGATCAGAGGAGTCGGCCAACCCTGCTGTACTGGGTTGAATCGGATGACTCTTTAAAGGGGCTGAGTCGGATGACTCCTTAAAGGGGTTGGCCATGACTTTTTATTGTAGTTGTATCTTTAGGATAAATCCTCCATTTCTGATCAGTGGGGTGGGATTCTGGGCACCCCGCCAATCAGCTGTTAGCACCATCAGCCGCAGATTTTCGAATTCTGTCGTTGCTCAGTGGCGCCATCATTTATATAGTGGTTGCGGCTCGGCACTGCAGATAAACTCCTTATTCCAATGACTATGTGGTGGATCTCTAACACTGTAGCTCTGGGCTCCGGCAGCATCTGACAACCTGGCTCTGGTAACAGCTGATGGGGTGCTGGGGGTCCCATCCCCACCAATCAGATATTAATGGCAGTGGCCAGGCGGAAGGGTTGTGCATGTTGAATGTCAGCATGCTCCATCCTTTGTCCCCATGGAAGATGAACCACATGTTCATGTGTGTGCGGGGGAGAGGAGCAGATGACTGAGGCCGTTCTCAGCCCTTATTCACATTATGTCAGGTGACTTATTAATGCTGTGGGTTAGGACCGTCCCGAGTAGGGTCACCGTGACGCGGTTGGACAGCGAATACGTAATGTTAACCCAGCACCCAATATTATTTTCATGATCTGTTGCCGTTTATTTACTGCAGGGCACTTGCTCTTTTTGTCTCGGGTTTTGTACTTGTTTGGGCAGCTTTTTTGGGGTGTCTTGATTTTTTTGGGGTGATTTAGGGTTGGAGTCTTCATTCTCAAGGTAGAAAACATAACATTGTATCACATTATCGTGTAATCTCTCACGAAGGTTCCGCAAATGTCAATCATCCTATGATCGTCCTCGAGATGAGCCGCAGCAGCCGTCCTATGTCGTGAAGACCAGCAGAGGACGCTCATTGCCCAGGGAACATTCCAGAAAACTGGTGCAGGAGGCTTGGGGACTCATCATTCATCCTTTTGCCACTTCTGCACGTTCTCTGAGGAAGGGACCTAAGGGTATGTGCCCACCATCAGGAGTAGCTCAGGATTTGGGAGTTTAGGCGACTTTCACACTTCTGTTTTCTGGGGTCCGTCGTGGTGCAGTAAAATGACGTTTCGACGTACGTCATGAAAATAGGTAAAACCGTGTGCGACGGATCCATCGTACAGAAATTCAGAGAGAGATCCCCCTCTAGATTTGGAAATCCTCCTTCTGGTCCTGTGTGTGACGGTCAGCGACGGATCCTGCTCCCATAGGCTTCCATTGTAGCCGACGACGGGCAGCACAGGATGCGTCGCTGAGCGATTTTCCGACGTGCACAAAAAACGTTACAATGAACGTTCTCTGCACAACGGACCGCTATTTTACGACGGATCCAGTGCACAACGGATGAAACGGATCGCCATCCGCCGTTAATACAAGTCTATGGGAAAATGCAGGATCCTGCAAATCACAGGAATCCAGTTTTCCCCTTCTGAGCATGCCCGGAAGGAGGATTTTCAAGTCTGGGGGATCTCCCTCCCTCTCCCGGAATTTCTGTACGACGGATCCGTCATTACACTGGATCCGTCGCACACGTTTTTACCTATTTTAATGACGTACGTCGATATGTCATTTTACTGCACCACGACGGACCCCAGAAAACGGAAGTGTGAAAGTCGCCTAATACAAGTCTATGGGAAAATGCAGGATCCTGCATTCTCAAAAATCGACGGATTGTGACGGATCTGAAAAGACAGAAGTGTGAAAGAATCCGTCACAATGCGTCGGCGTAAATAGTGAAAAACGGATGCAACGCATTCAGTATTTTGACGGATCTGCTAGACGGTTCTGTCGAAAAACTGGGTCCGTTTCATCCGTTTTTTTGATGGATCCATTTTCCATCCATTTTTGGGAGTCTCCAAAATGTGATTGGCTACTGGAAAATAGGGAAACCAATATATTAGCTGGCCGGCTGTCTTCAGGCTGGATGCTTTGTTCAGGCTGGCGGGAGTCTTGTTGGCACATTTGGGGGTGACGCCCCAGGCCAGGTTTATATAGATTGGGGGCCTGTCTGGCCTATTGGCTACAAATTCCTGATTCTGAGCATGCTCAGTGTAAAAAAACGGATTCCAGCGCTGGATTCCGTCATACGACGTGTCACGACAGATCCTATGTCCATAGACTTCCATTCTAGTCAACGACATATGCTGCAGGATCCGTCGCGACACGTTTTCCCGACGCAGACAAAAAACGTTACATTGAACGCTTCTTCCAGACGACGGCCCACCAAAACACGACGGATGTGACGTGTGGCCATCCGCCGCGATCTGTCGCTAATACAAGTCTATGGGAAAAAAACGGATCCTGCGGGCACATTTGCATGATCCGTTTTTTTCCCAAAACGACGCGTTGCAACAGATCTGAAAAGACGGAAGCGTGAAAGAGGCCTTAGGCTGCTTTTATTTTTGGCAGAAAAACCTGGTTTCTTGGCAGGAAAGAAGCTGCAGCAAAAACAGGTTTAGGCTCTGTGCACACGTTGCAGATCAGGCTTAGGAATTTCTGGTGCGGATTCTGCTCTCCTGGCAGAAAACGCACCTGCGGACTTTGTGCGTTTTTGCTGTGGTTTTCTTGCGGATTTGCTGCGTTTTTTACCCCTGCGGTTTTCTATAATGGAATGGGTACAAAAACGCTGCAGATTCACAAAAAAGAAGGGACATGCTACTTCTTTTAAACCGCAGCGTTTCCGCAGTGGATTTTCCACAAAGTGTGCACAGCATTTTTTTTCTCATTGATCTGCAGCGGTTCTGCACCGCAAAAAATGCTGCGGATCCGCAGAGAATCCGCAACGTGTGCACATACCCTTAGGCGCATTTTGTGCATTTTTTTGTCTAACTTGCGTCTCTTTGTCCATGACATTTCTGCAGAAAAAAGCTGCAAATAATGATCCCACTTATTCAAGCCAATGGGTGAAAAACGCAGCAAAAACGCGGAAAGAAGTGACATCTATGTGCCAAAAAGCAGCAAAGCACAAGGTCCGGATGACCAGAACCCACTGTGTGCAGGAGATTTCTGAGATCTCATTGGTTTTGCTGGAACTGTAAAAAGCAGCTGAAAATCAGCATCAAAAGCGCCAGTGTGAACACGCACAGATCTGCCTCTGAGCTCGCTGGCAGCTCAGCTGCGGTTTTAATGTGAGTTTTCATTGCATGCGATTTTTTTGTCACTTGAAATAAAGCTAATTGAAAGTTGGCTTCTGGGAAGGAAAAAAAAGTGATTTCCAGTTTGCAGATATATTGGGGTTTGTTCCCACGGTCAGTGGACGCTGCGTGCATCTGTTACAGCAAGAAATATGGTCCTTACATGAATTTCTGGGGGCGTGTCTTATTTATTTCTGGGGGCGTGTCTTACTTATTTCTGGGGGCGTGTCTTACATTTATTTCTGGGGACGTGTCTTACATGAATCTCTGGGGGCGTGTCTTATTTATTTCTGGGGGCGTGTCTTACATGAATTTATGGGGGCGTATCTTTATTTCTGGGGGCGTGTCTTACATGAATTTATGGGGGCATGTCTTACATGAATTTATGGGGGCGTGTCTTACATGAATTTATGGGGGCGTGTCTTTATTTCTGGGGGCGTGTCTTACATGAATTTATGGGGGCGTGTCTTACATGAATTTATGGGGGCGTGTCTTACATTAATTTATGGGGGCGTGTCTTACATGAATTTATGGGGGCGTGTCTTACATGAATTTATGGGGGCGTGTCTTACATGAATTTATGGGGGCGTGTCTTACATGAATTTATGGGGGCGTGTCTTTATTTCTGGGGGCGTGTCTTACATAAATTTATGGGGGCGTGTCTTACATGAATTTCTGGGGGCGTGTCTTACATGAATTTATGGGGGCGTGTCTTACATGAATTTATGGGGGCATGTCTTACATGAATTTATGGGGGCATGTCTTACATGAATTTATGGGAGCATGTCTTGCATGAATTTCTGGGGGTGTATCTTATTTATTTCTGGGGGCGTGTCTTAGATGTATTTTTCTGGGGGCGTGTCTTAGATGTATTTTTCTGGGGGCGTGTCTTACATTTATGGGGGCGTGTCTTACATAAATTTATGTGGGCATGTCTTACGTTTATTTATGGGGCGAGTCTTACATAAATTTATGGGGGCGTGCCTTACCTGAATTTATGGGTGTATCTTATTTCTTTCTGGGGGCGTGTCTTACATGAATTTCTGGGGCATGTCTTACATTTATTTATGGGGCGTGTCTTACATATATTTCTGGGGGCGTGCCTTACATTTATTTATGGGGGTGTGTCTTTACAGGAATTTATGGGTGTGTCTTACATCAATTCCTGGGCCTTGTCTTACACGAATGTATGGGGGCGTGTCTTACATTAACACCTGGGGGTGTGCCTTGCATGGATTTCTGGGGGCGTGTCTTACATTAACACCTGGGGGTGTGCCTTGCATGGATTTCTGGGGGTGTGTCTTGCATGGATTTCTGGGGGTGTGTCTTGCATGGATTTCTGGGGGTGTGTCTTTACAGGAATTTATGGGTGTGTCTTACATTAATTCCTGGGCCTTGTCTTACACGAATGTATGGGGGCGTGTCTTACATTAACACCTGGGGGTGTGCCTTGCATGGATTTCTGGGGGTGTGTCTTGCATGGATTTCTGGGGGTGTGTCTTGCATGGATTTCTGGGGGTGTGTCTTGCATGGATTTCTGGGGGTGTGCCTTGCATGGATTTCTGGGCGTGTGTCTTGCATGGATTTCTGGGGGCGTGTCTTCAACCTTCTTTGCAGTGACCCTGTGAACAATGCCCCCTTAATAAAGACCATACAAATTAGCGCTGAATATAAACGCCCATAACTCGGGAGTTGTATGGCGGAATTTAAAAACAAAGAAAGCTGAATACTGGGGAAGCGATAGGAATAATGACAGAGGAAACCTCCGCTCCTCTCCGGGGACAGATCCTTCGCTCCACGTCTCTAATGGCGATTCCTGCGCAGATTGCGGCGCCGTCCGTCCTCCACATGAGTCTTGTGCCGGTCCTTGTTCTGCCCGATACATCGTGTTCTCAGTGATTCCAGCTGTTTATCACACATTATTGTTTGGCTTTCGCAGCTGCTGCCTGGCATTGAGTGTCGTTGTCCAGGGTTTTGGGCAGTGATGATGTCACCTCTATAAGATATAATGGCCGCGTTACTGTAGATGACATCACGGCGATTCCTGGTGAATACGGGAGATCACAGGACGGCTCATTCACAGCTCTGCTACATGTCACAGCGATCTACTACATCTGAAATCATCAGCATCAATGTAATGATCAAAAGTCATAGAAAGCCGGATCCTGCAAAACGGTGAAGAAGAATCGAATAAAGACTGCGACTAACAGACGAGCGGAGACCTAAAATTAACCGTACTGAGTATCTAATCCTAACATATGTGATACTGTCTGCTGAGCCGTGTATCTAATCCTCTCCTGTGTGATACTGACTGCTGAGCCGTGTATCTAATCCTCTCCTGTGTGATACTGTCTGCTGAGCCGTGTATCTAATCCTCTCCTGTGTGATACTGACTGCTGAGCCGTGTATCTAATCCTCTCCTGTGTGATACTGTCTGCTGAGCCGTGTATCTAATCCTCTCCTGTGTGATACTGACTGCTGAGCCGTGTATCTAATCCTCTCCTGTGTGATACTGTCGTCTGAGCCGTGTATCTAATCCTCTCCTGTGTGATACTGTCTGCTGAGCCGTGTATCTAATTCTCTCCTGTGTGATACTGTCTGCTGAGCCGTGTATCTAATCCTCTCCTGTGTGATACTGACTGCTGAGCCGTGTATCTAATCCTCTCCTGTGTGATACTGTCTGCTGAGCCGTGTATCTAATCCTCTCCTGTGTGATACTGTCTGCTGAGCCGTGTATCTAATCCTATCATGTGTGATACTGACTGCTGAGCAGTGTATCTAATCCTCTCCTGTGTGATACTGTCTGCTGAGCCGTGTATCTAATCCTCTCCTGTGTGATACTGTCTGCTGAGCCGTGTATCTAATCCTGTCCTGTGTGATACTGTCTGCTGAGCTGTGTATCTAATCCTCTCCTGTGTGATACTGTCTGCTGAGCCGTGAATCTAATCCTCTCCTGTGTGATACTGTCTGCTGAGCCGTGTATCTAATCCTCTCCTGTGTGATACTGTCTGCTGAGCCGTGTATCTAATCCGTGATACTGACTGCTGAGCAGTGTATCTAATCCTCTCCTGTGTGATACTGTCTGCTGAGCCGTGTATCTAATCCTCTCCTGTGTGATACTGTCTGCTGAGCCGTGTATCTAATCCTATCCTGTGTGATACTGTCTGCTGAGCCGTGTATCTAATCCTCTCCTGTGTGATACTGTCTGCTGAGCCGTGTATCTAATCCTATCCTGTGTGATACGGTCTGCTGAGCCGTGTATCTAATCCGCTCCTGTGTGATACTGTCTGCTGAGCCGTGTATCTAATCCTATCCTGTGTGATACTGTCTGCTGAGCCGTGTATCTAATCCTATCTTGTGTGATACGGTCTGCTGAGCCGTGTATCTAATCCTCTCCTGTGTGATACTGTCTGCTGAGCCGTGTATCTAATCCGCTCCTGTGTGATACTGTCTGCTGAGCCGTGTATCTAATCCTATCCTGTGTGATACTGTCTGCTGAGCCGTGTATCTAATCCTATCCTGTGTGATACGGTCTGCTGAGCCGTGTATCTAATCCTCTCCGGTGTGATACTGTCTGCTGAGCCGTGTATCTAATCCTATCCTGTGTGATACTGTCTGCTGAGCTGTGTATCTAATCCTATGCTGTGTGATACTGTCTGCTGAGTTGTGTATCTAATCCTATCCTGTGTGATACTGACTGCTGAGCCGTGTATCTAATCCTATGCTGTGTGATACTGTCTGCTGAGTTGTGTATCTAATCCTATACTGTGTGATACTGATTGCTGAGCCGTGTATCTAATCCTATCCTGTGTGATACTGTCTGCTGAGCCGTGTATCTAATCCTATCCTGTGTGATACTGACTGCTGAGCTGTGTATCTAATCCTATCCTGTGTGATACTGTCTGCTGAGCCGTGTATCTAATCCTCTCCTGTGTGATACTGTCTGCTGAGCCGTGTATCTAATCCGCTCCTGTGTGATACAGTCTGCTGAACCGTGTATCTAATCCTCTCCTGTGTGATACTGACTGCTGAGCCGTGTATCTAATCCTCTCCTGTGTGATACTGACTGCTGAGCCGTGTATCTAATCCTCTCCTGTGTGATACTGACTGCTGAGCCATGTATCTAATCATCTCCTGTGTGATACTGACTGCTGAGATGTGTATCTAATCCTCTCCTGTGTGATACTATCTGCTGAGATGTGTATCTAATCCTCTCCTGTGTGATACTGACTGCTGAGCCGTGTATCTAATACTATCCTGTGTGATACTGTCTGCTGAGATGTGTATCTAATCCTCTCCTGTGTGATACTGTCTGCTGAGCTGTGTATCTAATCCTATCCTGTGTGATACTGACTGCTGAGCCGTGTATCTAATCCTCTCCTGTGTGATACTGTCTGCTGAGCCGTGTATCTAATCCTCTCCTGTGTGATACTGTCTGCTGAGCCGTGTATCTAATCCTCTCCTGTGTGATACTGACTGCTGAGCCGTGTATCTAATCCTCTCCTGTGTGATACTGACTGCTGAGCCGTGTATCTAATCCTCTCCTGTGTGATACTGACTGCTGAGCCGTGTATCTAATCCTCTCCTGTGTGATACTGACTGCTGAGCCGTGTATCTAATCCTCTCCTGTGTGATACTGACTGCTGAGCCGTGTATCTAATCCTATCCTGTGTGATACTGACTGCTGAGCCGTGTATCTAATCCTATCCTGTGTGATACTGACTGCTGAGCCGTGTATCTAATCCTCTCCTGTGTGATACTGACTGCTGAGCCGTGTATCTAATCCTATCCTGTGTGATACTGTCTGCTGAGATGTGTATCTAATCCTCTCCTGTGTGATACTGACTGCTGAGCCGTGTATCTAATCCTCTCCTGTGTGATACTGACTGCTGAGCCGTGTATCTAATCCTCTCCTGTGTGATACTGACTGCTGAGCCGTGTATCTAATCCTATCCTGTGTGATACTGACTGCTGAGCCGTGTATCTAATCCTCTCCTGTGTGATACTGTCTGCTGAGCCGTGTATCTAATCCTCTCCTGTGTGATACTGTCTGCTGAGCCGTGTATCTAATCCTCTCCTGTGTGATACTGCCTGCTGAGCCGTGTATCTAATTCTCTCCTGTGTGATACTGACTGCTGAGCCGTGTATCTAATCCTATCCTGTGTGATACTGACTGCTGAGCCGTGTATCTAATCCTATCCTGTGTGATACTGACTGCTGAGCCGTGTATCTAATCCTCTCCTGTGTGATACTGTCTGCTGAGCCGTGTATCTAATCCTCTCCTGTGTGATACTGACTGCTGAGCCGTGTATCTAATCCTCTCCTGTGTGATACTGACTGCTGAGCCGTGTATCTAATCCTCTCCTGTGTGATACTGACTGCTGAGCCGTGTATCTAATCCTCTCCTGTGTGATACTGACTGCTGAGCCGTGTATCTAATCCTATCCTGTGTGATACTGACTGCTGAGCCGTGTATCTAATCCTATCCTGTGTGATACTGACTGCTGAGCCGTGTATCTAATCCTCTCCTGTGTGATACTGACTGCTGAGCCGTGTATCTAATCCTATCCTGTGTGATACTGTCTGCTGAGATGTGTATCTAATCCTCTCCTGTGTGATACTGACTGCTGAGCCGTGTATCTAATCCTCTCCTGTGTGATACTGACTGCTGAGCCGTGTATCTAATCCTCTCCTGTGTGATACTGACTGCTGAGCCGTGTATCTAATCCTATCCTGTGTGATACTGACTGCTGAGCCGTGTATCTAATCCTCTCCTGTGTGATACTGTCTGCTGAGCCGTGTATCTAATCCTCTCCTGTGTGATACTGTCTGCTGAGCCGTGTATCTAATCCTCTCCTGTGTGATACTGCCTGCTGAGCCGTGTATCTAATTCTCTCCTGTGTGATACTGACTGCTGAGCCGTGTATCTAATCCTATCCTGTGTGATACTGACTGCTGAGCCGTGTATCTAATCCTATCCTGTGTGATACTGACTGCTGAGCCGTGTATCTAATCCTCTCCTGTGTGATACTGTCTGCTGAGCCGTGTATCTAATCCTCTCCTGTGTGATACTGTCTGCTGAGCCGTGTATCTAATCCTCTCCTGTGTGATACTGCCTGCTGAGCCGTGTATCTAATCCTCTCCTGTGTGATACTGACTGCTGAGCCGTGTATCTAATCCTCTCCTGTGTGATACTGACTGCTGAGCCGTGTATCTAATCCTCTCCTGTGTGATACTGACTGCTGAGCTGTGTATCTAATCGTTCCCAGAGAGCACCGCTCTTTTGCTCCAGGGATCCGGTGTTGAGAACATCACGTTGCAGCAGTCGGAGCATTGATTATTTGTAACAGGATCAAGTTCAGAAGCTGCAACTATCTTCCATGTGGAGCTCTGCAGACAGAACAGCTCCTCAGAGGCTGCAAATAACATCACCCATGGATTTCACTGATCATCCTTCATTATTACCGTATATATGGTCTCAGTCAGTGACTGAAAAATGAAATAGGATCTGAAAGCATTAACTACCCCACTAGACTTCCCAGGACCACCCTGCACATCAACCACCCCAAATCTACGTGATGCAAATTAAATACGAACATGAAAACAAGACCCAAGTTATTACTTATCTTAGACAAGCTTTATATACACTCCTTTTTTTTTTTTTACTGCTCCTATGTACAAGAATATAACTACTATAACACTGCTCCTATGTACAAGAATATAACTACTATAACACTGCCCCTATGTACAAGAATATAACTACTATAATACTGCTCCTATGTACAAGAATATAACTACTATAATACTGCCCCCTATGTACAGGAATATAACTACTATAATACTGCCCCTATGTACAAGAATATAACTACTATAATACTGCTCCTATGTACAAGACTATAACTACTATAATACTGCCCCCTATGTACAGGAATATAACTACTATAATACTGCTCCTATGTACAAGAATATAACTACTATAATACTGCCCCCTATGTACAAGAATATAACTACTATAATACTGCTCCTATGTACAAGACTATAACTACTATAATACTGCCCCCTATGTACAGGAATATAACTACTATAATACTGCTCCTATGTACAAGAATATAACTACTATAATACTGCCCCCTATGTACAGGAATATAACTACTATAATACTGCTCCTATGTACAAGACTATAACTACTATAATACTGCCCCCTATGTACAGGAATATAACTACTATAATACTGCTCCTATGTACAAGAATATAACTACTATAATACTGCCCCTATGTACAAGAATATAACTACTATAATACTGCCCCTATGTACAAGAATATAACTACTATAATACTGCTCCTATGTACAAGAATATAACTACTATAATACTGCTCCTATGTACAAGAATATAACTACTATAATACTGCTCCTATGTACAAGAATATAACCACTATAATACTGTCCCTGTGTACAAGAATATAACTATTATAATACTGCCCCTATGTACAAGAATATAACTACTATAATACTGCTCCTATGTACAAGAATATAACCACTATAATACTGTCCCCTATGTACAAGAATATAACTACTATAATACTGCTCCTATGTACAAGAATATAACCACTATAATACTGTTCCTGTGTACAAGAATATAACTACTATAATACTGCCCCTGTGTACAGGAATATAACCAGTATAATACTGCCCCTGTGTACAGGAATATAACCAGTATAATACTGCCCCTGTGTACAGGAATATAACCAGTATAATACTGCCCCTGTGTACAGGAATATAACCAGTATAATACTGTGATTTTAATTACATCCAAACACAGTTGGTTCTGAGCTTCCTATATAAGCAGGCTTTACCACGTTATTAGCCATAGGTAAGTGTTCACACTAGGCAGTCAGCTCAGGTACCCATCCGTTCTGAGATTACCTTGACGATTGGTGGATGGGCTCACAACTTTTGGCCAAATCTTGTGCTAAGAATCTCATGTGTTTTTTCATATATTTCACAACCCATTATGCTATTCCCATTTCATGTATCGCACATTTCCTTGCTCTAGCACAGATTAATTTTGAGTGCAGCCATTAATCTATTTGCAGTATAATACTGCCCCTATGTACAGGAATATAACTACTATAATACTGCCCCTATGTACGGGAATATAACCAGTATAATACTGCCCCTATGCACGGGAATATAACCAGTATAATACTGCCCCTATGCACGGGAATATAACCAGTATAATCCTCCCCTATGCACGGGAATATAACCAGTATAATACTGCCCCTATGCACAGGAATATAACCAGTATAATACTGCCCCTATGCACAGGAATATAACCAGTATAATACTGCCCCTATGTACAGGAATATCACCAGTATAATACTGCCCCTATGTACAGGAATATAACCGCTATAATACTGCTCCTATGTACAGGAATATAACTACTATAATGCTGCTCCTATGTACGGGAATATAACCAGTATAATACTGCCCCTATGTACGGGAATATCACCAGTATAATACTGCCCCTATGCACGGGAATATAACCAGTATAATACTGCCCCTATGTACAGGAATATAACCAGTATAATACTGCCCCTAGGTACAGGAATATCACCAGTATAATACTGCCCCTATGTACAGGAATATAACCAGTATAATACTGCCCCTATGTACAGGAATATAACCACTATAATACTGTCCCTGTGTACAAGAATATAACTATTATAATACTGCCCCTATGTACAAGAATATAACTACTATAATAATGCCCCCTATGTACAAGAATATAACTACTATAATACTGCTCCTATGTACAGGAATATAACTACTATAATACTGCCCCTATGTACAGGAATATAACTACTATAATACTGCCCCCTATGTACAAGAATATAACTACTATAATACTGCTCCTATGTACAGGAATATAACCAGTATAATACTGCCCCTATGTACAGGAATATCACCGCTATAATACTGCCCCATGCAGAGACGTATATGAAGTGCTGCGTCTTCCTTGATCAGAGTTGCTGCCTCTTTCCTGGTTACACAGGACTCCGGAGTCTTGAAGTTGATGTTTTCTTTCTCTGCTTCAGATTCTTTTTTATTATCAGATTCGTGCTATAAATAGTGGATTCCTTTAACCTCTTGGATTTGGAATAAGCGGCGACACTTTCCCCCGCTGCAGACCCTTTTTCTGTTTTATTCCCTAGAAATAAGTTAATACATTCACATGGAAAAAAAAAAGCGTAAACCACCAGTCAGCGGAATTACATCTGTGTCCATTTTTCCCACCGTCTCGTAACTCTCATCGGATTTTGTGTCTCACTGACGCTACTGGACAAGTCCTCATACAAATTAAAATACGCATGGAAGAAAAGGGCCTTTTCATTCCTTGTGGCCTGGCTTGGCCCGGTGCCAGGGTTTGACACATTGTCTGGGGTTCCCCGCCAACTGGAATGTATTCTCCCTCCCAAAATTCCTATTCATTTCAGATGGGCTGGTTAACCCTTGAAGCACTGGCCGATGGCTTGCAGAACATTGGGTAAGCACCAGAGAGACGGAGTCACAGGATAAGCAGTTTCTATTAAAAAAAAAAAAATTAAAAAAAGTTATTTATGGCTGATTCATTGGAAAATGCCGATTAAAAAAAAAAGATATAAAAACAAATCCTCCAGTGGTCCAAGGTCCCTAGGAAAGAAACTAAGTTTGTAATCGCGGCTGAGACCATGTAACAAAGCACCGGGATGGGCGGCTCGCTCTAGAGGGTTTCTGGTGGGCACAGACGTCCTGCCTCTCCTGGGGGGCTGTGGGTCTGCAGTGAGCAGCAGGGTGTCTTCCAGCGCTGTTTCTTACATATATTGAAGTTTGTATGATCCTATTCATTGTTACGTTTTTCCCCATGGTAGGGGGGGGGGGTGTTCATGATCATAAGTACCAAATAATTAAAAAGTGCAACATATTTTTTTGTGTGTGTGTTGTGGCACTAAGACCAGCGCGGTGTGCGCTCTGGCCATGCAGTGGTTAATGCCGGGATCTCAGACCTTCTCCCCATTCAGCAGCCAAATGGCTCAAAGCCTCAAGTGTCCAACTCCTTCCTTCTTCCAATGTGAGAAGAAAAAACAAAAAAAAAGTTCATTCCTGCCACAAAAACTTCAAAGAAATGTACCACATGATAGAGGAATAACTACATCCACACTCCAAGAAGTGGACGAGGGGGTCTCAGTCGGTCCAGTTGGGGGGCATTGTCCACCACCTCTGGTCGTGAGCGCTGACCTGCCCAGACATCGTGGGCGCAGCCCCAGCATCAAGTATTGGATCTGGCAGCCCCCAGGTCACTGCGGGTACAGGACGGGCAGTGCTCATGCTCGGCAGTTCTGGCAATGCCCAGGTGTCACAAGATCACGCAGAACGGCCGGTGCGTGCCCGTCCCGCGGTCGCCTCGCCACTTGGTGTTCCTCTTCTGCTTGTGATTCTTCTCTGGAAGCTGCTGCCTGTGAAACATTGTAAAAAAAAAACGAAAGTTTAACATTCTACCACATTGATACAATAAAGTATCACTAACTTCTGACAATGTGATCACGTCAATATTGTGGCTGTGCTGCTGCAGTGATGGAACATTGTAGCCATCATACAGTAAAATGCTGCAGTATAAAGCATGGAGGAAGCAGAAACCATCAGATGTCTCATGGGAAGAAGTACGGTAGCAAAGATGGGGAATGTGGCGATGAGAACAGGGCTGAAATCATCATACGCATCTTACCTGATCACCCGGACGAGGTCGTGGAAGGCTTTGTCCACGTTCTGAGGTGGATCCTTGGCACTTGTTTCAATATAAGGAATCTGGAATTGAAAGAGAAGAAGAAGATTCTAAGCGACAGACATTGAAAATAGAAAACAAGCAACTTTACAAATTGTTTACGTCTAAGTCTTTTCTTGTTTGGAACACAATCCATCCCCCGGGTAGATCCTGCATCCATCTACGACATAATTCTTGCTCGCATTGCAAATGTATGTATTTTAGCAAGAAAAAGGTAATGCACCATCTACTTCACAAGTTTAGGATCTCTGCTTGTTGTCATGCAATGGAAAGAGATCAACAAAGCTCTTGAAAAGTGGTCTGCAGCGGCTTCCAATTTTATGTGGCAGAGTTTGAGGGGGCTTGTTCTGCAGACAGTAATCGCACAGCCAAACACAGGATTGTGGAGGGGGCCTGTGCTGCAGACAGTAGTCTCACAGCCAGACAGAGGATTGTGGAGGGGGCTTGTGCTGCAGACAGTAATCGCACAGCCAGAGAGAATTGTGGAGGGGGCTTGTGCTGCAGACAGTAATCGCACAGCCAGACAGAGGATTGTGGAGGGGGCTTGTTCTGCAGACAGTAATCGCACAGCCAAACACAGGATTGTGGAGGGGGCTTGTGCTGCAGACAGTAATCGCACAGCCAGACAGAGGATTGTGGAGGGGGCTTGTGCTGCAGACAGTAATCGCACAGCCAGACAGAGGATTGTGGAGGGGGCTTGTGCTGCAGACAGTAGTCTCACAGCCAGACAGAGGATTGTGGAGGGGGCTGGTGCTGCAGACAGTAATCGCACAGCCAGACAGAGGATTGTGGAGGGGGCTTGTGCTGCAGACAGTAGTCTCACAGCCAGACAGAGGATTGTGGAGGGGGCTTGTGCTGCAGACAGTAATCGCACAGCCAGACAGAGGATTGTGGAGGGGGCTTGTGCTGCGGACAGTAATCGCACAGCCAGACAGAGGATTGTGGAGGGGGCTTGTGCTGCGGACAGTAATCGCACAGCCAGACAGAGGATTGTGGAGGGGGCTTGTGCTGCGGACAGTAATCGCACAGCCAGACAGAGGATTGTGGAGGGGGCTTGTGCTGCGGACAGTAATCGCACAGCCAGACAGAGGATTGTGGAGGGGGCTTGTGCTGCGGACAGTAATCGCACAGCCAGACAGAGGATTGTGGAGGGGGCTTGTGCTGTAGACAGTAATCGCACAGCCAGACAGAGGATTGTGGAGGGGGCTTGTGCTGTAGACAGTAATCGCACAGCCAGACAGAGGATTGTGGAGGGGGCTTGTGCTGCAGACAGTAATCTCACAGCCAGACACAGGATTGTGGGGGGGCTGCCCCTGCATTTGTTTCGTCCTGCACTTACGTTGTGTTTTACTGCCATCTCTTTTCCTTGCTCACTTGATATTTTCCTTAAGTGCATCAGATCAACTTTGTTTGCAACTAAAATCATTGGGAAAGATTCTCTGAAAGAAATAAAGACAAAATAACATCCAAATCCTGACTGACAGCCTATATGTGCAGTTGTACCATCCCTTTACATCTACAGAACTCCTATAGAACTCCATCCCTTACATCATAACGTTTGACAGATAAAAGGGATTTCTCGGGATGGAACAATTCTCCCTGCCCCCAACATCCGGCTGCCGCTCTCCGTTCTTACCTGTCTTTGACCCTGAGGATGAGTTGATGAAAACGATCCACGTGTTCGAAGCTCGCCTTGTCCGTGACCGAGAACACGATGAGGAAACCATCGCCGGTCCTCATGTACTGCTCCCTCATGGCGCTGAACTCCTCCTGGCCGGCCGTGTCCAGCACTGGCCCAAGAAAAGGAAACGCCGCTAATTACATCCAGTCTAAAAATATTTGTCATTTGATTTTTTGTATTTGTTATTATTTTTCCACAATTTAGGATTATTATTTATTTACAGAAACTCTAATAAGATTCTCACGACTTTAGATTATTCCTCCCCCAGGACCGGGCCCAACCTCCACGTGCACCGCCACTAGCCGCCAACTACGCCACTGCTGTGACGTGATGACAAATACTATGGAGTGTCAGCATTTCATGAAGGGGTTTGATACATTGTCTATGAGATAGAAATCAGTTCTTCCCCCATGCTTTACCCTGCAGCTTTACACCATTTAAGCACAGTTATTTCTAGTGACTCCAGCTCTTCTCATTGACAAATGGAGTCTGAAGTAGCCAGAATTCTACATGTTCATATTGTCTCAGCAGAGGCCCAGATTGCTGCATTATCTCCTCTCCACCCTTCACACAATTAGTGCACAGTTATTATTGTAGCTGCATTGTCTAGTAGAGACTGAAGCAGCCTAAATACGGTCTCATCCGTGGCCCAGATTGCGGCTCTATCCCCCCCATGCTTTACATTGCAGCTTGGCTTGATCAGATTGGCTGCTGTGATCTTCTGCTTATACACAGGAGGTCAGTGCGTGAAGATGTCATATAAGAGCAAAGACAAAAAGGTCACAGACCCCAAGAAATATGCTGAAAAATGAGGTGTTGTCAGGAAGGTCGGAGCACTGGTGCAGCCTAAGCTCCATTATTCGGAGGTTATAATGTGGGATTCTGCGCCTTATTTTACCCTTTAGATCACGTTAGACTCTGGCCTGCAGGGTGAGTATATTTGGCCCATAGCACCAGACAGGACCCACACCTGGTATCACACTCAACTATATTCATTAAATAATGGAGAAAGAAGCGCCAGCTGACTCTTCCTCCTCCATCATTTGCCTCGGTGTCTGACGTGTCACCGCAACGAGACGTCATTGCAGATGTGCAGAGAATCTGAAGCCACCATGAAGAGAGCGGACTACAGGGGGAACAGGCAGAGTTTTTTTTTTTTTTTTAATTGTGGGGCCCATTCTGTATGGAGGACTGTGTGGGGCCATTATACTGTACGGAGGACTATGTGGGGCCATTATACTGTACGGAGGACTATGTGGGGCCCATTATACTGTACGGAGGACTATGTGGGGCCCATTATACTGTACGGAGAACTATGCAGGGCCATTATACTGTATGTTACATATATAGTTACATAGTTATTAAGGTTGAAGGAAGACTTTAAGTCCATCTAGTTCAACCCATAGCCTAACCTAACTTGCCCTAACATGTTGATCCAGAGGAAGGCAAAAAAAAAACATGTGGCAAAGAGTAAGCTCCACCTTGGGGAAAAAAATTCCTTCCCGACTCCACATATGGCAATCAGACTAGTTCCCTGGATCAACGCCCTATCAAGGAATCTAGTGTATATACCCTGTAACATTATACTTTTCCAGAAATGTATCCAGTCCCCTCTTAAATTTAAGTAACGAATCACTCATTACAACATCATACGGCAGAGAGTTCCATAGTCTCACTGCTCTTACAGTAAAGAATCCGCGTCTGTTATTATGCTTAAACCTTTTTTCCTCCAAACGTAGAGAATGCCCCCTTGTCCCTGTTTCAGGTCTATGATTAAAAAGATCATCAGAAAGGTCTTTGTACTGTCCCCTCATATATTTATACATTAACATAAGATCACCCCTTAGTCTTCGTTTTTCCAAACTAAATAGCCCCAAGTGTAATAACCTATCTTGGTATTCCAGACCCCCCAGTCCTCTAATAACCTTGGTCGCTCTTCTCTGCACCCGCTCCAGTTCAGCTATGTCTTTCTTATACACCGGAGACCAGAACTGTGCACAGTATTCTAAGTGTGGTCGAACTAGTGCCTTGTATAGAGGTAAAATTATGTTCTCCTCATGAGCATCTATGCCTCTTTTAATGCATCCCATTATTTTATTTGCCTTTGTAGCAGCTGCCTGACACTGGCCCCTGAATATGAGTTTGTCATCCACCCATACACCCAGGTCTTTTTCATTGACGGTTTTGCCCAGAGTTTTAGAATTAAGCACATAATTATACATCTTATTACTTCTACCCAAGTGCATGACCTTACATTTATCCCCATTAAAGCTCATTTGCCATTTATCAGCCCAAGCTTCTAGTTTACATAAATCATCCTGTAATATAAAATTGTCCTCCTCTGTATTGATTACCCTGCAGAGATTAGTGTCATCTGCAAATATTGAAATTCTACTCTGAATGCCCCCTACAAGGTCATTAATAAATATGTTAAAAAGAAGAGGGCCCAATACTGACCCCTGTGGTACCCCACTGCTAACCGCGACCCAGTCCGAGTGTGCTCCATTAATAACCACCCTTTGTTTCCTATCCCTGAGCCAGCTCTCAACCCACTTACACATATTTTCCCCTATCCCCATTATTCTCATTTTATGTATCAACCTTTTGTGTGGCACCGTATCAAAAGCTTTTGAAAAGTCCATATACACTACATCCACTGGGTTCCCTTGGTCCAATCCGGAACTTACCTCTTCATAGAAACTGATCAAATTAGTCTGACATGAACGGTCCCTAGTAAACCCGTGCTGATACTGGGTCATGAGGTTATTCCTCTTCAGATACTCCAGTATAGCGTCCCTTAGAATGCCCTCCAGGATTTTACCCACAGTAGAGGTGAAGCTTACTGGCCGATAATTTCCGAGTTCAGTTTTTGTTCCCTTTTTGAATATTGGCACCACATTTGCTATACGCCAGTCCTGTGGCACAGACCCTGTTATTATGGAGTCTTTAAAGATTAAAAATAATGGTCTATCAATGACTGTACTTAATTCCTGCAGTACTCGAGGGTGTATCCCATCCGGGCCCGGAGATTTCTCAATTTTAGTGATTTTTAGACGCCGCCGCACTTCCTGCTGGGTTAAGCAGGTGACATTTAATGGGGAATTTTTATCACTAGACATTTTGTCGCCATGGGATTTTCTTGTGTAAATACTGATGAAAAAAAAGTCATTTAGCATATTGGCTTTTTCCTCATCCTCATCCACCATCTCACCCAGACTATTTTTAAGGGGGCCAACACTATCATTTTTTAGTTTCTTACTATTTATGTAGTTAAAGAATATTTTGGGATTATTTTTACTCTCTCTGGCAATGAGTCTCTCTGTCTCAATCTTTGCTGCCTTGATTTGCTTTTTACAGAATTTATTTAATTTTTTGTATTTATTTAATGCCTCCTCACTACCTACTTCCTTTAATTCTCTAAATGCTTTCTTTTTGTCACTTATTGCGCCCCTTACAGCTCTATTTAGCCATATCGGTTTCCTCCTATTTCTAGTATGTTTATTCCCATACGGTATATACTGTGCACAGGTCCTATCCAGGATGCTAATAAATGTCTCCCATTTTCTTTGTGTATTTTTGTGTCTCAGGATATCGTCCCATTTAATTGCACCAAGATTCTCTCTCATCCGTTGGAAATTTGCCCTCCTGAAGTTTAGTGTCCTTGTAACCCCTCTATTACACATCTTTTTAAAGGATACATGAAAGCTTATTATTTTGTGATCGCTATTTCCCAAGTAACCCCCAACCCTTATATTTGCTATGCGGTCTGGCCTGTTGGTTAATATTAGGTCTAGCAGTGCCCCCCTTCTTGTTGGGTCCTGAACCAGTTGTGAAAGGTAATTATCTCTCACAGTTGTCAAAAACCGATTACCTTTGCTGGAACTGCAGGTTTCTGTTCCCCAATCTATTTCAGGGTAGTTGAATTCCCCCATAATGACTTCTCCTTGAGTCGCAGCTTCATCTATTTGCTTCGTGGAGGGCTACGTGGGGCCATTATACTGTATGGAGGGCTATGTGGGGCCCATTATACTGTACGGAGAACTATACAGGGCCATTATACTGTATGGAGGGCTATGTGGGGCCCATTATATTGTACGGAGAACTATGCAGGGCCATTATACTGTATGGAGGGCTATGTGGGGCCCATTATACTGTACGGAGAACTATACAGGGCCATTATACTGTATAGAGGGCTATGTGAGGCCCATTATACTGTACGGAGAACTATGCAGGGCCATTATACTGAATGGAGAGCTATGCAGTGCCGTTATATTGTATAGAGCATGATGCAGGGTCATTATAATGTATGAAGGGCTATGTGGGGCTCTTTATACTGTATGGAGAAATATGCAGGGCCATTTTGCTATACGGAGAGCTATACAGGGCCATTATATTGTATAGAGCATGATGCAGGGCCATTATAGTGTATGAAGGGCTATGTGGGGCCCATTATACTGTACGGAGAACTATGCAGGGCCATTATACTGTATGGAGGACTATGCAGGGTCATTGTACTATATGGAGAACTATACAGGGCCATTATACTGTATAGAGCATGATGTAGGGCCATTATACTGTATGGAGGGCTATGTGAGGCCCATTATACTGTACAGATGACTGTGGTGCCATTATACTGTACGGAGGGCTATGCGGGGCCATTACACAGTATGGAGAACTATACAGGGCCATTACACTGTATGGATGGAGAGCTATACTTCCCATTATACTGTACAGAGAACTATACAGGGCCATTATACTGTATGGAGGGCTATGCGGGGCCATTACACTGTATGGAGGGCTACCTTGATTTATAGTTGGAGGATCATACTGTGATGGGGTCACCATAGGGTCATTATACCATGAGTGTGGAGGTTACTGGGGGGGGGGGGAGGGGATACTTGTGTTTTCATCACAATATTATCTGTGTTATTCAAGGTTTTTTATCCTTTGTCATTACATATTTACATTAGGCCATCTGCTTCTTACTGCTGTGGCATAACATACTATACTGTTCCAATATTTTATTCTAAGATCTATTAATATGCACTTTGTTCGTGGGACAAACATTTTAAGTTTGTTTCCTTATGAGAAACTTCATATTTATATGTGATCAGGAAAAACCTCCTGAATTGTGGACATTCTTTAAATAAATATCAAGATTAAGAGCTTGGACTAAGTGGCGGCCAATTTCGGCCCCTGTGTATTTGTTATGTCCCTGCTGCAGATGGATCAGATCCTTCCGCTCGTCTCTGGATGTTACACAATCTGCAGCACAGGCGGCTCTTTACTTGCCAGCACAGGTCACCGCAGGGTGCGGCCGGACTTGTGATGACGTATTAAGGAGCGGTTGTGATAAAAAGGAGAACTTAAAAATGTGAAACTGACGGCATCTTGGCATGTTCACCTTATAACGAACAGCAGACTTAACCCTCTCAACCCTGAGCTGGTCTCCCCATCAATGCGGAACACCCTGCGGTCAGCGTCATCCCAAGGGCAAACTCACATGGGAGTCAGGATTGAAGTGTTTCACATAGATTAGTGAAAAATTGAGAAAGTTCTTACCCTGAAGTCTCTTAACTGTAGGATTGTTGGTTGTGGTCAAGTTAACAACGAACACACGCAGGTTTAGCTGCAATGTATCCAGTCCACAGCAGAATTCGCTCTCCGGTTCTGATAGTTTGTTACAATGTATCAGGCCGGGGTCAGAGGTGTGTAACTCACAGAAGATCGCATGGACTGAATAAAACGATAGCAAACCTTCATCTAGGAGGGTCTTTCCCCCCTGTATATAAATAACATTGTTCCCGTCCATTCCAAGCAGCGTTCTCTAAAATGGGGAATCAGAACACAACGTGCACTCGGTATTCCAAGATAATTCGGCTGGCAAATCAGAAAACCCATCTGCCAGCATTACACGCTCAGCTACATATTTTACAATGTATAGTTAGATCATTTTCCATCTACAGGTGAAGTTCTGGTACAATAGTATGGAGTAGAGCTGCCTGGATAGCAGACTGATACAATGTAACAAACTTTCAGGACAGGAGCAGGGTTTGTACTGATGTGTTTACCTCCCAGGATGTAACAAAAAAATGCTCCATGGTACTGACAACAAGCAGAGATCTTGTAAATGAGACACTAAAGCCGTTTATTAGTTATTTGCAGAACTTCTATAGTAACTCTGCTTTATAAAAGTATCACAGGGGTGGGGAGAATAAAAACACAAAACATAGCAGATTTGTGTCAGCGTTACCCCAGGTCTTATCGTCGGGGGCTCGGATCCCGCAGGTAGTGAGCGGCGACATGGAAGCGATGATAAGTGGGGGAATGTGAGCAGAGTTGTCAGGTGGTGATGAGCGGCAGACTGGCAGGGGGAGGAAAGCGACAGCCACACTGACAGCCTGTCAATCACCGCCCCTGCCACAGGGCTCTCACTGAAGCTCTGTACATATGTTCAGAAATGCAGAGATCTTATACTCCAGTCCCTCCCAAAGCTGTCACCATTGCAATACTCCCTGGTTCAGGGTCAGGACGCACTTCTGGGCTGCGGAGAGTTCCACATTGGGCTCCAGTCTTGCAGAAAGCATCGTTTCTGTAAAGTGCTGATGGATTCTGGGTGACTGCCAGCAGAATGGAGAACGCAGCTTTGGGTGTGACTAGAGTACAAAACATGACGCAACTCAAAGTCAGCACAAAACATGTAAAGAGCAAGTGAAACTCCATGCTGCCGACTGCTGTACACCCCGTGGACCATGTTCTTCTCTGCACACACACAAATCTGCAAATGATTTCAGGACACTTTGGGATTGAAGCTTGGAAGGCGCTAATATCGTCCCTTGTACCGATCACGTAATGGATCTGACTTTGTTGGAAAACCCTATGACAACCCTTCCAGACCCATCACATTCTAACAACTATCCATCTTCAAAGGCAAATCCCCCCGAATTATCAGTTCCCCTCTAGGACGCCCGCCTTGTGATTTGGGGTCACTTCTCTCACCGTCCAGAATGGCCCACTGTCCGTCGATCTCCGTGTGCTTCAGGTAGGAGTCCTCTATGGTGGGGTCATAGTCCGGCACAAATATCTTCTGGAAGAACTGGATGGTGAGCGCGCTCTTCCCCACGCCCCCGTCGCCCACCACCACCAGCTTGTAGGTGGGCAGGTTGTCGCTCAGGACAGCGCTGGTGGCCATCTTGTCCTCAGTACGGTTCCTGCAGAGACCGAGACGATTAGTCACAGTGTTAGCAGCCGGATGCAGATGGCGGAAAGGGTTAAAGGAAAATTACACAACGCGACTACGAGAGACCAGCGAGAAACGGCACAAAGACGATGAGATCCGCGGCTCCTGGTGAAGGCCGGACCCTGCCCGATGGCCGATTACCGAGGCAATACCGTAGCATGAGGACACATTAATAATGTGAGGTTCTCACAGCGCAGCAACGGTGCCAAAAAACCGCCATCTGCCTGCGCCGTGTGAACACGTCCTATTTCTATTGTGGTCGAGATCTTTACAGAGTCAGGAAAACCTGCAAAAGAGAAAATTCATGGTGAAAAGTAAAGGATCGACGGAGGTTCACAAATAAAGCAAAGTTATTGGATATCATATACCTCCCTATACCGCTATAAAGCTATTGGATATCATATGCCTCCTATACCGCTATAAAGCTATTGGATATCATATGCCTCCTATACCGCTATAAAGCTATTGGATATCATATACCTCCCTATACCGCTATAAAGCTATTGGATATCATATGCCTCCTATACCGCTATAAAGCTATTGGATATCATATGCCTCCTATACCGCTATAAAGCTATTGGATATCATATGCCTCCTATACCGCTATAAAGCAATTGGATATCATATGCCTCCTATACCGCTATAAAGTTATTGGATATCATATGCCTCCTATACCGCTATAAAGTTATTGGATATCATATGCCTCCCTATACCGCTATAAAGTTATTGGATATCATATGCCTCCTATACCGCTATAAAGTTATTGGATATCATATACCTCCCTATACCGCTATAAAGCTATTGGATATCATATGCCTCCTATACCGCTATAAAGCTATTGGATATCATATGCCTCCCTATACCGCTATAAAGCTATTAGATATCATATGCCTCCTATACCTCTATAAAGTTATTGGATATCATATGCCTCCCTATACCTCTATAAAGTTATTGGATATCATATGCCTCCTATACCGCTATAAAGCTATTGGATATCATATGCCTCCCTATACCGCTATAAAGCTATTGGATATCATATGCCTCCCTATACCGCTATAAAGCTATTAGATATCATATGCCTCCTATACCTCTATAAAGTTATTGGATATCATATGCCTCCCTATACCGCTATAAAGTTATTGGATATCATATGCCTCCTATACCGCTATAAAGCTATTGGATATCATATACCTCCCTATACCGCTATAAAGCTATTGGATATCATATGCCTCCCTATACCGCTATAAAGTTATTGGATATCATATGCCTCCTATACCGCTATAAAGCTATTGGATATCATATACCTCCTATACCGCTATAAAGCTATTGGATATCATATGCCTCCCTATACCGCTATAAAGCTATTGGATATCATATACCTCCCTATACCGCTATAAAGCTATTGGATATCATATACCTCCCTATACCGCTATAAAGCTATTGGATATCATATGCCTCCTATACCTCTATAAAGCTATTGGATATCATATGCCTCCTATACCGCTATAAAGCTATTGGATATCATATGCCTCCTATACCGCTATAAGGTTATTGGATATCATATACCTCCCTATACCGCTATAAGGTTATTGGATATCATATGCCTCCTATACCGCTATAAAGCTATTGGATATCATATGCCTCCCTATACCGCTATAAAGCTATTGGATATCATGCCTCCCTATACCACTATAAGGTTATTGGATATCATATGCCTCCTATACCGCTATAAAGCTATTGGATATCATGCCTCCCTATACCGCTATAAAGCTATTGGATATCATATGCCTCCTATACCGCTATAAAGCTATTAGATATCATATGCCTCCTATACCGCTATAAAGCTATTGGATATCATATACCTCCCTATACCGCTATAAGGTTATTGGATATCATATGCCTCCCTATACCGCTATAAAGTTATTGGATATCATATGCCTCCTATACCGCTATAAGGTTATTGGATATCATATGCCTCCCTATAAAGCTATTGGATATCATATGCCTCCTATACCGCTATAAAGCTATTGGATATCATATGCCTCCTATACCGCTATAAAGCTATTGGATATCATGCCTCCCTATACCGCTATAAGGTTATTGGATATCATATGCCTCCTATACCGCTATAAAGCTATTAGATATCATATGCCTCCTATACCGCTATAAAGCTATTGGATATCATATACCTCCCTATACCGCTATAAAGCTATTGGATATCATATGCCTCCCTATACCGCTATAAAGTTATTGGATATCATATGCCTCCTATACCGCTATAAAGTTATTGGATATCATATGCCTCCCTATACCGCTATAAGGTTATTGGATATCATATGCCTCCTATACCGCTATAAAGCTATTGGATATCATGCCTCCCTATACCGCTATAAGGTTATTGGATATCATATGCCTCCTATACCGCTATAAAGCTATTAGATATCATATGCCTCCTATACCGCTATAAAGCTATTGGATATCATATACCTCCCTATACCGCTATAAAGCTATTGGATATCATATGCCTCCTATACCGCTATAAAGCTATTAGATATCATATGCCTCCTATACCGCTATAAAGCTATTGGATATCATATACCTCCCTATACCGCTATAAAGCTATTGGATATCATATGCCTCCCTATACCGCTATAAAGTTATTGGATATCATATGCCTCCTATACCGCTATAAAGTTATTGGATATCATATGCCTCCTATACCGCTATAAAGCTATTAGATATCATATGCCTCCTATACCGCTATAAAGCTATTGGATATCATATGCCTCCCTATACCGCTATAAAGTTATTGGATATCATATGCCTCCCTATACCGCTATAAAGTTATTGGATATCATATGCCTCCTATACCGCTATAAGGTTATTGGATATCATATGCCTCCCTATACCGCTATAAAGCTATTGGATATCATATGCCTCCTATACCGCTATAAAGCTATTGGATATCATATACCTCCCTATACCGCTATAAAGCTATTGGATATCATATGCCTCCCTATACCGCTATAAAGCTATTGGATATCATATGCCTCCTATACCGCTATAAAGCTATTGGATATCATATACCTCCTATACCGCTATAAAGCTATTGGATATCATATACCTCCTATACCGCTATAAAGCTATTGGATATCATATACCTCCTATACCGCTATAAAGCTATTGGATATCATATACCTCCCTATACCGCTATAAAGCTATTGGATATCATATGCCTCCTATACCGCTATAAAGCTATTGGATATCATATACCTCCTATACCGCTATAAAGCTATTGGATATCATATACCTCCCTATAACGCTATAAAGCTATTGGATATCATATGCCTCCCTATACCGCTATAAAGTTATTGGATATCATATGCCTCCTATACCGCTATAAAGCTATTGGATATCATATACCTCCCTATACCGCTATAAAGCTATTGGATATCATATGCCTCCTATACCGCTATAAAGCTATTGGATATCATATACCTCCTATACCGCTATAAAGCTATTGGATATCATATACCTCCCTATAACGCTATAAAGCTATTGGATATCATATGCCTCCCTATACCGCTATAAAGTTATTGGATATCATATGCCTCCTATACCGCTATAAAGCTATTGGATATCATATACCTCCTATACCGCTATAAAGCTATTGGATATCATATACCTCCTATACCGCTATAAAGCTATTGGATATCATATACCTCCTATACCGCTATAAAGCTATTGGATATCATATACCTCCCTATACCGCTATAAAGCTATTGGATATCATATGCCTCCTATACCGCTATAAAGCTATTGGATATCATATGCCTCCTATACCGCTATAAAGTTATTGGATATCATGCCTCCCTATACCGCTATAAAGCTATTGGATATCATATGCCTCCTATACCGCTATAAAGTTATTGGATATCATATGCCTCCCTATACCGCTATAAAGCTATTGGATATCATATACCTCCTATACCGCTATAAAGTTATTGGATATCATATGCCTCCCTATACCGCTATAAAGCTATTGGATATCATATGCCTCCTATACCGCTATAAAGCTATTAGATATCATATGCCTCCCTATACCGCTATAAAGCTATTGGATATCATATACCTCCTATACCGCTATAAAGTTATTGGATATCATATACCTCCCTATACTGCTATAAAGCTATTGGATATCATATGCCTCCTATACCGCTATAAAGTTATTGGATATCATATGCCTCCCTATACCGCTATAAAGCTATTGGATATCATATGCCTCCTATACCGCTATAAAGTTATTGGATATCATATGCCTCCCTATACTGCTATAAAGCTATTGGATATCATATGCCTCCTATACCGCTATAAAGTTATTGGATATCATATGCCTCCCTATACCGCTATAAAGCTATTGGATATCATATACCTCCCTATACCGCTATAAAGCTATTGGATATCATATGCCTCCCTATACCGCTATAAAGCTATTGGATATCATATGCCTCCTATACCTCTATAAAGTTATTGGATATCATATGCCTCCTATACCGCTATAAAGCTATTGGATATCATATGCCTCCTATACCGCTATAAGGTTATTGGATATCATATGCCTCCTATACCGCTATAAAGCTATTGGATATCATATGCCTCCCTATACCGCTATAAAGCTATTAGATATCATATGCCTCCTATACCTCTATAAAGTTATTGGATATATGCCTCCTATACCGCTATAAAGCTATTGGATATCATATGCCTCCTATACCGCTATAAAGCTATTGGATATCATATGCCTCCTATACCGCTATAAAGCTATTGGATATCATATGCCACCCTATACCGCTATAAAGCTATTGGATATCATATGCCTCCCTATACCGCTATAAGGTTATTGGATATCATATGCCTCCTATACCGCTATAAAGCTATTGGATATCATATACCTCCCTATACCGCTATAAAGCTATTGGATATCATATGCCTCCTATACCGCTATAAAGCTATTGGATATCATATGCCACCCTATACCGCTATAAAGCTATTGGATATCATGCCTCCCTATACCGCTATAAGGTTATTGGATATCATATGCCTCCTATACCGCTATAAAGCTATTGGATATCATATGCCTCCTATACCGCTATAAAGCTATTGGATATCATATGCCTCCTATACCGCTATAAAGCTATTGGATATCATATGCCTCCCTATACCGCTATAAGGTTATTGGATATCATATGCCTCCTATACCGCTATAAAGCTATTGGATATCATATACCTCCCTATACCGCTATAAAGCTATTGGATATCATATGCCTCCCTATACCGCTATAAAGTTATTGGATATCATATGCCTCCTATACCGCTATAAAGCTATTGGATATCATATACCTCCTATACCTCTATAAAGTTATTGGATATCATATACCTCCTATACCGCTATAAAGCTATTGGATATCATATACCTCCCTATACCGCTATAAAGCTATTGGATATCATATGCCTCCTATACCGCTATAAAGTTATTGGATATCATATGCCTCCTATACCGCTATAAGGTTATTGGATATCATATGCCTCCTATACCGCTATAAAGCTATTGGATATCATATACCTCCCTATACCGCTATAAAGCTATTGGATATCATATGCCTCCCTATACCGCTATAAGGTTATTGGATATCATATGCCTCCTATACCGCTATAAAGCTATTGGATATCATATACCTCCCTATACCGCTATAAAGCTATTGGATATCATATGCCTCCCTATACCGCTATAAAGCTATTGGATATCATATGCCTCCTATACCGCTATAAAGCTATTGGATATCATATACCTCCTATACCTCTATAAAGTTATTGGATATCATATACCTCCTATACCGCTATAAAGCTATTGGATATCATATACCTCCCTATACCGCTATAAAGCTATTGGATATCATATGCCTCCTATACCGCTATAAAGCTATTGGATATCATATACCTCCTATACCGCTATAAAGCTATTAGATATCATATGCCTCCTATACCGCTATAAAGTTATTGGATATCATATGCCTCCTATACCGCTATAAAGCTATTGGATATCATGCCTCCCTATACCGCTATAAAGCTATTGGATATCATATACCTCCCTATACCGCTATAAAGCTATTGGATATCATATACCTCCTATACCGCTATAAAGCTATTGGATATCATATACCTCCCTATACCGCTATAAAGCTATTGGATATCATATGCCTCCTATACCGCTATAAAGCTATTGGATATCATATACCTCCTATACCGCTATAAAGTTATTGGATATCATATGCCTCCTATACCGCTATAAGGTTATTGGATATCATATGCCTCCCTATAAAGCTATAAAGCTATTAGATATCATATGCCTCCTATACCGCTATAAGGTTATTGGATATCATATGCCTCCTATACCGCTATAAAGTTATTGGATATCATATGCCTCCTATACCGCTATAAAGCTATTGGATATCATGCGCCTCCCTATACCGCTATAAAGCTATTGGATATCATGCGCCTCCCTATACCGCTATAACCTAGAGACAGGAGAATGGAGGGTCCGCGCCACAATCACCATCTGGAGAGACCACCAATCCCCTAGTGGTCCTCACAGTAAGTTCTGCTTCCCTGCAGCGCCCCCACAGGCATAATGAGGCATTACACCATGCTCAGTCACATCAATGCTTGTCTGGGTAAAGCAGGAAAGGAAAAGTCCTCCAGAGAAAAATCAGCGTCGTCCTCATTCTCCACTCAATGCTGGAACCCATCAATTAACTCAGAAATCCTAAAAGGAAATTGTCCCCAATTCTAGAACTTCTGATATCTGGGAGTGCGGACACCCGAAACTCTCAGGAATCCCAAGAGCTCAGCAGAGCGGAGGAACCGTACGAATGCTCGACCTCCGCTCCTTCCCTGACCATAAGTGCTGGAGAAAGCCGAGTACAGCGTCCCATGGTGGAGGATACACAGCACCGCTCCATCCATTGTCTATGGGACCAATGGAGATCGCAGAGAGCTGCACTTGGCTTTCTCCAGCCATCCCATAGACAGATGCCCAAACCTCTGATATCCTGGGATAACCGGACCCATCGCCCCACAGCCTGGCCGACCTCCCAGTCACCAGGTGCCCAAACCTCTGATATCATAGGATGACCGGACCCATCGCCCTACAGCCTGGCCGACCTCCCAGTCACCAGGTGCCCAAACCTCTGATACCATAGGATGAGAGGAACCAGACCCATCACCCCACAGCCTGCCCGACCTCCCAGTCACCAGGTGCCCATAGGCTAATGCTCCATCTATGAGCGAGCCGCGCCGAATTCCACAAGGACCATCAGAAATTCTTCAGACGCTCATTCCCAGAGAAGCAATTCTTGTATCTGTGGCAACGTGTGATGTCTAAATGGCTTAATCCCATTACACCCCCTCTACAGAGGGAAAATCACAGCTGCAGAATCTCCGAGATCTGAACATCTCACCCCAGAAAGATAAGAATATTCTGATACAAGATCGACGAGACCCCCGAGGTGAAGAAACGCCACGGCCCCCCATGTGTCATATCATAATCCCTCACAGAAGTCACAAGTTCTACTCTTGTCTCTAGAATATCAGAATGAACAATTAGGAAAACACCTGATCAACAAGATGGAAGATGACGCATCTCAGAGAAAGGTGAAGCTGCAAAACCTGTGGTCAATCCGATAGAATACAGGAGCAGTAACGAGCCGATACTACGAGAGCGGGAAACGCCCAAGTCACAGGTCAGACATCCCTGTACCAAGACAATGCAGGAAACTGCAACAGTATTATAGTAGTTATATTATTGTACATAGAGGGCAGTATTATAGTAGTTATATTCTTGTACATAGGGGGCAGTATTATAGTAGTTATATTATTGTACATAGGAGCAGTATTATAGTAGTTATATTATACATAGAGGGCAGTATTATAGTAGTTATATTCCTGTACATAGGGGGCAGTATTATAGTAGTTATATTCCTGTACATAGGGGGCAGTATTATAGTAGTTATATTCCTGTACATAGGGGGCAGTATTATAGTAGTTATATTCCTGTACATAGGTGGCAGTATTATAGTAGTTATATTCCTGTACATAGGGGGCAGTATTATAGTAGTTATATTCTTGTACATAGGAGCAGTATTATAGTAGTTATATTCCTGTACATAGGGGGCAGTATTATAGTAGTTATATTCTTGTACATAGGGGGCAGTATTATAGTAGTTATATTCTTGTATATAGGGGCAGTATTATAGTAGTTATATTCTTGTACATAGGAGCAGTATTATAGTAGTTATATTCTTGTACATAGGAGCAGTATTATAGTAGATATATTCTTGTACATAGGGGGCAGTATTATAGTAGTTATATTCTTGTACATAGGGGCAGTATTATAGTAGTTATATTCTTGTACATAGGGGCAGTATTATAGTAGTTATATTCTTGTACATAGGAGCAGTATTACAGTAGTTATATTCTTGTACATAGGGGCAGTATTATAGTAGTTATATTCTTGTACATAGGAGCAGTATTACAGTAGTTATATTCTTGTACATAGGGGCAGTATTATAGTAGTTATATTCTTGTACATAGGAGCAGTATTACAGTAGTTATATTCTTGTACATAGGGGCAGTATTATAGTAGTTATATTCTTGTACATAGGAGCAGTATTACAGTAGTTATATTCTTGTACATAGGGGCAGTATTATAGTAGTTATATTCTTGTACATAGGAGCAGTATTACAGTAGTTATATTCTTGTACATAGGGGCAGTATTATAGTAGTTATATTCTTGTACATAGGAGCAGTATTACAGTAGTTATATTCTTGTACATAGGGGCAGTATTATAGTAGTTATATTCTTGTACATAGGAGCAGTATTACAGTAGTTATATTCTTGTACATAGGGGCAGTATTATAGTACTAAAGTGGCCTCTGACAGTTTTCTGGAGAATATGCTGTACGAATCACAGGGTACACGTTATGATGTTTAACACCAGGTATTGTTGATAATGCTCCTGCATTTTCCTACTGTATGGATCGGTGTCTCCTTCCCGTTACTTTCTTTGCTTGCAGGCTCCGCTCTCTGTATTGGAGTGGTACTTTATGCCGCTCAGCAGCTGTCAGCATGAAATGGCCTAATTCACTTCCGAATCACGATCTAAGAATGAAATAGCTAAAAAGCCGAAAGTGTGAGTGAAAGATGCTGAAGGATCAGCCGGGGGAAGGAGGAAGAAAAATAAAAAGTATGAATTGTTAATGAACCGTTTACACCACCTCCTCCATCCATTAACCACTGACACTGCTGATAGGGTTTCACGCCAATAATTCATATTAATGTTACTGGAGATGGACCACAACTGACAGATACCACAACCAGTTCTACTCCATATTCTATGCCTCATAACACAGACTGGAATACCAAAGTGTCTGTGAAAGGTGGGTCCAATCTAGGGGGAAAGGGTAAGGGGGTGTGTAACCAACACTGCTGTATTATCCTCCAGAGCTGCACTCACTATTCTGCTGGTGCAGTCACTGTGCACATACATTACATTACTGATCCTGAGTTACATCCTGTATTATACCCCAGAGCTGCACTCACGATTCTGCTGGTGCAGTCACTGTGTACATACATTACATTACTGATCCTGAGTTACCTCCTGTATTATACTCCAGAGCTGCACTCACTATTCTGCTGGTGGAGTCACTGTGTACGTACATTACATTACTGATCCTGAGTTACATCCTGTATTACACTCCAGAGCTGCACTCACGATTCTGTGTACATTACATTACTGATCCTGTATTATACTCCAGAGCTGCACTCACTATTCTGCTGGTGCAGTCACTGTGTACATACATTACATTACTGATCCTGAGTTACATCCTTTATTATACTCCAGAGCTGCACTCACTATTCTGCTGGTGCAGTCACTGTGTACATACATTACATTACTGATCCTGAGTTACATCCTGTATTATACTCCAGAGCTGCACTCACGATTCTGCTGGTGCAGTCACTGTGTACATACATTACATTACTGATCCTGAGTTACATCCTGTATTACACTCCAGAGCTGCACTCACGATTCTGCTGGTGCAGTCACTGTGTACATTACATTACTGATCCTGTATTATATTCCAGAACGCCTTTAAATTGTTAATGACATCTGTCCTCAAACTTGATAACCAGCAGAATGGTGACTGCAGCTCTGGAGCACAATGCAGGATCATGTTAAGTGATGTATTGAACAGAAGTCATCCGCTCAATGAGGGTCTCCATCACTATATTATGCTGCTCTCAGATGGGGGAGACAAATATATGGTGAAATGTAACGGGGGACACAGATTTATAAGATTCTTCCGTGGGATTTATAGCACTGGGTGCGTTTTTAGTGAGGGTGAATCTCGCACTCGTTATTTTTGCCCCTCTCCCTCCTTAGATCCCAGTCTCGCCCTCGGTTCTCGCAGATATTCGGCCCAGATCTGATCGCTTCTTTCCAGCCGCCCGAGATCCTTTCAACAATCAACTGGCACAAATGTTAATTAGATCTCAGGGAGCTGGATGTTCTGATGGATCGTGAAGAGAATGGCGCTAATTGCTGTCTGCCAGCGAGATGCGGAACGTTAACCCTCTCCTGGCCTGTAGAGGAGGCCTCATGGCAGCACCGCCTCGGAACCAGCTGGCGACATTTGCTCAGTGTTCTTCATGGGAACCAATGTATCACGCTGCAGCCATCACAGCGCAGGTCGTTACATCTTCAGATAACTCGTCTTACATTGCATCACGTTTGCTCCAGTCACATCCAGAGCTGCTGCACAATTTACATGTATATGTATTTGCTTGATCACTGGGCGGAGGGTGCTCAGCGGTGGGACAGGTCATTTCTCTTGTGACTACAGATCTAGAAGGGACTAGAGGATGCGACTTTTTACACTCCGTCCACCTAATATCATATACAGACCTTACATCATTTTTAAAAGGCACATTTAAAGGGAATCAGCCACTCTGTCTCTGCTGTTGTGAGCAGCAGGATGTAGGGGCAGAGACCCTGATGTCATCATTGTGTCACTTACTGGGCTCCTTGCTGCAGTTTGCATAAATCCTTGTGTTCTCCCGCTGCAGATCTAGCAAATTATTGAATGCTGAGTGGTGTATAACCCCACCCCCACCTCTGACAGCTCTTGTACACAGTGCATAGGCAGAAAGCAGCCAATCAGTGTTAAGGAAGGGGTTATACAGAGGTCATAAAATCAAACTGCAGCAAGCAGCCCAGTAAGTCATACATCGCTGGAATCAGGGTCTCAGTCTCTACATTATGCTGCTCTGAGATGTTAGGGGGCACAGCCGGCGAGGGGGGGCAGCACGCTGTTCAGCCGCCTGGCGGTCCTACCTGGACTCTCTGCTGGATTTGCATTTGTGGTTTATGTACACTGGACATTTCATGTGTGGACGCAGAAGAGTTAACAGTGTAAGAGGTTATTACCGGGTGGGCAACGTATTCCCCATCCGCAGGATTGATAGCCTGCAGTTCCTGGGGGAGAGACTGCCGGGACCCCCACTGATCATGGGAACAGATCTCTGACATGCACTGCTACAATGGAGCGGTGGTCGCACACATGCGCCAAATCTATAGGGCTGGGCTGCATGTGGGGGTCCCAGTAATCGGACCCCCAGGAATCAACAATTTATTGCCTATCCGGAGGCCATGTGCTCACTTGCCTCTTTGCAATAACCCTTTCAGGATGAGTTCTGCCAAGTAGATTGTCTATTCTAGTGGTCTCCAACCTAGGGCCTTCCAGCTGTGGAGAAACTACAACCCCCAGCATGCTCTGAGATCTTGAATGGCCGAGTTACCCAATAAGACTTTGGGCGACGACCAAAAAACAAATGATCATTAGGATCTTCCTGTGTCAGTCTTTACTGTTGTATAAGAATTCTAGTCGGGAACCAGGAGGCCCAGGATGAGCAGAATCCACCACACAGAACAGTTGTGCAGAGCTTGGACTCCTGTTCATAGAAACGGGACTATGAAAACATCACATAAACCAGAGATTTCTATGTAAGGAATGGCGAGGATGTGCCGGCAGCGCCAACGGTCAGCTCCCCGCCCAGCACTGGGCTCCGGCCTAAAAGGGACTAATTATAGCGGCTCCCTAATAAAAAGATGGAAGGTATTCACTAAAAATAATGGCGTCTGCTGAGCGCAGGACAAAGCAGGTGATAAATATGGCAAGCGGTTATAGGACCCTAAACACTATAATCGGCCATCCGCAAATCATGGCAGCCACCGACAGCTCCGTGTCCTTATACCGGGGGCTGCGGGGTTAATATAAAACTGGCCACACAACAGGAAGAAAACTACAGAACGATCAGAAGGCAGCGGCAAGGGCAAAAGTACGGTATACTGTACTGCCATCAGCCCCTCTTATAACGCTCCAGTACTGATATAACCTCCAGACATTACATCATATGTGAGTGATATCAGCCCCTCTTATAACGCTCCAGTACTGATATAACCCCAGACATTACACCATATGTGAGTGATATCAGCCTCTTATAACGCTCCAGTACTGATATAACCTCCAGACATTACACCATATGTGACTGATATCAGCCCCTCTTATAACCCTCCAGTACTGATATAACCCCAGACATTACACCATATGTGACTGCCATCAGCCCCTCTTATAACGCTCCAGTACTGATATAACCCCAGACATTACACCATATGTGACTGATATCAGCCCCTCTTATAACGCTCCAGTACTGATATAACCCCAGACATTACACCATATGTGACTGATATCAGCCCCTCTTATAATGCTCCAGTACTGATATAACCCCAGACATTACATCATATGTGACTGATATCAGCCCCTCTTATAACGCTCCAGTACTGATATAACCCCCAGACATTACACCATATGTGACTGATATCAGCCCCTCTTATAATGCTCCAGTACTGATATAACCCCAGACATTACAGCATATGTGACTGATATCAGCCCCTCTTATAACGCTCCAGTACTGATATAACCTCCAGACATTACATCATATGTGACTGATATCAGCCCCTCCTATAACGCTCCAGTACTGATATAACCTCCAGACATTACATCATATGTGACTGATATCAGCCCCTCCTATAACGCTCCAGTACTGATATAACCCCCAGACATTACACCATATGTGACTGATATCAGCCTCTTATAACGCTCCAGTACTGATATAACCCCCAGACATTACACCATATGTGACTGATATCAGCCCCTCTTATAACGCTCCAGTACTGATATAACCCCAGACATTACATCATATGTGACTGATATCAGCCCCTCCTATAACGCTCCAGTACTGATATAACCCCCAGACATTACACCATATGTGACTGATATCAGCCCCTCTTATAACGCTCCAGTACTGATATAACCCCAGACATTACATCATATGTGACTGATATCAGCCCCTCCTATAACGCTCCAGTACTGATATAACCCCCAGACATTACATCATATGTGACTGATATCAGCCCCTCTTATAACGCTCCAGTACTGATATAACCTCCAGACATTACACCATATGTGACTGATATCAGCCTCTTACAACGCTCCAGTACTGATATCAGCCCCTATTATAATGCTCCAGCACTATTAGGGGCTTCTCCTATGTTGCGGAGCTGAAGGTTTCTCGGATTGCACACAATATATTGATTATATATTTATATATAAACCCCTTGGTTTTGGCCGGGGTCCTATCTTGTCTGAGGAAGAAGAAGACCAGGAATCCCCCCTTGTGTGATAATGATGGGATCACCATGGAGACCCCGATCACCGCTTCCGCATCACAGTGAAAACAGAATAAAAAAAAGAAATGAGATGGAGAGGAGGCGAAGAGGAGGACGGGGGTGGATGATGATGGATGATGATGATGATGATGATGCCTCTCCTTCCATCCCTCACTGTATAAAGTAATGGGTACATAGTAACCTCTGACCAGGGGGCACAGCCACAGACCCGGATGGATGTAATGGGGTCCACAGGGTTCTGGAATGTCTCAGGAGGAATAACACTGATACATTGTAGCACAGGATCAGGACAGGAGGAGATTTTGGCTTCCCCAAGTTTATGTCACATCAGATGATCCCGGCTGATGTATTGTAACGAACCTTCAGCTGTGAGATTACGTCAGATGTGAACCTTCTCATTCACTGACATCAGAGTGATCACAAATGGAAACGTGAAGAACAGAACTTGTCACAATTCAGAATTATACGGAGATTCAGAGACCGGAGGGGTAAATCAGGCAGAAGAGTCCGGGCTCAGACAAGGATTCTTCTTCTACACAACGATCCAAGTGTCAGTATGTGCTCACATTGCCACCTTCGGAGTTTCAGAACTTTATTTTATGCAAAAAAAACCCTACCCCAAATTACTGGAGAACGCTCGACTTTCTCCCGTGAGTCAGTGAAAAACAGACAATACGGACAGCAGCCCCACAGACCGGCCAGCCAGCCCCACAGACCGACCAGCCAGCCCCACAGACCGGCCAGCCAGCCCCACAGACCGGCCAGCCAGCCCCACAGACCGGCCAGCCAGCCCCACAGACCGGCCAGCCAGCCCCACAGACCGGCCAGCCAGCCCCACAGACCGGCCACCCAGCCCCACAGACCGACCAGCCAGCCCCACAGACCGACCAGCCAGCCCCACAGACCGGCCAGCCAGCCCCACAGACCGGCCAGCCAGCCCCACAGACCGGCCAGCCAGCCCCACAGACCGGCCAGCCAGCCCCACAGACCGGCCAGCCAGCCCCACAGACCGGCCAGCCAGCCCCACAGACCGGCCAGCCAGCCCCACAGACCGGCCAGCCAGCCCCACAGAGCCATAGACTTGCATTGGTGACAGATCTGTGACTTATCCATACTGGAGACATCCAATTCCAGGCTTTTGTGTTTTTTTTGTCGCAGGACCCTTGGCGGCCACAACTGACCCCTCTCCCTTGTGTAGGGCTGCGATGTAGAAGCGTCCCATAGGGAACAGCGTGTAGGTAAAGTATTAGGGCAGTTTCACCAGTGCAACATTCATGGTCTCAGTCCCTGGAGCACTAGACTGGAGGGATTATGGCGGCCTGTACCCGATACCCGCACACATACCGCACACATACCGCACACATGCCCTGGAGTGTAGCAGTGGGGTTTATCCTTTAGGCTCCAGTGTTGGGACTCATTATGTCACACGTTAGGGAATTGCTAGTAATAATCATAATATATCTTCCAAAATCAATCCTTGTTGGAGTGAAAACAATTTAGCGAGAGGTATCAATATTTCTTAAATTTCTGCTGGCGCCATCTCCGTCATACGACGCCCCGCAGAGCAGCGGATGATGACGCCGTGCCCCTGCGGCCGTATGACAGGCACTTCATGTAGTGTCATCACCTGCTCACAGCTCTGCAATAAATGGGCCTGCAGTCATACGCCGCCGACACATTTTCTATCAGTTTTCTTCTGATACAAATTAACAGAATCTTAAATCAATTATTTTACCTTTTTTTTTTACATAATATGTATCAAAAACAACTAAACTTCAGGTGCGATTGCCGCCTTACAACCCATTAAAAGTTTTTAAGCTTCGTATAAAAGATACCAATGACCCCCATTATCCTTTGTAATAGGATTTGTCATTTTTACTTATCAGATTTAAGGCAAAGTGTGGAAAAGCAAAGATGGCAAAGTGTAGGGAGCGTTCCCACATCGCTGCATGAAAGACGCAGTCTGTGGTCTGTAAAATGTAATGTAAAAAACTCATCTTTGATGCTTTTTTTCACCTCATTGGGGAACAACTGAAGTAAAAATTCAGAAAGAATTTACTTGCAGCGTTTTTTTCTTTTTTAAACCCCACTACAGGTGAATTGTAGAAATCCCATTTACTTTACTCTTATTGTAAAACAAGCAGAAGATAAAAAATAAACAAAAACGCAACAAAAACGCTACATGTGAAAAGAGCCCTTAGGAGTTCCAGCAGATCTACTCCTTATCAGAGATTTCTATTATATAGGTAATATCCGTCTGCAATCTGAAGTCATCCAGACATTTGGATCCTCAGCTGGGAATTATTGGGAATCTTAAATCCATAGACACACACAGATTACATTGTGCAGAGAGAACTACAGGTCACAGTAAATGGGAGATATATATTATACATATACGTCAGCCCTCTGCCCCTACATTTATGCTATGTGCACATGTTGCAGATTTCCTGCAGATCTGCAGTTTTTTTTCCCGCGCAGAAACGCTGCAGATCTGCAAGTGATTTACAGTACAATGTAAATCAATGGCAAAAAAAAATAAAAAATTCTGTGCTGATGGTGCGGAAAAATCTGCACGGAAAACGCAGCAGATTAAAAAAAAGGAGCATGTCAATTCTTTGTGCAGATCTGCAGCGTTTCTGCACCCATTCCATAATAGAAATCTGCAGAGAAAAAAAGGAAGAAATCTGCACAAAAATCTGCAACGTGTGCACATACCAAAAAAAAAAAAAAAAAAGCAGATTCTGACCTGCGTTTTCTGCAACGAAATGCAGAATCTGCCCAGAAAATTCCACAGTCAAATTTGCAATGTGCGCACATAGCCTCAGGGCCTTTCAAGGTCACATGATATTTTTTTTTTTACTTAAAATCCTGTGTTTTGTAAGCCCGGGACCTCGTTACATAATTTCTGATTATACAGCACTTAGCACAAGTGAATTTCTAGATTCTGGAACAGACTTTTATGACGATTGCTTTAGTCTACAGCAACAAGTGTTGCGTCCGATGAGATGGCTTCATTGCATGTATCGACCTCCTCTGCGGTCGCGTTGCGGCTTGTGAACTATTGCAACGGATCACAAATGTTTAACTACTTTCACACTGCAGAGCCATCTGCAGACCGGACATAACTGCAAGAGAAGTATGCTGCCTTCCAGGTGCGATGATCAAGGATGTGACCGATAGGATACCAAAGCTCTTCAGCTCCAAGGACGTCCACCCATTTCTTCTGATACATGTTGGCACCAATGACACGGCAAGGAAGGACCTACCGACAATCTGCAAGGACTTTGAAGAGTTGGGGAAGAAAGTAAAGGAACTGGATGCACAGGTAGTTTTTTCTTCTATCCTTCCAGTAGATGGGCATGGCACCAGGAGATGGAACAGGATCCTTGATGCAAACAACTGGCTAAGACGATGGTGCAGACAACAAGGATTCGGATTCCTGGACCACGGTGTGAATTACTGGTATGATGGACTCCTCGCCAGAGACGGACTACACCTCAACAAACCTGGGAAACACACATTCGCCAGAAGACTCGCTACACTCATCAGGAGGGCGTTAAACTAGAAGAAGAGGGGACGGGAAGAAAAACATTAGACTTGAACAAAGAAGATCCAGGAAAACATACTCAGAAGGGAGGTAAGAACATTTCTAAAACAATCCACAGTGAGGAGATTGGAACAAAACAAAATCCTCTAAACTGCATGCTCGCAAACGCCAGAAGCCTGACAAACAAGATGGAAGAACTAGAAGCAGAAATATCTACAGGTAACTTTGACATAGTGGGAATAACCGAGACATGGTTAGATGAAAGCTATGACTGGGCAGTTAACTTACAGGGTTACAGTCTGTTTAGAAAGGATCGTAAAAATCGGAGAGGAGGAGGGGTTTGTCTCTATGTAAAGTCTTGTCTAAAGTCCACTTTAAGGGAGGATATTAGCGAAGGAAATGAGGATGTCGAGTCCATATGGGTCGAAATTCATGGAGGGAAAAATGGTAACAAAATTCTCATTGGGGTCTGTTACAAACCCCCAAATATAACAGAAACCATGGAAAGTCTACTTCTAAAGCAGATAGATGAAGCTGCAACCCATAATGAGGTCCTGGTTATGGGGGACTTTAACTACCCGGATATTAACTGGGAAACAGAAACCTGTGAAACCCATAAAGGCAACAGGGTTCTGCTAATAACCACGAAAAATTATCTTTCACAATTGGTGCAGAATCCAACCAGAGGAGCAGCACTTTTAGACCTAATACTATCTAATAGACCTGACAGAATAACAAATCTGCAGGTGGTTGGGCATTTAGGAAATAGCGACCACAATATTGTGCAGTTTCACCTGTCTTTCACTAGGGGGACTTGTCAGGGAGTCACAAAAACACTGAACTTTAGGAAGGCAAAGTTTGACCAGCTTAGAGATACCCTTAATCTGGGACAATATCCTCAGAAATAAGAATACAGATAATAAATGGGAAATGTTTAAGAACATCCTAAATAGGCAGTGTAAGCGGTTTATACCTTGTGGGAATAAAAGGACTAGAAATAGGAAAAACCCAATGTGGCTAAACAAAGAAGTAAGACAGGCAATTAACAGTAAAAAGAAAGCATTTGCACTACTAAAGCAGGATGGCACCATTGAAGCTCTAAAAAACTATAGGGAGAAAAATACTTTATCTAAAAAACTAATTAAAGCTGCCAAAAAGGAAACAGAGAAGCACATTGCTAAGGAGAGTAAAACTAATCCCAAACTGTTCTTCAACTATATCAATAGTAAAAGAATAAAAACTGAAAATGTAGGCCCCTTAAAAAATAGTGAGGAAAGAATGGTTGTAGATGACGAGGAAAAAGCTAACATATTAAACACCTTCTTCTCCACGGTATTCACGGTGGAAAATGAAATGCTAGGTGAAATCCCAAGAAACAATGAAAACCCTATATTAAGGGTCACCAATCTAACCCAAGAAGAGGTGCGAAACCGGCTAAATAAGATTAAAATAGATAAATCTCCGGGTCCGGATGGCATACACCCACGAGTACTAAGAGAACTAAGTAATGTAATAGATAAACCATTATTTCTTATTTTTAGGGACTCTATAGCGACAGGATCTGTTCCGCAGGACTGGCGCATAGCAAATGTGGTGCCAATATTCAAAAAGGGCTCTAAAAGTGAACCTGGAAATTATAGGCCAGTAAGTCTAACCTCTATTGTTGGTAAAATATTTGAAGGGTTTCTGAGGGATGTTATTCTGGATTATCTCAATGAGAATAACTGTTTATCTCCATATCAGCATGGGTTTATGAGAAATCGCTCCTGTCAAACCAATCTAATCAGTTTTTATGAAGAGGTAAGCTATAGGCTGGATCACGGTGAGTCATTGGACGTGGTATATCTCGATTTTTCCAAAGCGTTTGATACCGTGCCGCACAAGAGGTTGGTACACAAAATGAGAATGCTTGGTCTGGGGGAAAATGTGTGTAAATGGGTTAGTAACTGGCTTAGTGATAGAAAGCAGAGGGTGGTTATAAATGGCATAGTCTCTAACTGGGTCGCTGTGACCAGTGGGGTACCGCAGGGGTCAGTATTGGGACCTGTTCTCTTCAACATATTCATCAATGATCTGGTAGAAGGTTTACACAGTAAAATATCGATATTTGCAGATGATACAAAACTATGTAAAGCAGTTAATACAAGAGAAGATAGTATTCTGCTACAGATGGATCTGGATAAGTTGGAAACTTGGGCTGAAAGGTGGCAGATGAGGTTTAACAATGATAAATGTAAGGTTATACACATGGGAAGAGGGAATCAATATCACCATTACACACTGAATGGGAAACCACTGGGTAAATCTGACAGGGAGAAGGACTTGGGGATCCTAGTTAATGATAAACTTACCTGGAGCAGCCAGTGCCAGGCAGCAGCTGCCAAGGCAAACAGGATCATGGGGTGCATTAAAAGAGGTCTGGATACACATGGTGAGAGCATTATACTGCCTCTGTACAAATCCCTAGTTAGACCGCACATGGAGTACTGTGTCCAGTTTTGGGCACCGGTGCTCAGGAAGGATATAATGGAACTAGAGAGAGTACAAAGGAGGGCAACAAAATTAATAAAGGGGATGGGAGAACTACAATACCCAGATAGATTAGCGAAATTAGGATTATTTAGTCTAGAAAAAAGACGACTGAGGGGCGATCTAATAACCATGTATAAGTATATAAGGGGACAATACAAATATCTCGCTGAGGATCTGTTTATACCAAGGAAGGTGACGGGCACAAGGGGGCATTCTTTGCGTCTGGAGGAGAGAAGGTTTTTCCACCAACATAGAAGAGGATTCTTTACTGTTAGGGCAGTGAGAATCTGGAATTGCTTGCCTGAGGAGGTGGTGATGGCGAACTCAGTCGAGGGGTTCAAGAGAGGCCTGGATGTCTTCCTGGAGCAGAACAATATTGTATCATACAATTAGGTTCTGTAGAAGGACGTAGATCTGGGGATTTATTATGATGGAATATAGGCTGAACTGGATGGACAAATGTCTTTTTTCGGCCTTACTAACTATGTTACTATGTTACACTAGCGTCGGACTCGGCCCGTCACAGTGCGTCCGGCCAACGTACCGACGCTAGCAGTGAATGCGCTGCACAACGGGGGCAGCGGATGCATTTTTCCAGCGCATCCGCTGCCCCATTGTAAGGTGCAGGAAGGTGGGGGCGGAGTTCCGGCTGCGCATGCGTGGTCGGAAATGGCGGACCGTTGGCAGCAAAAAACGTTATTTGCTCCCGGTGGCCCGCCACAACACGGCGCAACCGTCGCACGATGGTTGTGACATGTGTCAATGCGTCGCTAATGTTAGTTTATGGGGCAAAAACGCATCCTGCAGACAACTTTGCAGGATGCGTTTTTTTCCCATAAACGACGCATTGCGACGTATTGAAAAAACGCCAGTGTGAAAGTAGCCTAAAAATGTGTCAGATTTTCTATTGCTGGTCGCAAGTCAAACACAACTCATTTGATACAAGTCACCTGCGACTGCACCGCGACAGCGACTTGTCCGTTATATCTACAGTACAATCAGAGCTCTAATATTGTGGCACGAGCGCAAATCGCAGACAAGTTACACAGATGTTTTTAGTTGTGCAACTTGTCTGAAAATGGTTTTAAAATATAGCCGCTGTCACCCAGCTGTCCGGGATTGTAGCGGCATCTCCATTCCATTGAAGTGAATGGGGCTGAGCTGCAATACAACAAGCCACCAGTTGACAGGTGTGGCGCTGTTTTGGGAAGAAAGCAGCGGAGTTTTCCAAACCTTGCTCATTAGAACACATTGCGTAACTTGATGTACTAGATTCAACATTCAGGACTGGGCAGACTACGGATCATTTGGCGCCCTGTATGCCAATCTTTACATTCTAAGATACAGGACTCTGCCCTGTTGGCCAAACCGAAAGTGAAGGAAGAACCGCCCAGTCCTTCCACCCACAAGAACAGTTTCTGAAGAGTTTCCTCACCACAAACTTTTTCCTTATTCGACAAAAGTTAATTACTGCAAAAGGTGGGAACATTGGTCCCTTCACCCCCATTCTTCATTCTGGTGGGGGTCCGGTGTCAAAACCAAACTGTCCTGACACGACTAACAGAAAACTGTCACGTCATGCTACAACCGGCAGAATGAGTGAGCACATTACAACCCTGGACCTGGCGCTGGTCCCTGGGCTGCAACATGACTGACTGGCCCTGGTCTAGAACATGACTGACTGGCCCTGGTCCCTGGGCTACAACATGACTGACTGGACCTGGGCTGCAACATGACTGACTGGACTTGGCGCTGGTCCCTGGGCTACAACATGACTGACTGGACCTGGGCTGCAACATGACTGACTGGACCTGGGCTGCAACATGACTGACTGGACCTGGCGCTGGTCCCTGGGCTACAACATGACTGACTGGACCTGGCGCTGGTCCCTGGGCTACAACATGACTGACTGGACCTGGCGCTGGTCCCTGGGCTACAACATGACTGACTGGACCTGGCGCTGGTCCCTGGGCTACAACATGACTGACTGGACCTGGCGCTGGTCCCTGGGCTACAACATGACTGACTGGACCTGGCGCTGGTCCCTGGGCTACAACATGACTGACTGGACCTGGCGCTGGTCCCTGGGCTGCAACATGACTGACTGGCCCTGGTCTAGAACATGACTGACTGGCCCTGGCGCTGGTCCCTGGGCTACAACATGACTGACTGGACCTGGGCTGCAACATGACTGACTGGACCTGGGCTGCAACATGACTGACTGGACTTGGCGCTGGTCCCTGGGCTACAACATGACTGACTGGACCTGGCGCTGGTCCCTGGGCTGCAACATGACTGACTGGACCTGGCGCTGGTCCCTGGGCTACAACATGACTGACTGGACCTGGGCTGCAACATGACTGACTGGACCTGGGCTGCAACATGACTGACTGGACTTGGCGCTGGTCCCTGGGCTACAACATGACTGACTGGACCTGGGCTGCAACATGACTGACTGGACCTGGGCTGCAACATGACTGACTGGACCTGGCGCTGGTCCCTGGGCTACAACATGACTGACTGGACCTGGCGCTGGTCCCTGGTCTACAACATGACTGACTGGACCTGGGCTGCAACATGACTGACTGGACCTGGGCTGCAACATGACTGACTGGACCTGGCGCTGGTCCCTGGGCTACAACATGACTGACTGGACCTGGGCTGCAACATGACTGACTGGACCTGGGCTGCAACATGACTGACTGGACTTGGCGCTGGTCCCTGGGCTACAACATGACTGACTGGACCTGGGCTGCAACATGACTGACTGGACCTGGGCTGCAACATGACTGACTGGACCTGGCGCTGGTCCCTGGGCTACAACATGACTGACTGGACCTGGCGCTGGTCCCTGGGCTACAACATGACTGACTGGACCTGGCGCTGGTCCCTGGGCTACAACATGACTGACTGGACCTGGCGCTGGTCCCTGGGCTACAACATGACTGACTGGACCTGGCGCTGGTCCCTGGGCTACAACATGACTGACTGGACCTGGCGCTGGTCCCTGGGCTACAACATGACTGACTGGACCTGGCGCTGGTCCCTGGGCTACAACATGACTGACTGGACCTGGCGCTGGTCCCTGGGCTACAACATGACTGACTGGACCTGGCGCTGGTCCCTGGGCTACAACATGACTGACTGGACCTGGCGCTGGTCCCTGGGCTACAACATGACTGACTGGACCTGGCGCTGGTCCCTGGGCTACAACATGACTGACTGGACCTGGCGCTGGTCCCTGGGCTACAACATGACTGACTGGACCTGGCGCTGGTCCCTGGGCTACAACATGACTGACTGGACCTGGAGTTGGTCCCTGGGCTACAACATGAATGACTGGACCTGGCGCTGGTCCCTGGGCTACAACATGACTGACTGGACCTGGCGCTGGTCCCTGGGCTACAACATGACTGACTGGACCTGGCGCTGGTCCCTGGGCTACAACATGACTGACTGGACCTGGCGCTGGTCCCTGGGCTACAACATGACTGACTGGACCTGGCGCTGGTCCCTGGGCTACAACATGACTGACTGGACCTGGCGCTGGTCCCTGGGCTACAACATGACTGACTGGACCTGGCGCTGGTCCCTGGGCTACAACATGACTGACTGGACCTGGCGCTGGTCCCTGGGCTACAACATGACTGACTGGACCTGGAGTTGGTCCCTGGGCTACAACATGAATGACTGGACCTGGCGCTGGTCCCTGGGCTACAAAATGAATGACTCTGACATCACCCAGCACAATGTGCAGCACTACAAGTCACAGTCTGTCCTGTGACAAGAAATTCTTAGTAGGTGGGTGGACAATGCACGAGACCTGAACATATATGCAGTTCATATATTAATGTGACAACAGTCCCATGTAAATTGCTACCAGTTCCTAAGAGATATATATATATATATGTGTTTTTCTCCGTTTCTAATAGAACGTCCGGCATAGAAGAGGCGTCGCAGCAGCTCAGACAAGTTCTGACCGTAGAGATCTGATTTCCAATCTTCAGAAGTTTATATTTATATTAAGCAGAAAAAGATAAACAAAGAATGAAAACAAATTAATACAAAATCCCCCAAGCAACTAAATATTAACCCTTTCATAGGTCACTCCATGGTCTCCGGAGGACTCCTCTTTGGGGGATGTAGTGGGGGTCTGGTTAACCCCTGCAGGCCTGGGCAGAAGCACCACGAGACCCCAGTGAAGTATTAAGTGTCCGCAGACTCTGGGCCTGGTGGTCTCAGACCCCCCTCCACCCCAGGGACAGGGAGGATTAGATCTGGCAGGGACAGGGTTAATGGCTGATGAAGATGAGATCACTGCAGATTCCTTTCCCCCATCCCATGGTGTCTGTGCCCTCTTACATGGGGCTGCTGCCTGTACTCACCAGCTGTGGCCCCCGGCCGGCTGCTCTCACTTCATGCTGTGCCAGCCCCGGGGTCTCTGTGCCCCCAGCCCCTGCTGCGGCTGCTGCGGAACCTCTTCAATAATCCAATGCTCACAGCTCTGCTCACCATTCTTTATATTGCAACAGCTGATGCTAAAAATAGCGGCTGCCGGGGGAGGCGCCGCCGCCTCTGATCCCGCTCCGCAGGTCTATTCTTTAGTTTAGTCATTTTCTGCTCTTACAGGATACAAAGTTTCATCTTTATTCCCCATTAGAATGTGAACACACTTAGAGCATATATCCATACAGTGAACTACCAGCATGCGGAATGCTCGCCCCCCTCCAGGACACAATGGACTCGTCCACAAGCTGAGTCCTCAGAATGTTGCTCTTAAGGTGGACTGGGTCTGGGACTGACTAGAAGCCTCTGTGAGAGGAGGAGGAGGACAGATTCTGGGGGTCTGGGGCAAGGATTAATTGGGGTTTTGGCAGAAACGTGTTGAATTTGGGGATTTAGTTACTGGGGTGGAAGAATAGGAGACTTTGTACCTGGACTTCCTTAAGAAAACCACTCCTTACATGGGGCTGGTTAGCTGTCATTCTTTGGTGCTCCCAGTCCTGTTATCATGGGGCTGCCCAGCCCTGAGCTGCCTGCTGGGTGCACACAATAACAATGGCTCCTGGTCATAGTGTGACTCAGATCCTCCCCTGGTCACCTGGAGTATGGATGACATGGCAGGAAACAGTGTGACAATGCACAGGTCACCCCCAACAGATAAAGCAACCCATGGAAACTGAACCTGGACCCCAATATTAGGAACCTCGCCCCTCCGCTGAGCAACACTCACTGCAGAGATTTACCATCATTATTACTTGGATTTTTAGGCACCGCTATGGACACGTTAATTGGCCCTTCTGAATTCTAAGTAATTGTAATATTGCAGCTAATATTATCCTGAAGGGGTTTTCAAAAATGAAAAATTCCTTTACGGCACCAGTCCTGTGAATTAAAAATTCTATAAAAAATCTATTTCCACTTGGAGAGGTGCAGCAATAGGGGGGTGCAGAGGGAGCGGTGGCATGCAGGCAGTGACAGACTGGGGTGCTAAGGCCCCACCTGTAACATTGACTTTGGGGGGGCCACTTTTCACCTGCATACAAATATTACACTACCCTCGTTCACAAATTTACCTATAGCTCTATATAATAATAAACTGGGTAGTTTGGTTAGTGAATGATGAGATGTTGCTTTTTTCTGTACAGAGTGAATCAAGTGAATTATGCCAAGTACTGCCCATACAGTGGGGTTGGGGGCCCAGATCTGCACAGGGGCCCACCGGGAATTCCCCTGTTACCCTATGGGCCAGTCCGAGCCAGCATGCAGGCCTTGATGTTTGAGAGTGCACAAGTGTCCCCTTGCTACAAAAGTAGTCACTAGTATCAGAATCATCGGCTGAAGTATCGCTCGGCCCACAGACATGTAATGTGTATAGCGGCGTGTAAGTTAGGCATTTAAACATGATGTCTCCATTCACTGACATCAAGCAGTGAACTTGAAAATGGCGATGGTTCAAGACACAAAGATCCCGATGATCTCCACTATGAGGACTTTCCGCATTGTGGACTATTGACTGCGCAGACACAACGCTGGAGTGCAGTAATGTGGGGGTCATCCCTACGTGTGTCCAGTGTGATTGTTATCTTGTAGCCATAAGTAAGGGTACCGTCACACAGTGCAATTTTGATCGCTACGACGGCACGATTCGTGACGTTCGAGCGATATAGTTACGATATCGCAGTGTCTGACACGCTCCTGCGATCAGGGACCCCGCTGAGAATCGTACGTCGTAGCAGATCGTTTGAAACTTTCTTTCGTCGTCTAGTGTCCCGCTGTGGCGGCATGATTGCATGGTGTAACATATATCGTATACGATGTGCGTATAGTAACCAACGGCTTCTACATCGCACATACGTCATGAAATTATCGCTCCAGCGTCGTAGATTGCAAAGTGTGACAGCAGTCTACGACGCTGGAGCGATATTGATACGACGCTGGAACGTCACGGATCGTACCGTCGTAGCGATGAAAATTGCACTGTGTGACGGTACCCTTACACTACATCCACAATAGCAAAATAGTGACACTGATGTCGCGAAGGAGCTGTGACGTGTTCTCAGTAAGTGACACCTGACGGCAGCGACACATGAGCGTGTGACACCATGGAACACACTGCACCTGTAACAAGGGCCCCAGGCGTCATCAGTGCGCAGAACAGGAGACGTTCACAGTTATTTGGAACGTTTATGAGCAAGCAAGCAAGCAAGCGTGTCACCTGGTGAAAATGTAATGAACAGAGTGTCCACATAATACTGCTATACACTGTATATATACTAGTACCATAGAGTAGTCACATAATACTGCTATACACTATATATATACTAGTACCATACAGTGGTCACATAATACTGCTATACACTGTATATATACTAGTACCATAGAGTAGTCACATAATACTGCTATACACTATATATATACTAGTACCATACAGTGGTCACATAATACTGCTATACACTGTATATATACTAGTACCATACAGTGTCCACATAATACTGCTATACACTGCATATATACTAGTACCATACAGTAGTCACATAATACTGCTATACACTGTATATATACTAGTACCATACAGTGGTCACATAATACTGCTATACACTGTATATATACTAGTACCATACAGTGGTCACATAATACTGCTATACACTGTATATATACTAGTACCATACAGCGGTCACATAATACTGCTATACACTGTATATATACTAGTACCATACAGCAGTCACATAATACTGCTATACACTGTATATATACTAGTACCATACAGTACTCACATAATACTGCTATATACTGTATATATACTAGTACCATACAGTATTCACATAATACTCCTATACACTGCATATATACTAGTACCATACAGCGGTCACATAATACTGCTATACACTGTATATATACTAGTACCATACAGCAGTCACATAATACTGCTATACACTGTATATATACTAGTACCATACAGTAGTCACATAATACTGCTATACACTGTATATATACTAGTACCATACAGTGTCCACATAATACTGCTATACACTGCATATATACTAGTACCATACAGTAGTCACATAATACTGCTATACACTGTATATATACTAGTACCATACAGTGTCCACATAATACTGCTATACACTGTATATATACTAGTACTATACAGTGTCCACATAATACTGCTATACACTGTATATATACTAGTACCATACAGCGGTCACATAATACTGCTATACACTGCATATATACTGGTACCATACAGTAGTCACATAATACTGCTATACACTGCATATATACTAGTACCATACAGTAGTCACATAATACTGCTATACACTGTATATATACTAGTACCATACAGTGTCCACATAATACTGCTATACACTGCATATATACTAGTACCATACAGTAGTCACATAATACTGCTATACACTGTATATATACTAGTACCATACAGTGTCCACATAATACTGCTATACACTGTATATATACTAGTACTATACAGTGTCCACATAATACTGCTATACACTGTATATATACTAGTACCATACAGCGGTCACATAATACTGCTATACACTGCATATATACTAGTACTATACAATAGTCACATAATACTGCTATACACTGTATATATACTGGTACCATACAGTAGTCACATAATACTGCTATACACTGCATATATACTAGTACCATACAATAGTCACATAATACTGCTATACACTGTATATATACTAGTACTATACAGTGTCCACATAATACTGCTATACACTGCATATATACTGGCACCATACAGTAGTCACATAATACTGCTATATACTGTATATATGCTAGTACCATACAGTAGTCACATAATACTGCTATACACTGTATATATACTAGTACCATACAATGTCCACATAATACTGCTATACACTGCATATATACTGGTACCATACAGTAGTCACATAATACTGCTATATACTGTATATATACTAGTACCATACAGTGTCCACATAATACTGCTATACACTGCATATATACTAGTACCATACAGTAGTCACATAATACTGCTATACACTGTATATATACTAGTACTATACAGTGTCCACATAATACTGCTATACACTGCATATATACTGGTACCATACAGTAGTCACATAATACTGCTATATACTGTATATATACTAGTACCATACAGTAGTCACATAATACTGCTATACACTGTATATATACTAGTACCATACAGTGTCCACATAATACTGCTATACACTGCATATATACTAGTACCATACAGTAGTCACATAATACTGCTATACACTGTATATATACTAGTACTATACAGTGTCCACATAATACTGCTATACACTGCATATATACTGGTACCATACAATAGTCACATAATACTGCTATATACTGTATATATACTAGTACCATACAGTAGTCACATAATACTGCTATACACTGTATATATACTAGTACCATACAGTGTCCACATAATACTGCTATACACTGCATATATACTGGTACCATACAGTAGTCACATAATACTGCTATATACTGTATATATACTAGTACCATACAGTAGTCACATAATACTGCTATACACTGTATATATACTAGTACCATACAGTGTCCACATAATACTGCTATATACTGCATATATACCAGTACCATACAGTGGTCACATAATACTGCTATACACTGTATATATACTAGTACTATACAGTGTCCACATAATACTGCTATACACTGCATATATACTGGTACCATACAGTAGTCACATAATACTGCTATATACTGTATATATACTAGTACCATACAGTAGTCACATAATACTGCTATACACTGTATATATACTAGTACCATACAGTGTCCACATAATACTGCTATATACTGCATATATACCAGTACCATACAGTAGTCACATAATACTGCTATACACTGTATATATACTAGTACTATACAGTGTCCACATAATACTGCTATACACTGCATATATACTGGTACCATACAGTAGTCACATAATACTGCTATATACTGTATATATACTAGTACCATACAGTGTCCACATAATACTGCTATATACTGCATATATACCAGTACCATACAGTGGTCACATAATACTGCTATACACTGTATATATACTAGTACTATACAGTGTCCACATAATACTGCTATACACTGTATATATACTAGTACCATACAGTAGTCACATAATACTGCTATATACTGTATATATACTAGTACCATACAGTAGTCACATAATACTGCTATACACTGTATATATACTAGTACCATACAGTGGCCACATAATACTGCTATATACTGCATATATACCAGTACCATACAGTGGTCACATAATACTGCTATATACTGTATATATACTAGTACCATACAGTGTCCACATAATACTGCTATACACTGCATATATACCAGTACCATACAGTAGTCACATAATACTGCTATACACTGTATATATACTAGTACCAAACAGTAGTCACATAATACTGCTATACACTGTATATATACTAGTACCATACAGTAGTCACATAATACTGCTATACACTGTATATATACTAGTACCATACAGTAGTCACATAATACTTCTATACACTGTATATATACTAGTACCATACAGTGTCCACATAATACTGCTATACACTGCATATATACTGGTACTATACAGTGTCCACATAATACTGCTATACACTGCATATATACTGGTACCATACAGTAGTCACATAATACTGCTATACACTGTATATATACTAGTACTATACAGTGTCCACATAATACTGCTATACACTGCATATATACTGGTACCATACAGTAGTCACATAATACTGCTATATACTGTATATATACTAGTACCATACAGTAGTCACATAATACTGCTATACACTGTATATATACTAGTACCATACAGTGTCCACATAATACTGCTATATACTGCATATATACTGGTACCATACAGTAGTCACATAATACTGCTATACACTGTATATATACTAGTACCATACAGTAGTCACATAATACTGCTATACACTGTATATATACTAGTACCATACAGTAGTCACATAATACTGCTATACACTGTATATATACTAGTACCATACAGTGTCCACATAATACTGCTATACACTGCATATATACTGGTACTATACAGTGTCCACATAATACTGCTATACACTGCATATATACTGGTACCATACAGTAGTCACATAATACTGCTATACACTGTATATATACTAGTACCATACAGTAGTCACATAATACTGCTATACACTGTATATATACTAGTACCATACAGTGTCCACATAATACTGCTATATACTGCATATATACTGGTACCATACAGTAGTCACATAATACTGCTATACACTGTATATATACTAGTACCATACAGTGTCCACATAATACTGCTATACACTGTATATATACTAGTACCATACAGTGTCCACATAATACTGCTATACACTGTATATATACTAGTACCATACAGTGTCCACATAATACTGCTATACACTGTATATATACTAGTACCATACAGTGTCCACATAATACTGCTATATACTGCATATATACCAGTACCATACAGTGGTCACATAATACTGCTATACACTGTATATATACTAGTACCATACAGCGGTCACACGATACGGCGTTGAAACACTTTGAAAAAAAAGCCTTTTCCCCATCATTTGTGAAGCGTTCATGCACTCCCGCAGTGCCGTCACCTACCTGTTCATCCAGTTGGATCCAATAGAGTAACACTGGGCCGAGTGCTGCAATGTTTTATCTCATAAGATTAAGGGAAGTGGGCAGCACCAAGCCATCAAAATACTGGGATCACCTGGTGCATACAAAAATATTCATAAAGAAGCACAACAGAAAAGAGGAAAGCAAAAACAGTGATCACCAAACACATATGACATTTTATTACAACATCATGGAGAACATACGAGAAAACAAACAAAAACATTTTAAAAGAAGAACCAATTATGGTTCCATATGGCAGTTTAGGGTCCCAGGAATGGATGGTAGGACCTATATCAAATAGGGGGTAGAGCATGCAACTATAGACAAAAAGTGCAATAGTGCCGGAGAGCAGACTATATGAACAAGTTCAGATGTATCAAACATCCAATTAGCACAAAATATATGGTGCACCGGGTCCTCAAATGTGTATACAGTACACGAGTACTTAAAAGCGGGCAGTGAAATACATAATGGTTTGTCCAATGGGGCAGTAAATAGGTAGAAGAGGAAGGGACCTAGGACTGAACCCTTAGGAACACTGACAATAAGAGGAGAAGACCTAGGACTGACCCTGAAGAACCCCAACAGGAGGGAGATTAGAGGAAGAAGATGATGCACTGAAGGAGCGGTCAGAGATGTAGGAGGAGAACGAGGAGAGACGATAGAGCGGAGCATATTGAGGAGGAGCTGTTGATCCGTGGTGTCAGATGCTGCAGGGAGATCCAGGAGATCAGCAGGGATCATTGAATTTCGATGTTAGTAGATCATTAGAGACTTTAGCGAGGGCAGTGTAAGGAGCTGAAATCGGATTGTGAAGGGTGAAGAAGAGAAGATGAGAGTGATCTGAGAGATGGCAGATTAGACAGAAGTGGACCGAGGCCCAGGAGTTCAGAGATGAGGGGAGATTAGAGACCGGTATGTACTTGTCAGTTCTGCTCCAAGTACAGTACATATGTATGCCGTCAAGGGGGTTATGACATTCATATGTACCCGTACCATACAGCGTACACATAATACAGCTATACAGTGTGTATATATATATATATATATATATATATATATAACTAGATGGTGGCCCGATTCTAACGCATCGGGTATTCTAGAATATATATGTAGTTTATTTTATGAAGTTTTCAGAATAATGCAATTTATACACAGGATTCAGCCGGCCGGGCGCGACCAATTAGCGAAACGTGGTTCAATTCGCGGCGGACTGCGCTTGTCGCTGATTGTTCGCGGCCGGGCATGACCAATCAGTGAAGCCAGGTCCGGCTCCAGGGTTTTGAGGGCCCCGGGCGAAAGAAGTCTCAGTGGGTCCCCCCCTCTTTAACACATACCACGATTCATGATGCACAGATACAGCAGAGAAATATACCACAGCCAAGTAGCTTATAACACAGGCCACGTAGTATATAGCACAGCCCACGTAGTATATTGCCCAGCCACGTAGTATATAACACAGCCATGTAGTATATAACACAGCCACGTAGTGTATTACACAACCACGTAGTATATAACACAGCCACGTAGTATATAACACAGCCATGTAGTATATAACACAGACACGTAGTATATAACACAGCCACGTAGTATATAACACAGACACATAGTATATAGCACAGCCCACGTAGTATATTGCACAGCCCACGTAGTATATTGCCCAGCCACGTAGTATATAACACAGCCACGTAGTATGTAACACAGCCATGAAGTGTATAACACAACCACGTAGTATATAACACAGCCACGTAGTATATAACACAGACACGTAGTATATAGCACAGACACGTAGTATATAGCACAGACACGTAGTATATTGCCCAGCCACGTAGTATATTGCCCAGCCACTTAGTATATAGCACAGCCACATAGTGTATAGCAGAGATGTAGTATATAACACTGCCCTTGCAGTATATAATACAGGTCACGTAGTATAGAGCACAGCAATGTAGTATATAACACAGACACGTAGTATATAACACAGACACGTAGTATATAACACAGCCATGTAGTGTATAACACAACCACGTAGTATATAACACAGCCACGTAGTATATAGCACAGACACGTAGTATATAGCACAGACACGTAGTATATAGCACAGACACGTAGTATATTGCCCAGCCACTTAGTATATAGCACAGCCACATAGTGTATAGCAGAGATGTAGTATATAACACTGCCCATGCAGTATATAACACAGGTCACGTAGTATAGAGCACAGCAATGTAGTATATTGCCCAGCCACGTAATATATACCACAGCCACGTAATATATAGCACAGCCCACATAGAATATAGCACAGAGATGTAGTATATAACACAGCCCACGCAGTATTTAACACAGCCCACGTAGTATATAGCAATGTGGGCACCATATCCCTGTTAAAAAAAGAATTAAAATAAAAAATAGTTATACACTCACCCTCCGTCGGCCCCCCGGATCCAGCCGAGGCATTTACCGATGCTCCTCGCGACGCTCCGGTCCCAAGAATGCATTGCAGTCTCGCGAGATGATGACGTAGCGGTCTCGCGAGATGGCTAAGTCATTATCTCGCGAGATCGCAGCATGGAGCGGTCACCGGAGCGTCGCGAGGAGCCGGAAAGGCCTCGGCTGGATCCGGGGGCCCATGGAAGGTGAGAATATAATGATTTTTTTATTTTTTTTATTATTTTTAACATTAGATCTTTTTACTATTGATGCCACATACGCAGCATCAATACTAAAAAAGTTGGTCACACAGGGTTAATAGCAGCGTTAATGGAGTGCGTTACACCGCGACATAACACGGCATAACGCTGCCATTAACCCTGTGTGAGCGCTGACTGGAGGGGAGTATGGAGCCGGCGCCGGGCAGTGACTGGACGGAAGTAGGGAGGGACTAATTCTCGGCCGGACTGTGCCCGTAGACGCGGGATTTCCGGGACAGACAGAGAGACAGAAGTACCCCTTAGACAATTATATATAGAGACAGTACCATACAGTGTCCACATAAAAATACCGTTCACCAGTGTATAGTGGGGTGACCATGGTGAGGGAAGTTAAAAGGTTGCTCCAATCTTCTTTCTTCAGGAGCACCCCGCTATTCTTCCTCCTGAGCACCTGATTTTTAGGGGACGGTGCTCTCCTAAAGAGTTATAGTTTGGACCAGCTGTATGATCAGTGTTGGACTGAGGGGCCAAGGGGCCACAAGTATCCAACTCCAAGGCCCCACTTTTCAGCTACATGAAAATGTGACATTATCCTCAATCCGAAATTGATATAACAAAGAACTGGGTAGATTGTTACATGAACGAGACTCTGCCATTGTCTGTACATAGTGATTCTAGTATATTTCACCAAGTACTGCTCACATAAGAGGGTGGTGGCCCACCGGAGGATTCTCCTTCTCTCCTGTGTGCCAGTCCAGCCAGGGTGTGATTCACCTGCAGGTCTGTACGGAGTCCTCTCTGAACCTGAAGCAGAGCGCACTCCTTGCCGAGGTAACTGGCCACTCTGAGACCACAGGGGTAAGTAGCTGTGCACTATAGAATAAATAACCCCTCAGTTCTTGATTAGCTGCTTATTTTTACAAGTATTTTACCCATATTATGAACTTCAGTGAACTCCTCTAAGAACATAAATGGAGGAGGTTCTGTGTCGAATTCCCCTTTGTCCATGTTCTAGTCCAGCGCAGAGATGTGATAGGAGCTGGGGGGCTCACAGTCCCCCCCCCCGGGGGCCCCTCCAAAACATCACCTTCCTTCATGTATCACTGCTCATCTATATACAGAATACAGGCTGCCATGAACGACTGGTATTTTGCAGATGGCGCCCGATACATTGTAACGATCAGCATCACTGCTGCTTTTCTACATTGTTACAATATATCAGGGAATTGCAGAAATTCACATGTTGTATCCAGAGCCCATATATCACTGTCATTCATCCTCACACAGCAAACTTCTGGAAAACACTGAATGTTTTATGAATTTTGTGTCCGCAGCTTCCTGATCTCAGCCCATTATGGAGAAACCATTTCCATCAGTGCAATTAGCGACACTTCACCCCTGATAGCTCCTTCCCCCGCACTCCTAAACTTCACAGGGCGAGTTTATTGCTTATTCTATCAAGGGCTGGAAAACCATCAGAACATTAGAAAATCAATGATAAAGGGAAGGTTTATAGATCATGTGTCCGGGTGTATCCTGCTTGTATTAAAGGGGCTCTCCGCATTAAGCACGGGCAGCACGGTGGCGCAGTGGTTAGCACTACAGCCTTGCAGCGCTGGGGTCCTGGGTTCTAATCCCACCCAGGACAACATCTGCAAAGAGTTTGTATGTTCTCTCCGTGTTTGCGTGGGTTTCCTCCGGGCACTCCGGTTTCCTCCCACATTCCAAAGACATACTGATAGGAATTCTAGATTGTGAGCCCAATCGGGGACAGTGATGATAAGGTGTGCAAAACTGTAAAGCGCTGCGGAATATGTTAGCGCTATATAAAAATAAAGATTATTATTATTAAGCAATCCCTTTATGTTAGGCTGATAGTAGGGTGTAGTGAACTATGTATAGGTATAAATGTGTGACTAGTAGTAATTTAGCACCTGTCCTGATACTGCAGGTCTCACACGGGGCACAGCATATGTTATCCTGAGAAGGCAGTCTACTGTCTCCAATCTCGCCAGGAGGCCTTGCTAAGAACCAGGAAGAAGGGGAAACGTTTCACACCTTCTGCCCCTTTTGAAGAGAGATGTAAATTACAGCCTGACACTATCTATCTATGAGAAAAGTTACACAAAGAGTTTCAGAGGAAATAATATATTCATTGGTGGAGTGGCCATGGTCCAGTCACAAACCAGCAATTACAATATTAACCTGAGAGGCTGGTCTAGAAATTCGACCTCCAGGTTGACTCTATAAATTAGACCAACACACAAAGAAACATGTTCGCATGTGAGGGCAGCCTGGAAAACTGATGTGATCCATTCCATATTTCTCCCTCCCTCAGGGACAGAGAATCATAATGCAAAGTTTGATATTTCTGTAAGTTTTCTCCATTTTATTTTGTTACTGTTTTTGCATTTTTGTATGTTACTCTTTATTTCCATATTTTTATACTCTTTTTACTGTAAGCACTGTACCTTTTCTATTAAAGCTTAAAACTTTAATAAGTCTGAACCTTGTATGTGCTAAATAATCCATAGCCTTAAAGTGTGTGACCCTTATGAGTGGCAGACAGTAGTAGTAATATTTCCGGGACTCATCGCCCGTGTATTCGGTGAGTGGTGGCAGCGTGCATGCGCGGGTGTGTGGCCTGGGTCGGTGTGTGATTTATGCTCCGATTACAGCATAGGACAGAGGTTGAATGCTGGACTGAGAGAGGGGATATTTATTATTATTATTATTATTATTATACATTTTTATAGCGCCATTTATTCCATGGCGCTTTACATGTGAATACGGGGCAAATATAGACAAGTACATTAAACATGAGCAAATAAGGCACAGGGGTCTTTAATTTCCCTTCAGCGCCCCCTCAGGAGACAAGAAGTATTACACAGTTCTCAGTGAGATCAATGCGCCTCCTTGAATGCATGCAGCAGCCTTCTCCCCCTATTTGTTAATAGGGGTCCTGAGTCTGGGGTCCTCCTGAATTTATTCAGAATTTCCAGGCAGGAACTTTAGAAATGGGTTCACTAAAGGAGAGAACCCAATAATCATATTCAGACTGAGTTTTTCCCATCGTGAGTGACAGTAAATGCTAAGACTTCCACATTGTAATAGTCACAGGACAACATATCTGTTCATCCTGAGCTTTCTGATTCTTAGAGTTAACAGTCACAGGACTGGATTTGCATATAGACATTATAACACTTAGGCTATGTGTCCACGGTCTGGAATCCCAGCGTTTTGGACGCAGCGGATACCCCGCTCCTCCCAAAGTGCTGCCCCCTTTTGTATGTGCTGTGATTTCGTCTGTGTCCATTGAACACATGTGGAATCACCGCATCCTATACATAGACTGTGTTATTTATCTCTGGTGGTCTCTCATAGAGGAAGGTTACTGCAAGGGGGAGCCGCCTCTGATCCAAAGGCTGGACTGATGGAGGGTTTGTGAGAAAGGTAAATGGTGGTAGTGGGGGAGGATAGTGATGGTAGTGGGGGAGGATAGTGGTGGTAGTGGGGTGGATAGAGGTGGTAGTGGGGTGGATAGAGGTGGCATTGGGGTGGATAGAGGTGGTAGTGGGGGAGGATAGTGGTGGTAGTGGGGTGGATAGAGGTGGCAGTGGGGTGGATAGAGGTGGTAGTGGGGGAGAATAGTGGTGGTAGTGGGGGAGGATAGTGGTGGTAGTGGGGGAGGATAGTGATGGTAGTGGGGGAAGATAGTGGTGGCAGTGGGGGAGGATAGTGATGGTAGTGGGGTGGATAGAGGTGATAGTGGGGGAGGATAGTGGTGGATAGAGGTGGCAGTTTCTGCAAGGGAAGCCGCCTCTTATCCAAAGGCTGGACTGATGGAGGGTTTGTGAGAAAGGTAAATGGTGGTAGTGGGGGAGGAGAGTGGTGGATAGAGGTGATAATGGGGGTGGATATTTGTGGTAGCGGGGTGGAGAGTGGAGATAGTAGGGTGGATAGAGGTGGTAGTGGGGGAGGATGGTGGTGGTAGTGCGGGAGGATAGTGGTGAATAGTGGTGGTAGTGGGGTGGATAGAGGTGATAGTGGGGGAGGATAGTGGTAGTAGTGGGGGAGGATAGTGGTGAATAGTGGTGGTAGTGGGGTGGATAGAGGTGGTAGTGGGGTGGATAGAGGTGGTAGTGGGGGAGGATAGAGGTGATAGTGGGGGAGGATAGTGGTAGTAGTGGGGGAGGATAGTGGTGAATGGTGATAGTAGGGTGAATAGTGGTGGTAGTGGGGTGGATAGAGGTGGTAGTGGGGGAGGATAGTGGTTGTAGTGGGGGAGGATAGTGGTGGTAGTGGGGTGGAGAGTGGTGATAGTAGGGTGGATAGAGGTGGTAGTGGGGGAAGGATAGTGATGGTAGTGGGGGAGGATAGTGGTGGTAGTGGGGTGGATAGAGGTGGTAGTGGGGTGGATAGTGGTGTTAGTGGGGTGGATAGTGGTGGTAGTGGGGTGGATAGTGGTAGTGGGGGAAGATAGTGGTGGTAGTGGGGTTTATAGTGGTGGTAGTGGGGTGGATAGAGGTGATAGTAGGGTGGATAGAGGTGGTAGTGGGGGAGGATAGAGGTGATAGTGGGGGAGGATAGTGGTAGTAGTGGGGGAGGATAGTGGTGAATGGTGATAGTAGGGTGAATAGTGGTGGTAGTGGGGTGGATAGAGGTGATAATGGGGGAGGATAGTGGTTGTAGTGGGGGAGGATAGTGGTGGTAGTGGGGTGGAGAGTGGTGATAGTAGGGTGGATAGAGGTGGTAGTGGGGGAAGGATAGTGATGGTAGTGGGGGAGGATAGTGGTGGTAGTGGGGTGGATAGAGGTGGTAGTGGGGTGGATAGTGGTGTTAGTGGGGTGGATAGTGGTGGTAGTGGGGTGGATAGTGGTAGTGGGGGAAGATAGTGGTGGTAGTGGGGTTTGTAGTGGTGGTAGTGGGGTGGATAGAGGTGATAGTAGGGTGGATAGAGGTGGTAGTGGGGGAGGATAGTGGTGGTAGTGGGGGAGGATAGTGGTGGTGGTAGTGGGGTGGATAGTGGTGGTAGTGGGGTGGATAGTGGTGGTAGTGGGGTGGATAGAGGTGGTAGTGGGGTGGATAGTGGTAGTGGGGATGGTGGTCTGTATTACGATCAATCGAAGGAGTGGAGAATCTCTTAGTATTTTAGTTTTTTGTTTTTTTTCTTTGCAGTCACTGTCTCTTTAAGAACCACACAGAGTTCCCAGTCTTTCTGCAGGAAAATTCTTAGGGCAGATTTTCCAAGCGGCTTTTCTATAATTCCCTGTAATTACCGACATGAGACAATGGCTGCAAATAAAAGATTATATCACTTTAATCCAGAAAAAGATAAAGCGGTTTATACACGAGGACGGGATTGTGTGAAATGATGAACAATCTGCTTCATTCCTTGGAAACTACCAGAAGGCGTCAGTCACGTGACAGCGACACAATGTATCCTCCCAGAATTCTATTTATCATTACTGCATTTTTCTTAAAGAGACAGAACCTATTACTTAAAGCTATGATTTTTATAGTGGGAGTTTTCTATTAGGCCCTGATTGCAATGTCTGAGTCCAACTCCTCAACCCCTGTCATGTATTGTTCCCTGTTATCAGCCATTTCACAGGTTGACAACAAAAGAGGTGAATAATCAGTCATTCAATGTTGAATACAATGACAGTTGGACAGAATGTATTGCGATCTGTTATCAGCCAGTCAGTCAGCTCTATGACAGCAGGTTTCAGGGCTGCCTCTCTGTGACTACAGGACATAGGTGAATTCAGTCTGGTGTTCCCTGTTATCAGCCAGTGATAAAAATGAAACATATTTTTTCCAGCACAGCCCATCACTGTCCTTCAGCCTAAAACTCTCACTCCCTGCTATCAGCCCAGACAATAATTGTAGAGGAGTTTCATGAGATATTGCTTTCTGTTATCAGCCAGGTCAGACAGGAAGAAGGTGAGCATACGGCAGGTGAATGAACTATTGCTTTCTGTTATCAGCCAGGAAGAAGATGAGCATACGGCAGGTGAATGAACTATTGCTTTCTGTTATCAGCCAGGTCAGATGGGAAGAAGAGCTTTATAGAACAGGTAAGTAAAGGCACAACAGTGAGCTCTCCACGATTAGGACACATTGCAGGACAGTCCTTTTTGGCATTTATTGTTTGTCCTTTTATTGCCCCTAGAAATGCCCATTTTGAGTGAGTGGCCTTTTAAGAAATATCCATAAAATGAAAATTGTGTCACTGTCCAAATACTTGTGGACCGGACTGTCTACATATAACTGTTATCTGTAAGGAGACAGGGGCTCTTTAAAGGGACTGAAAATTGTTCCCTCCAAATTCAGGTGACAGAGTCCTTTTAATGGAGATGTTGGAGGTTTGAAACAATTCTGCAGCCGTTCTACTAATCCGAGCTCGTCCGTGCGGCGTCATATGGCGGAGACGAGTCCTCGGCAAGGGGCGATATTCCTAGAAATAATGGAGTTTTCCTTGGAAACTCGCCCATTACAAATTACTCGTCCCCTTTGCCGGGCACAGAGAGTGCAGTGACTCTGTATTGTGGGTGATGACTGCCACCATGTGGAGAACTTAGGAACAGCAGTGAAGGCTTCACTGTACAGGTTGAGGCAGAACTGACCGGGCTTTGGGCAGTGATTATGTTTATTAGGTAAATACTACAATGTTTTATACTTGTTTTTTGGGTGTTTTTTTATTTGGCATTTTCTGATGTTTCCCATCGGCTTCCTTATAGGACATGAATGTTAGAAAAACATCTTTCTTAAATGTAAAAAACTAAAATAATACAATGGCTAACATGCGTGTAAAAAACCTTATGAAAAACTGAATAGTTAGTGCATGTGAAAGAGGGAACATTACACCTAGAGGTTGGTCCCGTGGAGTCTCTGCTGCTCATAAGCGTCACATTCACACATCGCAGGTTATGGCAGGATCCGTGGGAGGCATCGGAGGCTGACGCTGATCTGGAGGCTGACGCTGATGTGGAGGCTGACACTGATCTGGAGGCTGACGCTGATCCGGAGGCTGACGCTGATGTGGAGGCTGACGCTGATCTGGAGGCTGACACTGATGTGGAGGCTGACGCTGATGTGGAGGCTGACGCTAATCTGGAGGCTGACACTGATGTGGAAGCTGACACTGATCTGGAGGCTGACACTGATTTGGGGGCTGACACTGATATGGAGGCTGACACTGATGTGGAGGCTGATGCTGATGTGGAGGCTGATGCTGATGTGGAGGCTGACGCTGATCTGGAGGCTGACGCTGATTTGGGGGCTGACACTGATATGGAGGCTGACGCTGATATGGAGGCTTACGCTGATGTGGAGGCTGATGCCGATCTGGAGGCTGACACTGATATGGAGGCTGACGCTGATCTGGAGGCTGACACTGATGTGGAGGCTGATGCTGATGTGGAGGCTGACACTTATATGGAGGCTGACGCTGATCTGGAGGCTGACACTGATGTGGAGGCTGATGCTGATGTGGAGGCTGATGCTGATGTGGAGGCTGACGCTAATCTGGAGGCTGACGCTGATGTGGAGGCTGATGCTGATGTGGAGGCTGATGCTGATGTGGAGGCTGACGCTGATCTGGAGGCTGATGCTGATGTGGAGGCTGACACTGATATGGAGGCTGACGCTGATATGGAGGCTTACGCTGATGTGGAGGCTGATGGCGATCTGGAGGCTGATCTGGACGGGGATTGGCTCCATTATCTTGGGGTTTAGTAATTATTGTTACATATTTACAAAGTGGATATTTGTTGTCATGCAGTTTATAATCCGTGTGAAAATTTTCATTAAAGTTAATGGAGTTTTCAGAAAACTAATTCACATGCAAGAGGTGAGATTATTGTCAGACTTTAGGCCACATTCACGTGTTCAGTATTTGGTCAGTATTTCACACCAGTATTTGGTCAGTATTTACATCAGTATTTGTAACCAGGAGTGGGTGATAAATGCAGAAGTGGTGCAGATGTTTCTATTATACTTTTCCTCTGATTGTTCCACTCCTGGTTTTAGCTACAAATACTGATGTAAAATACTGACCAAATACTGAACATGTGAACGTGGTCTAAACATGGATTTCAGCTGAAAATCCACCTAAAGTCTAATGAATAGGGCAGATACAGAATACCTGTCGATTGCTCACCTCGCCATGTGGAAGTCAGTAGAGATGGAATACTCCTTTAAGTTTTGCAAAAAACAGGCCTTTCAATGTAAATAATATGGGCCCACATAATTTGCTCTGACTTTGGTCTCCTGATGACCAGTGGTGTAACGATCGGGACTGTGCAGAAGAGGGGCCCACAGATGCCAGAACCTATTTCAGCTGAATGTTCATCTACGGACGTACATTTAGCTGATGTGTTTTGTGGTGCAGAGACCCTCCTGCCCCCTTCACTGCAATACCCTTCACTGGCCAAGTAGATGTCGGCAGCTGATGTCAGCATACCAGTCTCGAGTGACTCATGGCAGCGACATCATGTGCTCCCCTTGCCAGCGCACCAAAGTCGTGGGAGCAGGGGAAGGTTAGAAGAATCTTTTTTTAAAAGTGTTGGAAAAGAGCGGCAGAACATGATACAGGAAGGTGCCCAGGATGGGGAACATTATACAATGAAGGGGTCCAGGATAGGGGGCATTGTACCAGGAAGGGGCCCAGGATGGGTGTGATGACTCTGAATTTATTCTTAATTAGGTTAGTGTATTTTCCAGTAGTTCAAGAGACATAATCGATTGTTCATATGAGCCTGGACGTTGACTCTTGAATTGATGTTTGTTGAATTGTTGAAGGGCTGCTGTTTACCTTTTCTACCAGCTCCTACACTTTAGTGTGCTGCTATCCTTGAAGGACAGGGACACAAGGTCATTGAACAATTGATGTTAGCTAATATGTTGATTACCCATTGTATAAATCCATAAAGCTTGTTGACCTGCAAACATTGACTGACAAACTATACAGATTGCTTGAATACTTGAACAATGAGAGAGAGCTGACCTTATGTCACTTTCCCCCTGACCTGTAAAGGATAGCCTGAAGGAAAGATGTAGGTATAAAAAGGCACCTTTATCCTTCTACGAGGAGACTCTAGATTACAGTAGCCAAGACACCATGGCTCCATCCGGAGGAATACAGGTTTGATACACTGTCTATCACTGAGCCCATGGAGATGTTAGGAGAACCCAGGTTGGGACAATTAGGTCACCTGACCACATATCTCAGTGGACTGTCATCAGGTTCCTAAGCTTGCTGCTACTTCCTCTCTGTGGGTGCCCATCAAAAGCGGGGTGCCACTCGCTGGGACAGTCAGCCCTGGAAGCCCTGAAGAAGAGTCATTGGAAGAGTGAGACTCTGTAACTTGCACCCTCTTATGTATTTTCTGGGACTGTACTATGTGGTATTGTGTGTTGGTGGTTCAATCAAGTATTGCCACACTGTGTTACCCTCACCCTGTGTTGTTTGAGTAGTATTCTGCTCACTGGAAAAGTGGCCGGGAGTTTAGTGGAATGAGCCCTGGTCCATACAGTCTTTCTAAATTCAACCAGGCCAGCAAACAAAGGCAACTACTGACTCATGTCTCCATACTTGGTGGCAGCAGTGGAATACTACTCAGCCCGGCTGATCCAGGGGAGTTACAAGAGACTGGTGATCATAGAAACCGTCCAAGGGTTACACAACTAGGGAAGCAGATAGCCAGTCCCAGGAGACCATAGGCGAGGCATACACCTATGGTTGGTGTCCAACGCTACCATCTCGGCCTTGGGAGGAGGACCGGAGGGGAAATACAGCAGCAACAAGAAACAGAGACTACAAGAGCTGTGCCAGCTTCGATGGATTGAATACCAAGCCACTGACACATGGTCGGCTTTGATGCAGCAATTGGTCCATTGGGATGCCCAGAATGTCAAGGTGGATGATGAAAACTCCGCTGAAGTGGACCAAGAGGCATTAAATTGCTTGCCAAATCCAGGATCTAATGGTAGTCTGGAATCAAACACCCAGTCACAAGCAGCATGAATCCAGAAATTGTTGATTGCATTTAGACCCGGAGCCTCATGTGAGGAGAGGGCTTGTGTTATTGAATCAGTTTTGGGCGTTCCAGTACCCCTACTGCCTACGCTAGACCCTACTCTCATGATGGCCAACCACAAAGGAAAACATCTTCGCTACAGAGACGTGCCAGTGTTTAATGAGTCCAACACAGAGGCTCATGAACATCTGCAAAGCTTTGAGACCCTAATGTTGATGCACCAGGTGCCCACAGCTGACTGGGTCAAATACCTGTGGACTAGTTTGGCTGATGGGGCACAGGTTGGTGTCCTGTCGCTTGGGCCTCACGACTGCCTGGACAATTAACGACACCCTGTTGGCCCTTTTTACCATCACCCCTGAGAGATATTGCACTAAGTTCCGAACTTTGTCTCTCCAGGGGGCCTCCTATGTAGAATTTATCAGTCAACTCCATTGGCACTTCAACAACTGGCTTAACGTTAGGGCTGCCCACTCTGATGCTGCCCTCTAGGACGTGATCGAGCTTGAGCAACTGATGGAGAAAATGGTCCCAGAAATCCAAGAGAGGGTGGCCGACCAGAAGCCCAAACCCCAGAGCAAGCAACCCGACTGGCCAACAAGTTTATAGCCAATCGAAGACCTGATATGCCCACTGATCCCAGGAGACCCCCAACCAAGGATTTGAGCGGCCACAAACCATTCGAGCAGGACTATCCTGCTACCCAGCAGAAACCCCACCAGGACAAAGATTTACAAACAGGACATGGGATTTGCCCAACCCACGGTGCTGTTATACATCTTGCCACCTTGGACACATGGCCAAAGATTGTCTACATGGCCAGGGCCCCAGACAAGGAACCTGTATACTGGCCCAGCCAGTCAACATTTGCCAGGAAGAGCCATCAGCGTCTGAGGGACACTATCCTCGGGATACACCAGCAGGGAATGAAGTGATATACCATGTTTACACTATATGGCAGATTGACCAGCCTACACCAGCCAACCTCCATAGCTACGTTCAGCCAGTCAAGGTCATTGATATCAAGGCCCAGGAACCTCTGAAGACTGGGTGTTCCAACACCCTGGTCAGCTCAGATATTGTTCCCCCAGAAGACCATTTACCAGGCCACCAAGTGACCATCTGCCGGGCTGGCGGTCAGCGCTCGAGGAATAGGTGCATTTACATGGGCAATTTACCGACCGAAGTACGGGAGAAGAAGCTTAAGTAGTTGTTCCATTGGTATGGGAAGATCCATACCATCGAGCTGAAGAATCGTGGGGAGGCGGTGCCACATCATTCACCTTCATCAGCTTCCAGGGTCCACGGGCTATGTTTGGACTCAATGGATACAAGTTCGGTTCTCATGTGGTTTCCCAAGACAAGCCGAAGACCAGAGAGAGGATATGGAGGACCCTGCAGGAGGAACAGACCTCTGCAAGATGGCTTCCCCCATTAAGGAGTTGGCAGATTTTATTAGCAAACATGGATTGTACGATGACCCTGTGTCCCTGTCCTCCAAGGATAGCAGCACAATAAACTCTTGGAGCTGATATAATAGGCAATCAGCAGCCCTTCTACAATACAACAAACATCAATTCAAGAGTCAACATTCAGACTCATATGAACAATGGCTGATTTCTCTTGAACTACTGGAAAATACATCTGGCCTAATTAAGAGAAAATGTGGTGTTATCGCAATGTGGAACAGTATACCAGGATGGGGAACATTGTTAAAGAATGTGGGATATTATACCAGGAAGGGGCCAGGACAGGGGTCATTATAACAGAAAGGGGCCCAGGATGGGCAGCATTATACAAGTAAGGGGCCCAGGATGGGGCGACATTATACCAGGATGCGGGATATTGTTAAAGAATGTGGGATATTATACCAGGAAGGGGCCAGGACATGGGTCATTATAACAGGAAGGAGCCCAGGATGGGTAGCATTATACAAGTAAGGGGCCCAGGATGGGGCGACATTATACCAGGATGCAGGACATTGCTAAAGTAAGGGGACAGGGACATTACATCAGGAAGGAGCCCATGATTGGGGACATTATTACTGGAAAGGACTCAGGATGGGGGATATTCTACCAGGAAGGGGCTTATGATGGGGGACATTATAATAGTAAGGGAAACAGGATGGGGGAAATTTAAACAAGGAAGGACCTTGATGAAAGTCATTATTACAGGATTATCACAGGAGAGAGAGAGACAGGACATGGGACAATATTACATGTGGGGTGAACATGCATGTGTTTATAGCATTTAGAACACAGGATGTCAACTTTCTATATGAATCTTTACATTTTGTCTCCATTTTAACTCTTTTTCGTTGCTGCCAATTTCCTGTCTGCATTTTCATTTCTTTCTCGTCTAATAGCCGTGACCTTTCTATTCTCCCCTGACATCGCTGTATGAGGCTGGTTTATTGTGGGGTCAGTTGCACTTTTGAATGTTACCATTCACGTTACTACTTATACCCTTAAGAACTTGCCTATTTTAGGACAAAGCAATTTATAATTTTTTTTCACTGTCATATTTTAGGAGTGGTAACATTTTTATCTTTTTGCCGACATACAGTGGGGCAAAAAAGTATTTAGTCAGTCAGCAATAGTGCAAGTTCCACCACTTAAAAAGATGAGAGGCGTCTGTAATTTACATCATAGGTAGACCTCAACTATGGGAGACAAACTGAGAAAAAAAAATCCAGAAAATCACATTGTCTGTTTTTTTTAACAATTTATTTGCATATTATGGTGGAAAATAAGTATTTGGTCAGAAACAAAATTTCATATCAATACTTTGTAATATATCCTTTGTTGGCAATGACAGAGGTCAAACGTTTTCTGTAAGTCTTCACAAGGTTGCCACACACTGTTGTTGGTATGTTGGCCCATTCCTCCATGCAGATCTCCTCTAGAGCAGTGATGTTTTTGGCTTTTCGCTTGGCAACACGGACTTTCAACTCCCTCCAAAGGTTTTCTATAGGGTTGAGATCTGGAGACTGGCTAGGCCACTCCAGGACCTTGAAATGCTTCTTACGAAGCCACTCCTTCGTTGCCCTGGCGGTGTGCTTTGGATCATTGTCATGTTGAAAGACCCAGCCACGTTTAATCTTCAATGCCCTTGCTGATGGAAGGAGGTTTGCACTCAAAATCTCACGATACATGGCCCCATTCATTCTTTCATGTACCCGGATCAGTCGTCCTGGCCCCTTTGCAGAGAAACAACCCCAAAGCATGATGTTTCCACCACCATGCTTTACAGTAGGTATGTTGTTTGATGGATGCAACTCAGTATTCTTTTTCCTCCAAACACGACAAGTTGTGTTTCTACCAAACAGTTCCAGTTTGGTTTCATCAGACCATAGGACATTCTCCCAAAACTCCTCTGGATCATCCAAATGCTCCCTAGCAAACTTCAGATGGGCCCGGACATGTACTGGCTTAAGCAGTGGGACACGTCTGGCACTGCAGGATCTGAGTCCATGGTGGCGTAGTGTGTTACTTATGGTAGGCCTTGTTACATTGGTCCCAGCTCTCTGCAGTTCATTCACTAGGTCCCCCCGCGTGGTTCTGGGATTTTTGCTCACCGTTCTTGTGATCATTCTGACCCCACGGGGTGGGATTTTGCGTGGAGCCCCAGATCGAGAGAGATTATCAGTGGTCTTGTATGTCTTCCATTTTCTAATTATTGCTCCCACTGTTGATTTCTTCACTCCAAGCTGGTTGGCTATTGCATATTCAGTCTTCCCAGCCTGGTGCAGGGCTACAATTTTGTTTCTGGTGTCTCCATTGACAGTTCTTTGGTCTTCACCATAGTGGAGTTTGGAGTCAGACTGTTTGAGGGTGTGCACAGGTGTCTTTTTATACTGATAACAAGTTTAAACAGGAGCCATTACTACAGGTAATGAGTGGAGGAAAGAGGAGACTCTTAAAGAAGAAGTTACAGGTCTGTGAGAGCCAGAAATCTTGATTGTTTGTTTCTGACCAAATACTTATTTTCCACCATAATATGCAAATAAAATGTTAAAAAAACAGACAATGTGATTTTCTGGATTTTTTTTTCTCAGTTTGTCTCCCATAGTTGAGGTCTACCTATGATGTAAATTACAGACGCCTCTCATCTTTTTAAGTGGTGGAACTTGCACTATTGCTGACTGACTAAATACTTTTTTGCCCCACTGTATCTGGACAAGGGCTTGTTTTTTCCAATAAGAGTTGTATTTGTTAGTGGCAAGATTTTAGGGTACATATAACTTATTACCTAACATTTATTAACTCTTTATAGCGAGAAATAGAAACAAACGGCCGTTCTGTTTTTTTTTTTTTTAATGTTTATATTCCGCTATTCAAGTGCTGCATAAATAAGATGTTAACTTTATTCTGTAGGTGGCCACAATTATAGCAACACCAAATTTACATGGTTTTATTTAGTTTTTACTACCTTTGTATAAAAACACTGCAACAGAATGACCGTATTCTGTCAGCCAGAAGTTTTACAACTTTCCATCAGTCTAAGTTCGGCGTCACATTAGAGAGGAATACGGATGAGCGAGAGGTGCAAAAACTACGCATTGTTCACGGACCAATGACTCTCTATGGGGCAGCTCCTATCAGCCGTATATTTCTCAGCCGTATTTTATGGGCTGAGAAAATCACAGCATGCTGCGTTCGACAGCGTATTGCGCCAAAAATCTGCTAATGAAAGTCTATGGGGGCGAGAAAAATACGGATTACACACGGACCAGCAGTGTGACTTGCGAGAAATACGCAGCGGTGTTCTATAGAAAAGCCGGCAATTCAGTGCGGTGTACAGTAAAATCACACTGACCGGTTAGAATAGAATACATAGAATAAATGTCTACATATAGACTAGGTATATATATACAGTATATATATATGTCAGTGAGACACATATATATAGATATATTTATATTTCATACAGCGCTAGATCGCAGAAAAGTCGTTAATTCAATTGTTGGCTTTTGCTAAATCATTACCGAATCTGACAGGATATGAGACATGATTACATACAGTAAACCATTTCATATCCCTTTTTTTGCATATTCCTCATTAATAATGTTAGAAGTGTCTGTGTGAAAAATTTGTGCGCTCTAGCTGTTAAAATAAAGGGTTAAATCATGGAAAAAACTGGCGTGGGCTCCTGCGCAATTTTCTCCGCCAGAGTAGTAAAGCCAGTGACTGAGGGCAGATATTAATAGCCTGGAGAGGGTCCACGGTTATTGGCCCCCCCTGGCTAAAAACATCTGCCCCCAGCCACCCCAGAAAAGGCACATCTGGAAGATGTGTAACATTTTACATATGACTTTTTACAAAATTTTTCATTATACTTTTTGGTAATGGAATGTACAAAAGTAACAATTTTAGTTTTTTTTTAAAGGAGGAGCCATGTTGTGAATTCCGCTCTTGGGCTCCCTCCGGTGGTTGTAAGTGGCACTTTTGTGAGTTCTGCTCTTGGGTCCCTCCGGTGGTTTTAAGTGGAATGGCTGCTCCTTGGATTTAGCAGTCTGCAGCTGCTTCCACTGATTGTCTTTCTGCTTGGCTATTTATGCCTGGCTCTTTCCTTCAGCCAGTGCCACTTGTCAATGGTTCCTGGTTGGATTCACATCTCTCTTGGATTTCCCTGATATCCTGACCAGTTCAGCAAAGATAAGTCCTTGCTTTGCTCTTTTCTGTCCATATGTTGTGGACTTATTCGCTCGGTGCATTCTATGATTTGTCCAGCTTGTCAGTATGGATTAATTCAGTTAAGCTGGAAGCTCTGGGAAGCAGATTTACCCTCCACACCTTTAGTCAGGTGTGGAGATTTTTGTAAACTCTGTGTGGATTTTTGTAGTTTTTAATACTGACCGCACAGTATTCTATCCTGTCCTATCTATCTAGCTAGACTGGCCTCCTGTGCTACATCCTGGTTTCATTCTGTGGTTGTCTTTTCCCTCTCCACTCACAGTCATTACTTGTGGGGGGCTATCTATCCTTTGGGGATTTTCTCTGAGGCAAGATAGTTTTCCTGTTTCTATCTTTAGGGGTAGTTAATTCTCAGGCTATGACGAGGTGCCTAGGGAGTGACAGGAGCATCCCACAGCTTAGGGACTGCGGTCAGTACAGGTACCACCTCCTTCAGAGCTCGTCCCATGTTGCTCCTAAACCACCAGTTCATAATAGAGCCACACTTGTGCAGACTGTATTGGGGGAGCCACGCATGTGCAGTGTGTATTGGGGGAGCCACGCATGTGCAGTGTGTATTGGGGGAGCCACGCTTGCACAGTGTGTATTGGGGGAGCCACACTTGCACAGTGTGTATTGGGGGAGCCACGCATGTACAGCGTGTATTGGGGGAGCCACGCATGTACAGTGTGTATTGGGGGAGCCACGCATGTGCAGTGTGTATTGGGGGAGCCACGCTTTCACAGTGTGTATTGGGGGAGCCACGCTTGCACAGTGTGTATTGGGGGAGCCACGCTTACACAGTGTGTATTGGGGGAGCCGCATTTGCACAGTGTGTATTGGGGAGCCGCACTTGCACAGTATGTATTGGGGGAGCCACGCATGTGCAGTGTGTATTGGGGGAGCCACACATGTGCAGTGTGTATTGGGGGAGCCACGCATGTGCAGTGTGTATTGGGGGAGCCACGCATGTGCAGTGTGTATTGGGAGAGCCACGCATCTGCAATGTGTATTGGAGGAGCCATGCATGTGCAGTGTGTATTGGGGAGCCACGCATGTGCAGTGTGTATTGGGGGAGCCACACTTGCACAGTGTGTATTGGGGGAGCCACGCATGTGCAGTGTGTATTGGGAGAGCCACGCATGTGCAGTGTGTATTGGGGGAGCCACGCATGTGCAGTGTATTGGGGAGCCACGCATGTGCAGTGTGTATTGGGGGAGCCATGCATGTGCAGTATATTGGGGAGCCACGCATGTGCAGTGTGTATTGGGGGAGCCACGCATGTGCAGTGTGTATTGGGGAGCCAAGCATGTGCATTGTGTATTGGGGGAGCCACGCATGTGCAGTGTGTATTGGGGGAGCCACGCTTGCACAGTGTGTATTGGGGGAGCCACACTTGCACAGTGTGTATTGGGGGAGCCACGCATGTGCAGTGTGTATTGGGGGAGCCACGCATGTACAGTGTGTATTGGGGGAGCCACGCTTGCACAGTGTGTATTGGGGGAGCCACGCTTGCACAGTGTGTATTGGGGGAGCCACGCTTACACAGTGTGTATTGGGGGAGCCGCATTTGCACAGTGTGTATTGGGGAGCCGCACTTGCACAGTATGTATTGGGGGAGCCACGCATGTGCAGTGTGTATTGGGGGAGCCACGCATGTGCAGTGTGTATTGGGGGAGCCACGCATGTGCAGTGTGTATTGGGGGAGCCACGCATGTGCAGTGTGTATTGGGGGAGCCACGCATGTGCAGTGTGTATTGGGGGAGCCACGCATGTGCAGTGTGTATTGGGAGAGCCACGCATCTGCAATGTGTATTGGGGGAGCCACGCATGTGCAGTGTTTATTGGGGAGCCATGCATGTGCAGTGTGTATTGGGGGAGCCACACTTGCACAGTGTGTATTGGGGGAGCCACGCATGTGCAGTGTGTATTGGGAGAGCCACGCATGTGTAGTGTGTATTGGGGGAGCCACGCATGTGCAGTGTATTGGGGAGCCACGCATGTGCAGTGTGTATTGGGGTAGCCACGCATGTGCAGTGTGTATTGGGAGAGCCACACATCTGCAGTGTGTATTGGGGGAGCCACGCATGTGCAGTGTGTATTGGGGAGCCAAGCATGTGCAGTGTGTATTGGGGGAGCCACACTTGCACAGTGTGTATTGGGGAGCCACGCATGTGCAGTGTGTATTGGGGGAGCCACGCATGTGCAGTGTGTATTGGGGGAGCCACGCATGTGCAGTGTGTATTGGGGGAGCCACGCATGTGCAGTGTGTATTGGGGGAGCCACACTTGCACAGTGTGTATTGGGGGAGCCACGCTTTCACAGTGTGTATTGGGGGAGCCACGCTTGCACAGTGTGTATTGGGGAGCCACGCTTACACAGTGTGTATTGGGGGAGCCGCATTTGCACAGTGTGTATTGGGGAGCCGCACTTGCACAGTATGTATTGGGGGAGCCACGCATGTGCAGTGTGTATTGGGGGAGCCACACATGTGCAGTGTGTATTGGGGGAGCCACGCATGTGCAGTGTGTATTGGGGGAGCCACGCATGTGCAGTGTGTATTGGGAGAGCCACGCATCTGCAATGTGTATTGGAGGAGCCACGCATGTGCAGTGTGTATTGGGGAGCCACGCATGTGCAGTGTGTATTGGGGGAGCCACACTTGCACAGTGTGTATTGGGGGAGCCACGCATGTGCAGTGTGTATTGGGAGAGCCACGCATGTGCAGTGTGTATTGGGGGAGCCACGCATGTGCAGTGTATTGGGGAGCCACGCATGTGCAGTGTGTATTGGGGGAGCCATGCATGTGCAGTGTATTGGGGAGCCACGCATGTGCAGTGTGTATTGGGGGAGCCACGCATGTGCAGTGTGTATTGGGGAGCCAAGCATGTGCAGTGTGTATTGGGGGAGCCACGCATGTGCAGTGTGTATTGGGGGAGCCACGCTTGCACAGTGTGTATTGGGGGAGCCACACTTGCACAGTGTGTATTGGGGGAGCCACGCATGTGCAGTGTGTATTGGGGGAGCCACGCATGTACAGTGTGTATTGGGGGAGCCACGCATGTGCAGTGTGTATTGGGGGAGCCACGCTTGCACAGTGTGTATTGGGGGAGCCACGCTTGCACAGTGTGTATTGGGGGAGCCACGCTTACACAGTGTGTATTGGGGGAGCCGCATTTGCACAGTGTGTATTGGGGAGCCGCACTTGCACAGTATGTATTGGGGGAGCCACGCATGTGCAGTGTGTATTGGGGGAGCCACGCATGTGCAGTGTGTATTGTGGGAGCCACGCATGTGCAGTGTGTATTGGGGGAGCCACGCATGTGCAGTGTGTATTGGGGGAGCCACGCATGTGCAGTGTGTATTGGGGGAGCCACGCATGTGCAGTGTGTATTGGGAGAGCCACGCATCTGCAATGTGTATTGGGGGAGCCACGCATGTGCAGTGTTTATTGGGGAGCCATGCATGTGCAGTGTGTATTGGGGGAGCCACACTTGCACAGTGTGTATTGGGGGAGCCACGCATGTGCAGTGTGTATTGGGAGAGCCACGCATGTGCAGTGTGTATTGGGGGAGCCACGCATGTGCAGTGTATTGGGGAGCCACGCATGTGCAGTGTGTATTGGGGTAGCCACGCATGTGCAGTGTGTATTGGGAGAGCCACACATCTGCAGTGTGTATTGGGGGAGCCACGCATGTGCAGTGTGTATTGGGGAGCCAAGCATGTGCAGTGTGTATTGGGGGAGCCACACTTGCACAGTGTGTATTGGGGAGCCACGCATGTGCAGTGTGTATTGGGGGAGCCACGCATGTGCAGTGTGTATTGGGGGAGCCACGCATGTGCAGTGTGTATTGGGGGAGCCACGCATGTGCAGTGTGTATTGGGGGAGCCACACTTGCACAGTGTGTATTGGGGGAGCCACGCATGTGCAGTGTGTATTGGGAGAGCCTCGCATGTGCAGTGTGTATTGGGGGAGCCACGCATGTGCAGTGTGTATTGGGGGAGCCACACTTGCACAGTGTGTATTGGGGGAGCCACGCATGTGCAGTGTGTATTGGGGAGCCACGCATGTGCAGTGTGTATTGGAGGAGCCACGCTTGCACAGTGTGTATTGGGGGAGCCGCGTATGTGCAGTGTGTATTGGGAGAGCCACGCATGTGCAGTGTGTATTGGAGGAGCCACGCTTGCACAGTGTGTATTGGGGGAGCCGCGTATGTGCAGTGTGTATTGGGGGAGCCACGCATGTGCAGTGTGTATTGGGGGAGCCACGCATGTGCAGTGTGTATTGGAGGAGCAACGCTTGCACAGTGTGTATTGGGGGAGCCACGCTTGCACAGTGTGTATTGGGGGAGCCACACTTGCACCGTGTGTATTGGGAGAGCCACGCATGTGCAGTGTGTATTGGGGCAGCCACGCATGTGCAGTGTGTATTGGGGGAGCCACACATGTGCAGTGTGTATTGGAGGAGCCACGCTTGCACAGTGTGTATTGGGGGAGCCGCGTATGTGCAGTGTGTATTAGGAGAGCCACGCATGTGCAGTGTGTATTGGGGGAGGTGCACTTGCACAGTGTGTATTGGGGGAGCCGCACTTGCACAGTGTGTATTGGGGGAGCCGCGCTTTCACAGTGTGTATTGGGGGAGCCACGCATGTGCAGTGTGTATTGGAGGATCCACGCTTGCACAGTGTGTATTGGGGGAGCCGCATACGTGCAGTGTGTATTGGGATATGTGCAGTGTGTATTGGGAGAGCTGCGCTTGCACAGTGTGTATTGGGGAGCCGCGCTTGCACAGTGTGTATTGTGGGAGCCGCACTTGCACAGTGTGTATTGGGGGAGCCACGCATGTACAGTGTGTATTGGAGGAGCCACGCTTGCACAGTGTGTATTGGGGGAGCCGCGCTTGCACAGTGTGTATTGGGGGAGCCACGCTTGCGCAGTGTGTATTGGGGGAGCCACGCTTGCACAGTGTGTATTGGGGGATCCGCGCTTGCACAGTGTGTACTGGGGGATCCGCGCTTGCGCAGTGTGTATTGGGAGAGCCGCACTTGCACAGTGTGTATTGGGGGAGCCGCGTATGTACAGTGTGTATTGTATTGGGGAGCCGCACTTGCACAGTGTGTATTGGGGAGCTGCGCTTGTGCAGTGTGTATTGGGGGAGCCGTGCATGTGCAGTGTGTATTGGGGGAGCCGCACTTGTACAGTGTGTATTGGGGAGCCGCGCTTGCGCAGTGTGTATTGGGGGAGCCGCGCTTGCGCAGTGTGTATTGGGGGAGCCGCGCTTGCAGTGTATCAGGTTGCTGAGCTTGCGCAGTGTCGATCGGCTAGCCATACATGCGCCGTGATGAGCGACTCCCTGCACATGTGCACTGAAGCTGTGAGTAGTTCCCAGCTTCACTGACTGAGTGCGCATGCGCCGGACCCAGTGAAGCTGGGAACTACTCACAGTGTGCACACTGCATCACTAACACCACACTGGGGACACTTTAGTTGCTACAAATGATGTGACAGGTTCCCTTTAATTAGAAACAAGTCCTCATATCTTTGTGTCTGCAATGTTTCATCCGTGCCTTCGGAAGATGGATACAGTCACGATGTAAAAGGGTCAGTTTTGAGTGTGGGGTCTAATAATGTTCACTTTGTGACCGCAAGGTTCAACTATAGCAAGTGTTTTCTCAACAAGAGACACATTACAGCGGATCTGTCACCAGATTTCACAATATAATCTGCAGGTATCATTACACATACTGTATGTCTTAGACTGTGTGAGGCAGATGTACTTACTATGACAATTTATGTCAGAATGGCTGCATAACTGTTTTTTTTTTAAGTTCGCTGGCTAGTATTAAAATATCCAGCTTTTGCTCTAAAATTCAGATAATATTTGTTTACATTTTTTTTAGGATCTTACAGTCATTTTGACATGTATTTTCAAAGTTAATGCACCAGTTGCATCAGGTCTAAAAGATCAACTTTAATAATGTATGTACTTTGCAGTGTGAAGCTTGTTGGCAGATTTGCTTTAAGACTTGAAGTTTTTGATATAAGCTATCAGTCGCCTTGTAGTCTTCCTTATAAGTATATACCTATAGTCACCCTATAGGTGAGCGCCTCAGCAGTGTAGACTATGGGGACTTACAAGCTTATCTTTAAGTTTTGCTGCAACCTGTGGAAATGCCAAGATTTTAGATGTTCCGGGATTATTGTTTACATGGGGTGGGGGAGGGGGGGTGAAGAAGCTGAGCGAAACGCGCGTCGGGGCAGAGTTACGCCATCGTACCTTTAGTGATCCACACTGACAGGTAACAAGCTCTTTACTTTTTGCTCCTTGATTTTGCACATCAAGTTTGCTGAAAAGTAATGTTTTTTCAGGAGTCCTCACATACCAGGCCATTGTACTTAGCTGGATAAAGCACTAACATATCATGCTGATATAGCAGAAATGTAGCACTAGTGTCATCTGCCTGTATTTTTTAGACCTGAGAGTGGTGGCCATAGTGAGTTTTAATAATATCTGTATGTATGGACCACCATTATCGCATTGTACAGCATGGGTTAGTGTCCCTTCTTCTTTTTTCAGCACCTTTCTATTTTTAATTTGATTTTATAAGATGAAATTGCTACTTCAATTTTACCTAGGTAATTTCTCGCTGTAAAAAATGGAGGATATCATGCAGCAGTACTGAGCAGTGTAGATGTGAAACCAGCATTACTAGAAAGCAGCAGAGGTCTGCAAATGTCTACGCTACTATATCTCTGCTCCTCCCCTCTCTATATACCCTAATAGGCAGCTGTAATCTGATCCTTCAGTGATGGCAATTTATACTGTTTTGAGAAGGATGGATTTTTTCCACAGCATGAATGACAAGTTCAGGAGACGGGGGGAGGAGAAGTGGAGAAAGAGGCAGATTTCTCTGATAACGTATTTTACAAAGTTCCTTATATTCGCTTGTACTATTCATTTATGCAGAGTTTTCCGTTGAAACGACAGTGATCGTTAGAGATGAGCAAATCTTTTGCAATGAAAATTTGCTAATTTCTGTGAATTCTTCCCCAAAATTTCATTTTCTGCAAAGCCTCTATTCTCCCTGATAACAGGAGTGTAACAGTCGGAGGCCTCCTAGGACTGTAGCCAGCTCCTTTCCAGTTCTTTACACCAGCACAGCTGCAGTGATGTCCAGGTGACCTCACCATGATGGCTATGCATAGATGGATGGCAGCTGTCTCTGCTGAGCTATAACACACTATCTGTATTGTTTCTTCAGTGTGTTATGGCTTCCTCTCCTTATCTCTAAAGCTCAGTTGTGACATCCTCACACTTTCCAGATTCACCACTAAATATTTGCTGCGTTTCCTGCTTTGGCTTTTATACTGGCACTGATTGTCCCTCCTGATTGGCTGCGCTATACCATGTGATGTGATAGCTGCAATGCATTGTGGGGAAGCTCGCCGGGCTGTACTAGTGGTCATGTGAAACGTCTGTTGTGCCTCACGTGACCAATCAGAGCCGAGGAGCGGTGTGGAGAACCGAGGAGCGGTGTGTAGAACCGAGGAGCTGCAGAGGAGCCGGCGGGAGTTTGGGGGAGGGGAGTATCTTAGAATTTATTATTTTAATCTCTTTCTGGACTTCAAAAATACATCAAACATGGCTGCCGTCTGCCGTCTTACTGGATTACTGCAAATCAAATCCCCCAATTTTTGGATTCTCCACAATGCAACATTTTGTGTCATTTTGTAATAAAGTTAATTAATAACGCATCGATTCCCTCATCTCTAATAATAATGATAATTATTTCCGCATTTCCCCCGCTGTCGTCGGTGCGGACACCATTTATCAGGCCGCAGCGTTTCTCGTGGACACAGGGGACAGAGAATGGGTTAAATTGTTCGCTTAATACATTTTCTCATTAACCTCTGGGGCGCCGCGTCTCTGCCCTCGTAACAAACGGGAAATCTTCTGCTTTATTATGAAGCCTCCAGGTCGACATCGGGTGCGAATGAAATAATCCTGATGGAACAACTCAGAGATAATACAGCGGCCCGTGCTGCAGAGCGTCGCAGAGCCGTCATCTCCTGAGAAGTAGGTTATGGTTATTGTTCTGCGCTTATGTGGAAGCTTCATAACAATCTGGAGAATAAGACGCGAGGCCACTGAACATTCCCACAGGTTATAACCGACGCTCCACATTACAGCCCCAGACTGACCGCAGAGCAGACACAAAGGCTCAGATACAGTTACGTCCATATATATTTGGACAGAGACAACATTTTTCTAATTTTGTTTATAGACATTACAACAATGAATTTTAAACAAAACAATTCAGATGCAGTTGAAGTTCAGACTTTCAGCTTTCATTTGAGGGTATCCACATTAAAATTGGTTGAAGGGTTTAGGAGTTTCAGCTCCTTAACATGTGCCACCCTGTTTTTAAAGGGACCAAAAGTAATTGGACAATTGACTCCAAGGCTATTTCATGGACAGGTGTGGGCAATCCCTTCGTTAGGTCATTCTCAATTAAGCAGATAAAAGGCCTGGAGTTGATTTGAGGTGCGGTGCTGCATTTGGAAGGTTTTGCTGTGAAGTAAACATGCGGTCAAAGGAGCTCTCCATGCAGGTGAAACAAGCCATCCTTAAGCTGCGAAAACAGAAAAAACAATCCGAGAAATTGCTACAATATTAGGAGTGGCAAAATCTACAGTTTGGTCCATCCTGAGAAAGAAAGAAAGCACTGGTGATCTCATCAATGCAAAAAGACCTGGGCGCCCACGGAAGACAACAGTGGTGGATGATCGTAGAATAATCTCCATGGTGAAGAGAAACCCCTTCACAACAGCCGACCAAGTGACCAACACTCTCCAGAAGGTCGGCGATCAATATCCAAATCTACCATAAAGAGAAGACTGCATGAAAGTAACTACAGAGGGTTCACGGCACGGTGCAGCCACTCATAAGCATCAAGAATAAAAAGGCTAAAAACATCTAAAAAAGCCGCACAGTTCTGGAAGAACATTCTTTGGACAGATGAAACCAAGATCAACCTCTACCAGAATGATGGAAAGAGAAAAGTATGGCGAAGGCGCGGTACAGCTCATGATCCAAAGCATACCACATCATCTGTAACACCCGGCGGAGGCAGTGTGATGGCGCGGGCATGCATGGCGGCCAGTGGCACTGGGTCACAAGTGTTTATTGATGACTAGATGGTTGCCCGATTCTAACGCATCGGGTATTCTAGAATATGTATGTCCACGTAGTATATTGCTCAGCCACGTAGTATATTGCCCAGTCACGTAGTAGATTGCTCAGCCACGTAGTATATTGCCCAGTCACGTAGTATATTGCCCAGTCACGTAGTATATTGCCCAGTCACGTAGTATATTGCCCAGTCACGTAGTATATTGCCCAGCCACGTAGTACATTGCCCAGTCACGTAGTATATTGCCCAGTCACGTAGTATATTGCCCAGTCACGTAGTATATTGTCCAGCCATGTAGTATATTGCCCAGTTACATTGTATATTGCCCAGTGACGTAGTATACAGCACAGAGCCACGTAGTATATTGCCCAGTGACGAAGCATATTGCACAGCCCATGTAGTATATTGCCCAGCTATGTAGTATATTGCCCAGCCACGTATGACACAGGTTAAAAAAATAAAAAATAAACATATACTCACCTTCCGCAGGCGCATTGTGGCACTGTCGCCTGTGTGGGGTGCAGGCGGCATCTCCCGGTCCCAGGGTGTGCTGACGTCGCGGTCACGTGACCGTGTCGCGGTCACATGACCGTGACGTCACGGCAGGTCCTTGTCGTGCAGGACCTGTCATGACGTCGCGGTCACATGACCGTGTAGCGGTCACATGACCGTGACGTCATGGCAGGTCCTTTCCGCGCAGGCGCGCAGGACTTGTGATGACGTTGCGGTCACATGACCGTGACATCATGGCAGGTCCTTCTACCAGGCCATCCGTGCGACCGGAATGTGCCGGTTGCATCGCGAGGAGCGGGAAAGGTGGCGTAGGTGAGTATATAATAATTTTTTATTTTTTAAATTATTTTTAACATTCAATGTTTTTACTATTGGCGCTGGCACCGTCAGCTTTATTCCCGGGAGCTTTACCCCCGGTAGCACCGGCAGCTTTACCCCCGGAGCATCGGCAGCTTTACCCCCAGTAGCACCGGCAGCTTTACTCCCAGGAGCACCGGCAGCTTTACCTCTGGCAGCATCGGCAGCTTTACCCCCGGGAGCACTGGCAGCTTTACCTCCGGGAGCAACGGCAGCTTTACCCCCAGGAGCACCGGCAGCTTTACCTCTGGCAGCACCGGCAGCTTTACCCCCGGGAGCACCGGCAGCTTTACCCCCAGAGCACCGGCAGCTTTACCCCCAGAGCACCGGCAGCTTTACCCCCGGGAGCACCGGCAGCTTTACCTCTGGCAGCACCGGCGGCAGCTTTACCCCCAGGAGCACCGGCAGCTCTACCTCTGGCAGCATCGGCAGCTTTACCCCCGGGAGCACCAGCAGATTTACCTTTGGGAGCACCGGCAGCTTTACCTCCGGGAGTACCGGCAGCTTTACCTCCGGGAGCACCGGCAACTTTACCCCCGGGAGCACCGGCAGCTTTACCTCTGGCAGCATCGGCAGCTTTACCCCCGGGAGCACCAGCAGATTTACCTTTGGGAGCACCGGCAGCTTTACCTCCGGGAGTACCGGCAGCATTACCTCCGGGAGCACCGGCAACTTTACCCCCGGGAGCACCGACAGCTTTACCCCCGGGAGCACCGGCAGCTTTACCTCTGGGAGCACCGGCAGCTTTACCTCCGGGAGCACTGGCAGCTTTACCTCCGGGAGCACCGGCAACTTTACCCCCGGGAGCGCCGGCAGCTTTACCTCCGGGAGCACCGGCAGCTTTACCCCCAGAGCACCGGCAGCTTTATTCCCAGGAGCACCGGCAGCTTTATGGAGCGCCCCAGAGATCTGGTCGTTGCAGTATGACGCTCTGCCACTAAGGGGAGTGATGGTACGTCTGATGGCACTGAAGGAATTCTACTGACCAGGTATCACCAGCACACATTACACTTCACACTCCGGCCACTAGGGGGAGAAAAAGGCTTTATTTATTGGGCCACTCCTCACACTGGTAAAACTAGTGGTTGGATAGGAAGTTAGTCAGAAGCTGACTGGGTTGGATTCAGGCAACATCCCATGGCAGGGGGTGTTGCAGGGAGAAGACACAGGGGAATCCCTGTCAGGCGTGGGAACCTGGCAGGTGCCTAGCGAACAGAGCAGAACGTAATGGAACCGCGCCTGCACACCCCGCGGCGGTATCCTAAGAAAGTGATACGAAGGGAAGGATATTGTAGAACAGTGAGAAATGAGATCAAGCACAAAGGAGAGCCAGTAGGAGTCGTGCCGTGAGACTGAGGCAACATCCTACTGAGGCGCGTAGCTGGTGGCCGGAACACCGCGGAAGTAACTGACTCTAGGCCTTACTTCGAACTCCGCAGGACAGTTAATTATAGGTTGGCTGTCTACCTTAAATTTCCTATGAAGACATAGGGGGCAACGCGTGGAGAGGGGCGTCTCTAGGGTCCCGGAAGAGCTCCGAGCCTTCCCATCATACGGGTGCGTCCTAGCCATAACATACCTGGGGGACGAGAAACTAGTAACATCTGGAACTAAAGAGAGAGAATTAGAAAAAAACGAACGAGAACAGCAGTTGTGAGGACTATTCCGAATGCTCAGCAGGGTAGGACTACAACACACAGGCGCTAGTGGTAGGCACTGATTTCCATCTGCAAAGGGAACTCTAGATGTGCCCATCGGACCGGCCGGTCTCAGACAGCCCTGTTAACTGTGCTCTGGATTGAGGATCCTGAAGTCTTCAGTAAAGAGGTAAAGAGACTGCAACCTTGTGTCCTTGTTATTGACTGCACCTCACACCATCACCATCCACCTTACTGGGAAGTCCTGGGGACATACTTCACCTGTGGGAAGGTATACCATCCAGCTGCCATTCCATCACCCCAGCGGACCCCACAGCAGCGTCGGTCACCCTGACCGAACACCACAGGTGGCGTCACGAACCCCTGACAGACTGTGTTACCACCTGTACTGGACGCCCCTTAGCAGGGTCGCGGACCGGGTCTAGCCACCGTGACAGCCTCAGAACCGAACCAGAGAGGCCCGGTACCGAGAACTCGTGGCTCTGTGTCTGGGGGCGCTCCACTTTACCTCTGGCAGCATCGGCAGCTTTACCCCGGGAGCACCGGCAGCTTTACCCCGGGAGCACCGGCAGCTTTACCCCCGGGAGTACCGGCAGCTTTACCTCTGGCAGCACCGGCAGCTTTACCCCCGGGAGCGCTGGCAGCTTTACCCCCGGGAGCACCGGCAGCTTTACCCCGGGAGCACCGGCAGCTTTACCCCCGGGAGCACCGGCAGCTTTACCCCCGGGAGCACCGGCAGCTTTACCCCCGGGAGCACCGGCAGCTTTACCTCTGGCAGCACCGGCAGCTTTACCCCCGGGAGCATCGGCAGCTTTACCTCCGGGAGCACCGGCAGCTTTACCCCCGGGAGCATCGGCAGCTTTACCCCCGAGAGCACCGGCAGCTTTACCTCTGGCAGCATCGGCAGCTTTACCCCCGGGAGCACCGGCAGCTTTACCTCCGGCAGCAGCGGCAGCTTTACCTCTTTAGCACGGGAAGAAAGCAGTGATCCAGGGATCCGGTTAGCTTCTTTGAGCAACATATGTTCCTTACCTAGGACACTGCGGGGTCTGGTAACCTGGACTATGAACTGGAAACAATAAAATGAAACGTCCCTCTTTTCTTGACAACAAATGATTTTTATTAAGAAGTAAACTGCAAAGTTGCCTGTTTTTACTCACCATTTTTACCCATTTAAGAACTTCAGACAACTCCTCTAATACTGAAATCACAAGCATCAGATCTTCTCTTTCAGGGCCAGAGAGGCCCGGTACCGAGAACTCGTGGCTCTGTGTCTGGGGGCGCTCCACTTTACCTCTGGCAGCATCGGCAGCTTTACCCCGGGAGCACCGGCAGCTTTACCCCGGGAGCACCGGCAGCTTTACCCCCGGGAGTAACGGCAGCTTTACCTCTGGCAGCACCGGCAGCTTTACCCCCGGGAGCGCTGGCAGCTTTACCCCCGGGAGCACCGGCAGCTTTACCCCGGGAGCACCGGCAGCTTTACCCCCGGGAGCACCGGCAGCTTTACCCCCGGGAGCACCGGCAGCTTTACCCCCGGGAGCAACGGCAGCTTTACCCCCGGGAGCACCGGCAGCTTTACCTCTGGCAGCACCGGCAGCTTTACCCCCGGGAGCACCGGCAGCTTTACCCCCGGGAGCGCCGGCAGCTTTACCCCCGGGAGCACCGGCAGCTTTACCCCGGGAGCACCGGCAGCTTTACCCCCGGGAGCACCGGCAGCTTTACCCCCGGGAGCACCGGCAGCTTTACCCCCGGGAGCACCGGCAGCTTTACCCCCGGGAGCACCGGCAGCTTTACCTCTGGCAGCACCGGCAGCTTTACCCCCGGGAGCATCGGCAGCTTTACCTCTGGGAGCACCGGCAGCTTTACCCCTGGCAGCATCGGCAGCTTTACCCCCGGGAGCACCGGCAGCTTTACCTCCGGCAGCAGCGGCAGCTTTACCTCTTTAGCACGGGAAGAAAGCAGTGATCCAGGGATCCGGTTAGCTTCTTTGAGCAACATATGTTCCTTACCTAGGACACTGCGGGGTCTGGTAACCTGGACTATGAACTGGAAACAATAAAATGAAACGTCCCTCTTTTCTTGACAACAAATGATTTTTATTAAGAAGTAAACTGCAAAGTTGCCTGTTTTTACTCACCATTTTTACCCATTTAAGAACTTCAGACAACTCCTCTAATACTGAAATCACAAGCATCAGATCTTCTCTTTCAGGGCCAGAGAGGCCCGGTACCGAGAACTCGTGGCTCTGTGTCTGGGGGCGCTCCACTTTACCTCTGACAGCATCGGCAGCTTTACCCCGGGAGCACCGGCAGCTTTACCCCGGGAGCACCGGCAGCTTTACCCCCGGGAGTACCGGCAGCTTTACCTCTGGCAGCACCGGCAGCTTTACCCCCGGGAGCGCTGGCAGCTTTACCCCCGGGAGCACCGGCAGCTTTACCCCGGGAGCACCGGCAGCTTTACCCCCGGGAGCACCGGCAGCTTTACCCCCGGGAGCACCGGCAGCTTTACCCCCGGGAGCACCGGCAGCTTTACCCCCGGGAGCACCGGCAGCTTTACCTCTGGCAGCACCGGCAGCTTTACCCCCGGGAGCACCGGCAGCTTTACCCCCGGGAGCGCTGGCAGCTTTACCCCCGGGAGCACCGGCAGCTTTACCCCGGGAGCACCGGCAGCTTTACCCCCGGGAGCACCGGCAGCTTTACCCCCGGGAGCATCGGCAGCTTTACCCCCGGGAGCACCGGCAGCTTTACCTCTGGCAGCATCGGCAGCTTTACCCCCGGGAGCACCGGCAGCTTTACCTCTTTAGCACGGGAAGAAAGCAGTGATCCAGGGATCCGGTTAGCTTCCTTGAGCAACATATGTTCCTTACCTAGGACACTGCGGGGTCTGGTAACCTGGACTATGAACTGGAAACAATAAAATGAAACGTCCCTCTTTTCTTGACAACAAATGATTTTTATTAAGAAGTAAACTGCAAAGTTGCCTGTTTTTACTCACCATTTTTACCCATTTAAGAACTTCAGACAACTCCTCTAATACTGAAATCACAAGCATCAGATCTTCTCTTTCAGGGCCATATTTCAGTCAACATTATCATATACAGTATGTGAGGAATGTGGCTCCGTTATTTATGTGGGAATCGATTCTTGCTGCAAAATGTCAGTAAATTTAGGCTCGGTCATCTCTACTAATGATACAAATACAGATCAATTGATAAACATATAACCCCAGCCCATTTCCTACATATAGGGTGGGCAACACTCCATCAAATATATAGACATATTGACCATTTGGTCATTAAACCAAATTAAATCAAGAAGTGCCTTGTTTTTTTTATACAATTTTTTTTAACTTTATTTATATTTATTAAAATTACATGTAAACAATAAAATAGTACCTCTACACCAATGACAATTATATCTAAACAGGTCAGATAAAGCATGTGTACATAAATACCTATGAGAAACTTGCGCCCCCAGGAAGAAGCTGATGCGAAACGCGCGTCGGGGATTTGCAGGTGCCTCGTGTCACTCGGCACTTCATTTGAGGAGCTGTGTACTTACCAGGTAATATGTATTGATTAGTTCGGAGCTTGTATGATCCAGTAAGCTGGTTATGGTGTACGATCGGTGATGTTACAGTGTACTTTGGAATCTAAAAGGTGATTTACACGCATAGTAGAGTTGCCACTCTATGCATGTTTGTGCTACGAATGATAAATATCTGCACCCTAGATGTCTAGTTGTTTTGCTCCCTAGGACTATCTTTAAATAATGTGGATGGAAGATAGTATATTGTGGAGTAGTTGCTGTCAGGATTACAGATTATTTAACCCGAAGGCAATGTTTATGTTTAATATTTATATCCTGGGTAGTACCTGAATACACTGGTAGCAACTAGGCTGCAATTACGTTAGGAGCTGTTGAATATCATATAGGGGTGCTCAGGAGTAGTTGCCTTTAGATATACAGACTAAAAGGAAATACCCACATGCAATATTTATACTATGGTTCACTTATATTGGCAGCTGCTGGTCTACAATTACTCCAGGAGCAGTCAACTATTATAGTTTGCCAGTCCCAACTACTTTTTCTCATAGGTATTTATATACACACTAGATGGTGGCCTGATTCTAACGCATCGGGTATTCTAGAATATGCATGTCCACGTAGTATATTGCCCAGCCACGTAGTATATAGCACAGCCACGTAGTATATTGCCCAGCCACGTAGTATATTGCCCAGCCACGTAGTATATAGCACAGCCACGTAGTATATTGCCCAGCCACATAGTATATTGCACAGCCATTTAGTATATTGCCCAGTCACGTAGTATATAGCACAGCCACGTAGTATATTGCACAGCTACGTAGCATATTGCACAGCCACGTAGTATATTGCACAGCCATGTAGTATATAGCACAGCCACGTAGTATATAGCACAGTCACGTAGTATATTGCACAGCCATTTAGTATATTGCCCAGTCATGTAGTATATAGCACAGCCACGTAGTATATTGCACAGTCACATAGTATATAGCACAGTCACGTAGTATATTGCACAGCCATTTAGTATATTGCCCAGTCATGTAGTATATAGCACAGCCACGTAGTATATTGCCCAGTCATGTAGTATATAGCACAGCCACGTAGTATATTGCACAGTCACATAGTATATAGCACAGTCACGTAGTATATTGCACAGTCACATAGTATATAGCACAGTCACGTAGCATATTGCCCAGTCATGTAGTATATAGCACAGCCACGTAGCATATTGCACAGTCACGTAGTATATAGCACAGCCACGCAGTATATAGCACAGTCGCGTAGTATATTGCACAGCCATTTAGCCATTTAGTATATTGCCCAGTCATGTAGTATATAGCACAGTCACGTAGTATATTGTCCAGCCACGTAGTATATTGCCCAGCCACGTAGTATATTGCACAGCCACATAGTATATTGCCCAGCCACGTAGTATATTGCCCAGCTACGTAGTATATTGCCCAGTCACGTAGTATATTGCCGAGCCACGTAGTATATTGCCCAGCCACGTAGTATATTGCCCAGCCACGTAGTATATTGACCAGTCACGTAGTATATTGCCCAGCCACGTAGTATATTGCACAGCCACATAGTATATTGCACAGCCACGTAGTATATTGCACAGCCACATAGTATATTGCACAGCAACGTAGTATATTGAACAGCCACAGAGTATATAGCACAGCCACAGAGTATATAGCACAGCCACAGAGTATATAGCACAGACCACGTAGTATATACTCACCTTCCGTCCGCAGCTGTCATCGCCGCATGTGCTGCGCTGTTTGCTGCTGTCGCAGCCGTCATCAATAACTGCGGCCGTCATCACTGACTGCGGCCGAAAATTTAGTCCCCGGCTTTTGGCAGTGGTAGGCCCAACAGCGCCCATGGTCCCGGCCGCGGTAATTTAGTCCCTGGCTTTTTGGCGAGGTAGGCCCAACAGCGTCCATGGTCCCGGCCACCTCCGCCCTCCTCATGGCGACTCCGCCCCCTTTGCAGCGCTTCTGGCCGACTCTGCCCTTTTGTATACGCCCACTAGCTGGCCGAGACCAATGAATATCCGGGACAGACAGACAGACGGAAGTGATCCTTAAACAATTATATAGTAGATGTTTCAGCTGACCTGTTTAGATATAATTGTCATTGGTGTAGAGGTACTATTTTATTGTTTATGTGTAATTTTAATAAATATGAATAAACATTAAAAAAAATTATCAAAAAAAACAGGCACTTCTCGATTTAAATACAGATCAATGCAGAGAGACAGATTAGAGAGCGACCGGGATTGGACAGATCAGTGGGTCACCTGTGATCTCCTGATGTCTCCCTTCAGTCTCTGTTGGATCTGTTTCTCAGTAAAGCTCTCTCCGTGCTGCACCTCCATATTTCTTCTCTTTCTGGCAGTAATCTAGGTTTATCCTCCCTTCTATCTCCAGAATCCTCTCATGCTGCCATTCTTTTCTGGAATGTGCTACTATGGGCAGTCCGATTAATTCACAGCTCGGGCCGGGTCACCCCTATTTCCTCACAGATGTTACGCTTAGGGACCAGGAAAGCGAGATAAGTGGACCCGCTGGACCGAAACAGCGAACCTCCCCAGGACGAGTGGACCAGGTGGACCGCCCCCTATACAGGGAGCGTTAGGAGCAGGCCCAGGGGAAACTACTGAACGGCAGCCGGTACCAAAGTACAGGGAAAGGAAAAAGGTCAGGGAAGGGATGACGGAAAAAAACGAAGAAGGAGAAGAGGAACGGGTAACGGGAACCTGACAAGACAGACAGAGAATGGAAGGACAAACCGGAAGACAGGATGGAGACGCGAGACCACGGAAGCGCAGGAGACGATGGCGGAAGGACTAGGCAGAGGATCTGGAACACCGGGAAGAAACGAAGGTACAGGAGAACTGGAGCTGCAAGGGAAACACGGAGACAGTTAATGAAAATACACAGAAACGAAAAGTCAGAGACAAGCAGCAGGGAGAACGTAAGGTACGCTAGGAAGCGAGAAAGCCAGAGGCATTTGCCAGAAAACAAATGACAGACAGGCACAGCCAAAAGGAAGAGGCGGCCTTAAATGCAGAGTGGCAGCATACCTTCCGGGTCATGGACCTCCAGGACCACAGAGAGCAGGGGAAAGAGCGTCCAAAGGAAAAAGGCAGAGTGCGCATTCATGTGCTGCCAGTAGAAGGCGCTGTGGACGCGCAGGAGCGCTGCTTGGTAACGACAGCGCTGCCAGCGTGAGACACGGTGCTGACCGGAGCAGGGAAGAAAGGGAAGGCAGAGTGCGCGTGCGCAGGAAACCCTAGTGCGCGCGCGCCCGACAGGAAGCAGGAGCCGAGAGAGCGAGCAGAGGAGGCGGCGCTGGAGAAGGAACAGGAGCGTGCCGGGATGCCGAGGAGCGGTAAGTAAGAGCGGACAGCAGGGGCCGCGGCGGTGATAATGGCGACCTGACAGTACTCCCCTCCTTACCTCCCCCCTTTCTAAGACCAGAAAGAAATCTAGCCAAAACTTGAGGAGCTTGGATGCTCTCCTGAGGCTCCCAGGATCTCTCCTCTGGACCAAAACCCTTCCAGTCCACCAGAAAAAAGGTCCTCCCCCTCACTTTCTTCATGGCAAGGATGTCCTTAATCTCAAAAACATCATTAGCGGAGACCGGCCGGGAGGAAAGTGCAGTAGAGGCATGAAACTGATTGAGAACAAGTGGCTTCAGAAGGGAAACATGGAAGGAATTAGGAATGCGTAGCGAGGAGGGCAGCTTTAACTTGTAGGAGACATCATTAATACGGGTCAGAATCTCAAAAGGCCCAATATAACGAGGACCCAATTTACGAGAAGGAATCTTTAAGCGAACAAATTTAGAGGATAACCATACCCTATCACCGGGATGATATAAGGAAGGGTCTAGGCGCCTCTTGTCAGCATGCCTCTTCATTCTGTCTCGCGCAAATTCAAGAGCGGTCTTGGTCTCCTGCCAGATCCTGGAGAACTCCCCGGACAAAAGATCAGCCGCCGGCACCCCCGAGACAGGAGGAACCGGTAGAGGTACACCAGGATGTTGACCGTAGACGATAAAGAAGGGCGACTTGGAAGAAGATTCACTGGGATGGTTGTTGTATGCAAATTCTGCCCAAGGAAGAAGATCAGACCAGTCACTGTGATGTGCATTGGAAAAATGACGAAGATAAGTTACCAGAGTCTGATTGGTGCGTTCCACTTGACCGTTGGACTGAGGGTGGTAGGCAGAAGAGAAGTCAAGGGAGATGCTCATATATTTACAGAGTGCTCTCCAGAACCGAGATGTAAACTGAACTCCTCTATCCGAAACGATATGTTGAGGGAAGCCATGAATACGAAAAATATGGCGGACAAAAATTTTTGCCAGTTCAGGTGCAGGGGGTAAACCAGGAAGGGATAAAAAATGAGCCATTTTGGAGAACCTATCCACAACAAGGATGACAGTGCAGCCGGAAGAGCGAGCCAAATCGGTGATAAAATCCATTGCAATGTGTTGCCACGGAGCTGAAGGAACTGGCAGGGGATGAAGAAGTCCAGAGGGCCGTCGTCTAGGAATCTTGTTCTTGGCACAAGACGGACAAGAAGCAACAAAATCTTGAACATCCCGGGAAAGAGTTGGCCACCAGTAGTAGCGGGAAAGAAGCAAGAGCGTCTTCTTAAGACCAGCATGACCAGCAAACTTGGAGGCATGGCCCCAACGTAAAACTTGCCTTCTGTTGCGCTCAGAGACGAACAGATTGACGGGAGCTACTACGATGACCTTGGAGGGATCCAGAATATGCGAAGCTTCTTCCTCTGAGTCGATAGGCAAAAAGGATCTGGAGAGAGCGTCAGCCTTAAGATTTTTATTGCCAGGACGAAAATGTAACTCGAAATTAAAACGAGCAAAGAAAAGGGACCATCTAGCTTGCCGGGGATTAAGTCTCTGAGCCGAACGAATATAAGCTAGATTCTTGTGGTCCGTATAGATCCTGAACGGGTGAACAGCTCCCTCCAAAAGGTATCTCCACTCTTGTAGGGCCAACTTTATGGCCAATAACTCCCTGTTACCAATAGAATAGTTTCGCTCAGAAGGAGAGAAGGTCTTGGAAAAGAAACCGCAGGTGACAAATCGCCCAGACGAAGATTCTTGAGACAGTACTGCCCCTGCTCCTACTACAGAAGCATCCACTTCGAGAATAAAAGGTTTATTGACTTCAGGACGATGAAGTACGGGAGCTGTGGAGAAGGCTTGTTTCAAAGAAAGAAAGGCATCCTCAGCTTCGGGGGTCCAGATGTGAGGGTTTGATCCCTTGTGAATCAAGGAGATGATGGATTTGATTAGAGAAGAAAAGTGAGGAATGAATTGTCGGTAGTAATTCGCGAAACCAACGAATCGCTGGATAGCTTTGGTACCAAGAGGACGTGGCCAGTTGAGCACGGCGGACACCTTTTCCGGATCCATGCATAGACTAGAGTCGGAGATAATGTATCCCAGGAAAGGAAGAGATGACTGCTCAAAGGCGCATTTCTCGATCTTGGCGAATAGGCGATTCTCCCTCAGACGCAGAAGAACAAGACGAACGTCCCTTCTGTGAGTAGACAGGTCAGGCGAATAAACGAGAATATCGTCCAGATATACCACCACGCAAGAATACAAAAGATCACGGAAAATGTCATTCACAAATTCTTGGAATACCGCGGGGGCATTGCATAAGCCGAAGGGCATGACGAGGTACTCGTAGTGACCATCTCTGGTGTTGAAAGCGGTCTTCCACTCATCTCCGGAACGAATTCGGATAAGATTGTAGGCCCCGCGAAGATCCAGCTTAGTAAAAATTCGAGCTCCCCATAGCCGATCAAAAAGTTCAGGAATAAGAGGCAGTGGATACTTGTTCTTAATAGTAATACAATTAAGACCACGGTAGTCGATGCAGGGACGGAGGGTTCCGTCCTTCTTCTTAACAAAAAAGAAACCTGCACCTGCGGGTGAGGAAGACTTCCGGATGAAACCCTTGGGCAAATTCTCCTGAACATACTCGGACATGGCTTGAGACTCAAGAGGATTCAGTGGATAAATTCGTCCTCTGGGTGGAGTTGAACCAGGAACGAAGTCGATCGGGCAGTCATATGGGCGATGCGGGGGCAAGTTCTCCGCCTCTTTCTTATCGAAGACATCAGCAAAGAAGTGATAAGCTGAAGGCAAACCTGCCGGAGGAGAAGTAGACATGGATGACCTTAAAGGAAGAACAGGACGTAGTCATTTAGTTTGACAGGAATGACCCCAACGGAGGACATCACCAGAACGCCAATCTAAAACTGGCTCGTGTATTCTTAACCACGGAAGACCCAGGAGAAACGTATGAGATAAAGATGGCAACACGTAGAAGGCAATCTTCTCCCGATGTAAAGCTCCGATTTGCAGTTCCACTTCTTCTGTGACCAAAGTAACGGTCTCCTGCAAGGGCCGACCGTCAACTGAAGCTAACTGCCGAGGAGACTCCAAGGATCTGACAGGAATTTGAAACCTACTGACCGCCTCGAGTTGAATAAAATTTCCAGCCGCTCCAGAATCAACATACGCTACTTCAGAAAAGCGAGCGGAACTGATATGCAACTGAACTGAGAGAGTAAAAGGTAGAGAGGAATCACTATCACCCAGGTAAGCCTCCCTTACCTGACCTAGGCGGAGGCGTTTCCCGGCCTCACCGGACAGGAACGCAGAAGATGGGAGGCACTGCCACAGTAGAAGCAGAGACCCTGTGCCAGTCTCTCCTTACGACGCTGCTCCGCCGGCTTGATACGGTCCACCTGCATAGGTTCAGGAGCAGATACCACAGAAGGAGAGACTTGAGGAGAACGAGGAGGACTGCGAGAAGGTGGGACTGGACGAGGCGGTCTCCTCTCCCTGGCTGATTCACGGAGACGTTCCTGAAAACGCAAGTCAATGCGGGTCGCCAGGGAAATCAGATCCTCCAGAGTTGTTGGAGTGTCTCTACCCGCCAACTCGTCCTTAATTCGACCAGACAGACCGCGCCAGAAGGCCCCAACCAAAGCCTCATTGTTCCAGCCCAGCTCGGACGACAAGGTACGAAATTGAATGGCGTACTGGCCGACAGAAAGGGTACCCTGGTGGAGACTAAAAAGAGACTCGGTAGTAGAAGCCAACCGTCCCGGCTCATCGAAGACCTTACTAAAGGTCTCCAGAAAAGAAGAGAGTTGGGAGACGAGAGGATCATCACGTTCCCATAAGGGGTTAACCTAGGCCAGAGCCACACACTCCAAGTGAGACACAATAAAGGCCACCCTAGCTCGGTCAGTGGGGTATTGTTGTGGCAGAAGTTCAAAGTGCATCTGGCATTGGTTTAGGAAACCTCGACACAATTTAGGATCTCCCCCGTATCGCGGCGGCCTAGCCAGACGAGGAGGAGGGTGCGAAGCCGGAGCCTGGGCAGGGGCCGAGGCGGCAGTTTGAAGGGTGAGCAGACGATTATCCACAGAAGCCATGTAACTCAGTATGTGGCCCTGGGTATCACGTTGCTGGGCGAGCTCTTGCTGGAGGCTAGCCAGCTGGGTAGCGCTCCCCGGGTCGGAGGGTTGAAGAGCAGCTAAACGGGACTCCATAGATTTAAGAAAACCCATAATCCGGCTTTGGTTCTCCCGTAAAAACAAGAGTTCCTTTTGGGTGGAAACAGAGGTACCAGCGGGATCCATGGCCTGTCTGTACTGTTACGCTTAGGGACCAGGAAAGCGAGATAAGTGGACCCGCTGGACCGAAACAGCGAACCTCCCCAGGACGAGTGGACCAGGTGGACCGCCCCCTATACAGGGAGCGTTAGGAGCAGGCCCAGGGGAGACTACTGAACGGCAGCCGGTACCAAAGTACAGGGAAAGGAAAAAGGTCAGGGCAGGGATGACGGAAAAGAAAACGAAGAAGGAGAAGAGGAACGGGTAACGGGAACCTGACAAGACAGACAGAGAATGGAAGGACAAACCGGAAGACAGGATGGAGACGCGAGACCATGGAAGCGCAGGAGACGATGGCGGAAGGACTAGGCAGAGGATCTGGAACACCGGGAAGAAACGAAGGTACAGGAGAACTGGAGCTGCAAGGGAAACACGGAGACAGTTAATGAAAATACACAGAAACGAAAAGTCAGAGACAAGCAGCAGGGAGAACGTAAGGTACGCTAGGAAGCGAGAAAGCCAGAGGCATTTGCCAGAAAACAAATGACAGACAGGCACAGCCAAAAGGAAGAGGCGGCCTTAAATGCAGAGTGGCAGCATACCTTCCGGGTCATGGACCTCCAGGACCACAGAGAGCAGGGGAAAGAGCGTCCAAAGGAAAAAGGCAGAGTGCGCATTCATGTGCTGCCAGTAGAAGGCGCTGTGGACGCGCAGGAGCGCTGCTTGGTAACGACAGCGCTGCCAGCGTGAGACACGGTGCTGACCGGAGCAGGGAAGAAAGGGAAGGCAGAGTGCGCGTGCGCAGGAAACCCTAGTGCGCGCACGCCCGACAGGAAGCAGGAGCCGAGAGAGCGAGCAGAGGAGGCGGCGCTGGAGAAGGAACAGGAGCGCGCCGGGACGCCGAGGAGCGGTAAGTAAGAGCGGACAGCAGGGGCCGCGGCGCTGATAACGGCGACCTGACAACAGATTGTCAGCTCTTTCTACACATATCTCCTCGATCCAAAGCCAGGAGCTGCGTCCTCCTCCTGCCACCAACTCTCTGATCTTTGGTGCTCCTGACTACAAGCTCTCAAGCCTTAGACATCTTCTGCTTCTTGTTCTAATCAAGTGGTCATTGACAAGCCATGCTCTGCTACATCATTGGGATCTACTATACAGGTCCTTCTCAAAAAATTAGCATATAGTGTTAAATTTCATTATTTACCATAATGTAATGATTACAATTAAACTTTCATATATTATAGATTCATTATCCACCAACTGAAATTTGTCAGGTCTTTTATTGTTTTAATACTGATGATTTTGGCATACAACTCCTGATAACCCAAAAAACCTGTCTCAATAAATTAGCATATCAGGAAAAGGTTCTCTAAACGACCTATTACCCTAATCTTCTGAATCAACTAATTAACTCTAAACACATGCAAAAGATACCTGAGGCTTTTATAAACTCCCTGCCTGGTTCATTACTCAAAACCCCCATCATGGGTAAAGGCCCCTTCACATTTAGCGACGCTGCAGCGATACCGACAACGATCCGAATTGCTGCAGCGTCGCTGTTTGGTCGCTGGAGAGCTGTCACACAGACCGCTCTCCAGCGACCAACGATGCCGGTAACCAGGGTAAACATCGGGTAACTAAGCGCAGGGCCGCGCTTAGTAACCCGATGTTTACCCTGGTTACCATGCTAAAAGTAAAAAAAAACAAACAGTACATACTTACCTACAGCCGTCTGTCCTCCAGCGCTGCGCTCTGCTTCTCTGCTCTCCTCCTGTACTGTCTGGGAGCCGGAAAGCAGAGCGGTGACGTCACCGCTCTGCTTTCCGGCTCACAGCCAGTACAGGAGGAGTGCAGAGCGCAGCGCTGGAGGACAGACAGCTGTAGGTAAGTATGTAGTGTTTGTTTGTTTTTACTTTTAGCATGGTAACCAGGGTAAACATCGGGTTACTAAGCGCGGCCCTGCGCTTAGTTACCCGATGTTTACCCTGGTTACCAGTGAAGACATCGCTGGATCGGTGTCACACACGCCGATCCAGCGATGTCAGCAGGAGTCCAGCGACGAAATAAAGTTCTGGACTTTATTCAGCGACCAACGATCTCCCAGCAGGGGCCTGATCGTTGGTCGCTGTCACACATAACGATTTCATTAACGATATCGTTGCTACGTCACAAATAGCAACGATATCGTTAACAATATCGTTATGTGTGAAGGTACCTTTAGACTAGCGACCTGACAGATGTCAAGAAGGCCATCATTGACACCCTCAAGCAAGAGGGTAAGACCCAGAAAGAAATTTCTCAACAAATAGGCTGTTCACAGAGTGCTGTATCAAGGCACCTCAATGGTAAGTCTGTTGGAAGGAAACAATGTGGCAGAAAACGCTGTACAACGAGAAGAGGAGACCGGACCCTGAGGAAGATTGTGGAGAAGGACCGATTCCAGACCTTGGGGAACCTGAGGAAGCAGTGGACTGAGTCTGGTGTGGAAACATCCAGAGCCACCGTGCACAGGCGGGTGCAGGAAATGGGCTACAGGTGCCGCATTCCCCAGGTAAAGCCACTTTTGAACCATAAACAGCGGCAGAGGCGCCTGACCTGGGCTACAGAGAAGCAGCACTGGACTGTTGCTAAGTGGTCCCAAGTACTTTTTTCTGATGAAAGCAAATTTTGCATGTCATTCGGAAATCAAGGTGCCAGAGTCTGGAGGAAGACTGGGGAGAAGGAAATGCCAAAATGCCTGAAGTCCAGTGTCAAGTACCCACAGTCAGTGATGGTGTGGGGTGCCATGTCAGCTGCTGGTGTTGGTCCACTGTGTTTCATCAAGGGCAGGGTCAATGCAGCTAGCTATCAGGAGATTTTGGAGCACTTCATGCTTCCATCGGCTGAAATGCTTTATGGAGATGAAGATTTCATTTTTCAGCACGACCTGGCACCTGCTCACAGTGCCAAAACCACTGGTAAATGGTTTACTGACCATGGTATTACTGTGCTCAATTGGCCTGCCAACTCTCCTGACCTGAACCCCATAGAGAATCTGTGGGATATTGTGAAGAGAAAGTTGAGAGACGCAAGACCCAACACTCTGGATGAGCTTAAGGCCGCTATTGAAGCATCCTGGGCCTCCATAACATCTCAGCAGTGTCACAGGCTGATTGCCTCCATGCCACGCCGCATTGAAGCAGTCATTTCTGCCAAAGGATTCCCCACCAAGTATTGAGTGCATAACTGAACATTATTATTTGATGGTTTTTTTGTTTTTTGTTAAAAAACACTTTTATTTGATTGGATGGGTGAAATATGCTAATTTATTGAGACAGGTTTTTTGGGTTATCAGGAGTTGTATGCCAAAATCATCAGTATTAAAACAATAAAAGACCTGACAAATTTCAGTTGGTGGATAATGAATCTATAATATATGAAAGTTTAATTGTAATCATTACATTATGGGAAATAATGAAATTTAACACTATATGCTAATTTTTTGAGAAGGACCTGTATAAGTTCTGACACACCCTGCTCTGCTACACTAATGGAATCTGCGTCATTGCCAATAGCGTGCTTCCTGACCTACCCAGCTCTGCTAAGTCACAGGGCTCAGCTTTATTCCCAGATCGCTGCACTACTCGACTCTGATGCATCACCATCAGTGAGGCAGCGGACAAACACCGGCTCTGCTATTCCACAACGCTCTGCTTCATCGCTGCACTCTGCTCCATCTCTACCGCGAGGCTCCTGGCCTACCCCGCTCTGCTACATTGGTCTTCCCACGTCGAGTCCTCAGCCTTGGCTCCTCTGCCTGCCATCTCGCCTCTGTCCATGCTGCATTGTGACTACTTGTCCACTTGTCCAGACCAAGGATCAGGGATTCACCTCACTCTATTGGGCAAGGCCATCATTTCAAAACTTCTCATTTTGGATTGTACTTGTGACATATGTTGTTCCAATATGCTGAAATATTCACTTTATTATTATAATAATAATAATAATAATTTATTAAAGAATTTTAGAGGACTGTGTGAATGATTCTAATTAAGATGTTTAGTAGAAATAGAAACAGTATAGCCGACAGATATCGGCATGACGCGCCTATTATTTGGCCATTAGCTGGTTTTTAATTTTAATTGTACTGATATTAGGATAATATGCATATATTTTGGAATTTTTAACATATACATGATTTTAGAGATTTTGTTAAATAAATTATGGTTTTAATGTATACATATGTGTGTAGGGCAATTTACCCACTCATTTATTTATATATATATATATATATATATATATATATATATATATATATATATATATATATATATATATATATATATATATATATATATATTTTATTGGTTGATATACTAATATGCTGCTAGATATTTGTGTGTCTCATTGCATCATGTCATAGTGGAATAGATTAGAATATATGCCCTATACCCTGGAGCAGCACAGGGGCATGTAGGTAGTGCATAGTGTGGATGGCTGCACACATGCCGGTATACCTGGGGTTAAGCAATAGGGGGCGGGGGGTAGAGATGGTAGTGCACTATATTAGGTACGGGGATCAGGGGAACGGTAACCCTGAAGAAGAAGAGGTCCACTCTTCGAAACGCGTTGGTTGTTTCCCATTCCCTTCCCCCTTTTTTGAGCGATCTTGCGCTCCGTACTCCAGGTGACGTCACTAGTAGGAGGGGCCTATCGGCCACCCTTTTGTTACACGCGGTAACTAGGGAACGCTACCGGCCGGGGCTTCCCTATACCGCAGCCCGCCACCCGATCCACGCTGTGCTATAGCCCCAGGGGTACTGACCGGGCGGGTGAAGACTTCCGCAGCACAGGTCCACACATAACGGCATCCACCTACGATTAGGTAAGCGGAGGGACACCAGTGTCCGAACGTTTTTTTCCATTGGTGTGGGGAGACGGAGGGTCCGCCCACCAGTTCGTGGGGTACTGTTCCTGGGGTTTTTGTACTATTAGCTATGCGGTTGGGACTCTGGTGGATCGCTTTTTTCACCAAATAGAGTGCATAGGTATTGGTTCTTAGTTTCCTCCAGCGCGGTATCTATTGTTTTTATAGTTATATTGTGTTACAGGGGGGCACCACCCTGATCGATTCCTGCGGCTGAGGAACTACGGCTTTGTGGGTGAGCGCCAGTGTTATTGTTTTGTATTATAATGGATGGTTTATATGCGTCAGTGACTGAACAATACGATTTGGGACAAATCTTACTGACCAATATGCAGGATAATGAACAAGTCTACTGAACTGCCGCACGACCAGCTCCACCCTCTCCTAGTGTATCCTCACCCATCCCCTGCTGCTGTGAGCCCTCGCGGGCAGGGTCCTCCCTCCTTCTGTACCTGTGTGTGCCTTGTATTGCTCATGTTATTATACTTGTCTATGTAGGCTCCTTTTTTCACATGTAAAGCACCATGGAATAAATGGCGCCAGTGGCGTATCCAGGGGGGGGCAGCCGGGGCATGTGCCCCGGGCGCAGCCGACAGGGGGGCGCCAGCGGGCCGCCTGATGATGCGGCGGTCCAAGGAGGCTCGGGTGGGACTGCACTTGTCCCGCAGCTGAGCAGAGCCCCTCCACCGCAGAGAGCCGCACACCACAGCTATTACTTGTGCAGCTCTGTGCTCACAGGACCTGTGATGAGGTCACGGGGGGGGGGAGGAGTCAGGAGTCACATGATGAAGGGCTTCTGTGTAGTGCAGGACGCTGCTGATTGTCATGGTGCTCGGTGCTGGACGAGGGTAAGGGTCAGGAGTGGTTTGTGTGGATGTAGCAGAGCCATGTGTGTACTAGGTGTACAGAGCGGAAGCCGTGTCTGCAAGGTGTACGGAGCGGAGCCGTGTCTGTGTACAGAGCGGAGCCGTGTCTGTGTACAGAGCGGAGCCGTGTGTGTACGGAGCGGAGCCGTGTGTGTGTACGGAGCGGAGTTGTGTGTGTGTGTACGGAGCGGAGCCGTGTGTGTACGGAGCGGAGCCATGTGTGTACGGAGCGGAGCCGTGTGTGTTTACGGAGCGGAGCCGTGTGTGTGTACGGAGCGGAGCCATGTGTGTACGGAGCGGGACCATGTGTGTACGGAGCAGAGCTGTGTGTGTGTGTACGGAGCAGAGCCGTGTGTGTGTGTACGGAGCGGAGCCATGTGTGTACGGAGCAGAGCTGTGTGTGTGTACGGAGCGGAGCCGTGTGTGTGTGTACGGAGCGGAGCCGTGTGTGTGTGTACGGAGCGGAGCCGTGTGTGTGTGTACGGAGCGGAGCCGTGTGTGTGTGTACGGAGCGGAGCCGTGTGTGTGTGTACGGAGCGGAGCCGTGTGTGTGTGTGTACGGAGCGGAGCCGTGTGTGTGTGTACGGAGCGGAGCCGTGTGTGTGTGTGTACGGAGCGGAGCCGTGTGTGTGTGTACGGAGCGGAGCCGTGTGTGTGTGTGTACGGAGCGGAGCCGTGTGTGTGTGTGTACGGAGCGGAGCCGTGTGTGTGTGTACGAGGTGTACAGAGCTGAACTGCGTGTGTGCAAGGTGTACATAGCGGAGCCGTGTGTGTACGAGGTGTACATAGCGGAGTCGTGTGTGTACGAGGTGTACGGAGCGGAGCCGTGTGTGCAAGGTGTACGGAGCTGAGCCGTGTGTATACGAGGTGTATGGAGTGGAGCCACGTGTGTACGGAGCGGAGCCGTGTGTGCAAGGTGTACGGAGCTCAGCCACGTGTGTAGGAGTAACTAGGTGTGGCCATTACATTACTGTACTCAGTGTGTGTGTGTGTGTTTGTGCGTGCATGCGTAGCGCTGCGGGTGAATGTGCAGAGACGTAAATGGTTTTGTGTGTGTACGGAGAGGAGAGGCGAGGGCAATGATGGGACTGACGGGGAGAGGGCAATAATTGGGATGGAGGGGGAGGAGGAAATGATGGATGTGGTGGAATGGGCAATAATGAGGGGGGGAAGAAATGATGGAGGTGGTAGAATGGACAAGGATGGTGGTGGTGGAAAGCACACTGATGATATTGGAGGGGGAGAAAATGATGGAGGTGGTGGAATGGGCAAGTATGGTGATGGTGGAAAGGACAATGATGATGGTGGTGGAATGGGCAAAGATGGAGATGGTGGGGGAAAAGAAAATGATGGATATGGTAGAAAAGGCAAAGGAGGAAATGATGGAGGTGGTGGAATGGGAAATTATGGGGTGGTGGGGGAGAAAGCAATTATAGTGGTGGTGGAGAAAGTAAAGATGGAGGTGGTGAAGAGAGCAATGATGGGGTGGGGTAGAGGAAAATAATGGGCATATATGAGGAAACAGTTCAGGAGAATGGGGGGCATATCTGAGGAAACAGTATGGGGGATGGGTGCAGACAGTATGAGGAGCGAACGGGGGAATGTATGTGGACACAGTATGAGTAGCAATGTGAAAAATGTATGTGGACAGAGTACGGGGAGTGAGGGTGATGGGATGTGTGCAGACACAATATAGGGAGTCAGGTGAGCAGGCAGTATAGAAAGCGAGGGGGTAAATATATGAGGAGACAGTTTGGTGAACAGGAGGGATGTGAGAGGAGACAGTATGAGGAGGGAAGGGAATAGTGTGAGGAGACAGTATGCGGGAGAAAAGTGAGTGGGCACAGAATAGAAACTGAGCAGTAGGGGTGTAGAATGAGGGGACAGTGTAAGGGCACAGCCAGCAGAGGACGGTATACCAAGGAGGGGGGAGTGTAATCAGAGTACAGTACAAATACTGGGCCCTATAGAGGGGGACACAGTGTGAGAGGACAGTGTGAAGAGGGGACCGGTATGGAAAGGAGAGGTTAGAGTGAAGAGTATGTACCATAAGAGGGACAGTGTGGGGGTCATATTTTGGGCAGACAATATAGTGAGGGGCAATTTTTTATTCAGGAGCATTATAATGACACTTGTATCTTTAAGGGCGTCATGTGGAGATTTTCTGCAAAAGAGCGGACAAGATGGAAGTCTGCAGAGACGGCTGTGGATGAGAAAACTCATCATGGGGTCTGGACAAGATGAAGAAAAGAAGTAGAACGACTCCAGAGATGACGACATCTATAAGGTACCTGGATATAAATGTTATTTGTGTGTTGTGAATTCTGTGGCAGAGCTCCCTCCTGTGGTCACAAGTGGTACTGCGGCTTCTGAGTTTCCTTCCTCAGGTGATGTGGTGAAGTCGTAAGGTGTTGCTCTATTTAACTCCACCTAGTGCTTTGCTCCTGGCCTCCAGTCAATGTTCTAGTGTTGGTCTTGCTTCCTCCTGGATCTTTCCTGTGGCCTGTCTGCTCAGCATAAGCTAAGTCTGCTTGTGTTTATTTTGTTGCTATATTTTCTGTCCAGCTTGCTTTTTGGGTTTTGCTTGCTTGCTGGAAGCTCTGAGACGCAGAGGGAGCACCTCCGTACCGTTAGTCGGTGCGGAGGGTCTTTTTGCCCCTCTGCGTGGTTGTTTGCAGGTTTTTGTGTTGACCGCAAAGCTATCTTTCCTGTCCTCGATCTATTCAGTAAGTCGGGCCTCACTTTGCTAAACCTATTTCATCTCTGTGTTTGTATTTTCATCTTACTCACAGTCATTATATGTGGGGGGCTGCCTTTTCCTTTGGGGAATTTCTCTGAGGCAAGGTAGGCTTATTTTTCTACCTTCAGGGCTAGCTAGTTTCTCAGGCTGTGCCCGAGGCGCCTAGGTCTGTCAGGAGCGCTCCACGGCTACCTTTAGTGTGGTATTATAGGATTAGGGATTGCGGTCAGCAGAGTTCCCACGTCTCAGAGCTCGTCCTATGTTTTGTGGGTTTTGTCAGGTCACTTGTGTGCTCTGAACTTCAAGGTCCATTGTGGTTCTGAATTACCTAATCATAACATTGTGATACTGACTAACTCATGTTTTTATTTATGTTAGGAGCATTAAAGGGGTTGTCCAGGTTTGTAATGAGTCTGCAGTCATTCTTTGTGACTGCAGACTTCTGAATTCTCACAGTGCGCCCTGCACGCTGTCAGGATTCTCTCGTGCTGGTGATTTACATACATGCGGTCACGTGCTGACTAGACATGTGTGGCCTCACTCAATGAAAATGAACTGAGCGAGGCCGGCACGTCTAGTCGGAATGTGGTCAGAAGTATACAAATCACATGCTTTTGCTGACATGACCGTCCACCGGCAAGGGAGAATCCTAAAAGAATTCAGAAGCTGCGATGTCAGGATTCAGCTCTGCAGGTTCCAGTAGTCGTCACATGGACACTTCACTCATATGCGACTTTCAGACTTGTGGTCCTGTGACAACGAGCTTCTCTTCTGCTTCTCTCAGTTTTTCACTGAATATTGAGAGCATTAGGGAGAGGAGCTCGTGGGTACATGACTAAGTGTGAAAATCACATATGTCCTGGGGGGGGCGCCGAAATGAATTCTTGCCCCGGGTGCCAGAAACCCTAGATACGCCTCTGAATGGCGCTATAGAAATGAATAATAATAAATAATAATTATGGGACTGCATTCTGCTGTGTGGACACTAGATGGCAGGAGAGCTGCACGGTTCCATCACAGGAGGAATTTTCGCAGAATATCTGGATATTTCAGAAAACACAAAACAAACATTTACCGACATCTAATTCTAATTCTGAATCTTCTTGTTGCTGAATGTGTGGGCCTGCTGCAAGACGTCTGGTGGGATTCAGGAGGGTTTCGGAGCAATGAGGATTGTGTAGTTGGATTGATACCTACCTACCTGTTAATGGTTATTGATTGGAACCATTGTGACACTTGTCATTCATCAATCATAAAAACAATGAAAGTTTTGCAACTTCCTGATATACGTTTTATATAATTTGCTCACTATTTTTATGATCTGGGAATATTCATTTTACCTTCAGTTGAGGAATTGTCACAATGTGTCAGCCCAGAATAGTTTCTCTACTCTGGTACATTGTAACAAGACCTCAGCTGTGGCACAGCTTCTTTAATACTAGTTAGGGGTTTTATTCCTCTCACACAGTTGTGATGACATAACTGCAGATATCGATAAAATGACAATTATCACCTAAGAGTGACATTTACATCTGAATGTACACGACGGCTCTTATAAATACAAGTGAAGTGTATGAATATATTTTGCTTAGAAATTCTATTTAAGCAGAAAGAAACATCCGACAAAGCTTCAGGGTCCGGGAGATGAGATCGATTCCTCTTCACCTGAGCGAGAAAGAGTCAAAGAAAAATCAATTTCATAAAAAAAAAAAATCAGACATTTGAGAAATAAATTATTAAGAAGGAAGCAACAATATATCTATCAGATGTAAAATATCAGAACAGCTGGAGGTCAGGAGGAGTCAGAGACTAACAGGCTGGAGAGCGAGGAAATCGCAAGGGCTTCACTGATTGTCAAAACGCTTAATGTTTGAAGAGTCAAAGACAAGGAAGACGACAACGAATGAGGAAGATGAGGAAAAAGGACGAGGAAGATGATAAAGAATGAGGAAGAAGAACATGAGGAAAAAGAATGATGAACAAGAGGAAGACGGCAAAGAATAAGGATATAGAGGAAAAAGGAGAAGAGGAAGATGACAAAGATGGCAAAGAGTGAGGGAGAAGATGAAGATGGCAAAGATTGAGGAAGAAGAACATGAGGTAAAGGAGGAGGAATAAGAGGAAGATCACAAAGAACGAGGAAGATGAGGAAAAAGGACAAGGAAGATGACAAAGAATGAGGAAGAGGAAGTCACCAAAGAATGAGGAAGAAGAGGAAAAAGGATGAGGAAGATGACAAAGAATGAGGAAGAGGATGTCGCCAAAGAATCAGGAAGAAGAGGAAGCTGAGGAAAAGGATGAGGAAGACAACAATGAATGAGGAAGAAGAACATGAGGAAAAAGAGAAAGAGGAAGAAGAGGAAGACAAAAATGAATGATGAACAAGGGGAAGATGGAAAAGAATAAGGATATAGAGGAAGATGCAGAGGACAAGGGAGAAGAGGAAGATGACAAAGATGGCAAAGAATGAGGGAGAAGATGAAGATGGCAAAGATTGAGGAAGAAGAACATGAGGTAAAGGAGGAGGAATAAGAGGAAGATGACACAGAATGAGAAAGATGAGGAAAAAGGATGAGGAAGATGACAAAGAATGAGGAAGAAGAACATGAGGAAAAAGAGAATGAGGAGGAAGAGGAAGACAAAAAAGAATGATGAACAAGAGGAGGAAGATGGCAAAGAATAAGGATATAGAGGAAGATGCAGAGGACAAGGGAGAAGAGGAAGATGGCAAAGATTGAGGAAGAAGAACATGAGGTAAAGGAGGAGGAATAAGAGGAAGATGACAAAGAATTTGGAAGAAGGGGTAGATGAGGAAAAAGGATGAGGAAGATGGTAAAGAATGAGAAAGAAGAGGAAGGCACCAAAGAATGTGAAAGAAGATGAAGATGGCAAAGAATGAGGAAGAAGAAGAACATGAAGAAAAAATGAATGAGTAAGAAAAGGAAGACAATAAAGAATGAGGAAGAAGAACATGATGAAAAAGAGGATGAGAAAGAAGAGGAAGACAAAAGAGAATGATGAAGATGGCAAAGAATGAGAAAATAGAGGAAGATGCAGAGGACAAGGGTGAAGAGGAAGATGACAAAGAATTAGGAAGAAGAACAAGAGGAAAAAAGAGGATGAGTAAGATGAGGAAAAAGAGGATGACGAAGAAGATAAAGAAATAAATAAAGATGAGAAAAAAAGAAAGATCCAGACAAAATAGAAGAAGCAAGAGAAACACAAAAAAGTCAGAGAACAAGAGGGTGAAGAAAAGGCAAGTGCAATAATATAAGGAAGGTGAGGAAGAGGAGGGAGATGATGAATTAGAAAAGTAAGATTTGGAAGACTAAGAAAAAGAGGAAGAAGATGAATGTGTGAGGGATTTGGAAGAACAGGAAGATGAGTAAAATGAGAAAAATTAGAAAGAGGAAAAGAAGGAGAGAGAAGATGAGGACGAAGAATAGATGAAGATAAAGTAGATGAGATAGAAGAAAATGCAAAGAAAGACAGATAAGAGGAAGAAAGCATGGCATGCAGAAAATAAGGAAGAAGAGTAGAAGTAGAAGATAAGGAGTAAAAGGAATGATGACGAAGATGAGTAGGAGAAGGAAATAGAGGAAGAAGAGGAAAATAAGTAAAATAAAGAGACAATGAGAAGTAGAACATAAGGCGTAAGATGAAGATGGAGCTTGGATGAGGAAGATTAGTAAAAAGAAGAAGATGAGGAGGAATAGTAAAAGTAAAAAAGGATGATGAGAAATATAAAAAAGTGAAGTAAGGGGAGGAAAAAGTAGATTGTCATGGTGGTAGCTCACACATGTCCTCAGCACCGTGCTATTGACTGCGTTCGCCGCTCTGCGCCTCCCCTTCTCAGGCCGCCTCCCTGAGTTACCTCATGCTGCTCTCCCAGCTCTGCTGCAGCTTCCTGCTGTCTCCACCTGGCTAGAGGCAGGCATGGCCAGATCTTGCAGGAATTTAACCCTGCTGTGTCCCGCAGGGTTTGCCTTCCCCAGCCTATCCAGGGGATATATTAAGCAGCCCTCCCCCTATTCTCTTCCTGAACTTAGGTTCCTGGTTCGTGTCTGTCTCCAGCAGTCAGTTTAAGCGCTGTTTTGTCTCATCACTCCTGCTGCTGACCCAGCTTGTTTATCCGTCCTCTCTGGCCTCTCCATCCTTGACTCCGGCTTTGTATTGTAAACCTGTGCTGCCTGCCCTGACCTCGGACCGTCTGACTACGCTTCTGTCTTCGTCCTCCTGTGCCCCGCATACCTGCTTTGGGCCTCCGGTGAACTGCTGGAGGTCTGGGGACCGCCCTGGAATGGCACCTGGTGACTACCTGTGGCCCAGGCTATCCTCACCACCAGAGGCTCTAGCGAAAACCAGGGAGTCACGTAGTCATGCCCCTCCAGGCTAAGCCCGGCCCGTGGCACAGTGGGTCCACACCCAACGCTGTCACATAGATAAGAAAGAAATATGAGGTGAGGATGACACAGAGGAACCATGGTGGCCACATACGGCCTGTCATGACATTACTTTATCCATAGTGACCCCAGCAGGCGGCGCCCGTATAGACCGGCGCCATCTCGCCACACAGGAAACACTGGGCTGAGAAGTTACCACTCGTCTTGTTACTTACTTGGTGCAATTCTCCTTTAATTTTGCAGCATGAATGTCTTGAATTATCTGAAATGAAGCAAAGAAAAAGTGATCAGCGGGTGCAGCAGTGTGCGGGTCCTGAGCACGTTCCCTTCCCACGAGCCCCCCAGTGAGAGCAGCACCACAAATTAGGCTGATTGAAGACTTTGCGGCCACCGCTGTGACCCGGGTTGTTGCCGCGGTGCAGCTGCCGCTTCTGATTCGCTTTATTGCTGTAAAAAGCTCTTAGAAGCTGAAACCACTTCTGGCTCCTTGTGATCTCGTCTTCCGTTCTCTTTTATTTCCCGACATCTTTTTTTTGCGACGCTGGAGTGAAACGTCTCGTCTTATCTCTCTCGGCCAGATCCCACTTCTTGGGCTCTTAACGCTTCTCAATAATGGCCCCGACTCCGGCTCTTTCCCGCAGGATCTTAGGGTTTTGTTTCTTGTTCTGTTATAACGAAAAATGCGAAATATATTTGGATGGAAAGCGAATCCCTTCTGACGGGCGGCACATAGGGCCCGGGGGGGACACACCGACAGAAGGGGGTCTCTGCGCAAGAATAATATATGGCGCATTGTAACAGAAGCTGCTTCCGATGTGGCCCCAGCACCTTTCGGGCCCCTGAATAATTAGTGAATTCATCTTTTTTTCACTCACTAGTTTTCTAGATGTTTCTATACTATATTGCTGACATCTATATACACATATGCTGATGATGAGAATTTGACGCTTCATTTCTCTTGTACACAGACATATTGCACCCACAGTCCCGAAGGACAACTTCCGGGGTCCGGGGTGGTGCTGCGGGTGTCCTCCTGTCTCGGACAGCTAATTTTTGGCATCAGATAACAGTTGTTGGGGAATTCAGGCGCAGAGACTTCTATCCTGGACACACAGAATCTTGTATTAGACACTTTTCTCTGTTTCCGTGACGTTTTCCTCCAGATATTTGTCCTCATGTTATGAGATTTATGGTTCGGAGTCTTCCCACATCTGTCCTGTGCTTTATAATTTACAGCTTTTCCTTATGTCCCACTTTACAATGCATTAAATGTATCTTTACAGAACAACTTGCTAACTGTGACCCTTACAGGGAATGTATCATGTATGATTTTATTAATTAAGACGGCAAATTTTAGGCCACACCTCTGACCACACCCATTTCACAACTAGTCACGCTCCAACCACACCCATTTAGCACTTCTGATCACAATGTTTCGTAAACAATAATTATAAACAAAAAAAAATATTGCCACACAATGCTCCATACTGTATAATGACCACACATGATGCTCCATACTGTATAATGGACACACATGATGCTCCATACTGTATAATGGCCCCAAATGATGCTGTGTACAGTGTACTGGCCCCACGTGATGCTCCATACTGTATAATGTCCACACATGATGCTCCATACTGTATAATGGCCACACATGATGCTCCATACTGTATAATGGCCACACATGATGCTCCATACTGTATAACGGCCACACATGATGCTCCATACTGTATAATGGCCACACATGATGCTGCGTACTGTATAATGGCCCCAAATGATGTTGCGTACAGTGTACTAGCCCCACGTGATGCTCCATACTGTATAATGGCCGCACATGATGCTCCATACTGTATAATGTTCCCACATGATGCTCCATACTGTATAATGGCTCCACATGATGCTCCATACTGTATAATGGCCACACAGTGCCCCATACTGTATAATGGCCACACATAATGCTCCATACTGTATAAAGGCCACACATGATGCTCCATACTGTATAATGCTGGGTACAGTATAATGGCCACACATAGTTACCCCACCCCCATCATTGCCTTCTCCATCACTACACACAGACACCTTTTACCGCGCACCCTCGCAGCAGCTGGCAGCTTCCACTCCCACGGCGCTGAATGGTGTCATCCAGCTGCGCCGCTGACTGCTCACGTCGCTGCAGCTGTGATACGCCACTGATAAAGACCTCTCCGTGTCTCCTGTGCCAGTCAGTGTCAGAGCGAGGAGCAATATCTGCTCCTATCCGACACAGCCAGCGTCTGCTCCGTACACCTTGTACACATGCGACTCTGCTCCATACACCTTGTACACATGCGACTCTGCTCCATACACCTTGTACACACACGGCTCCGCTCCATACACCTTGCACATGCGGCTCCGCTCCGTACACCTCGTACACACACGGCTCCGTTCCGTACACCAAGTACACACGCGGCTCCTCTCCATACACCTCGTACACACGCGGCTCCGCTCCGTACACCTCGTACACACGCGGCTCCGCTCCGTGCACCAAGTACACACGCGGCTCCTCTCCATACACCAAGTACACACGCGGTTCCTCTCCATACACCAAGTACACACGCGGCTCCTCTCCATACACCAAGTACACACGCGGCTCCTCTCCATACACCTCGTACACACGCGGCTCCGCTCCATACACCTCGTACACACGCGGCTCCGCTCCATACACCTCGTACACACGCGGCTCCGCTCCGTACACCTCGTACACACGCGGCTCCGCTCCGTACACCTCGTACACACGCGGCTCTGCTCCATACACCTCGTACACATGACTCCGCTCCATACACCTTGCCCATGCGGCTCCGCTCCTTACACCTCGTACACATACAGCACCACTCCGTACACCTCATATACACACGGCACCGCTCCGTACACCTCATACACACACGGCTCCGCTCCGTACACCTCGTACACACATAGCTCCACTCCATACACCTCATACACATGTGGCATCACTCCGTACACCTCGTACACACACGGCTCCTCCCCATACACCTCGCACATGCTGCTCCTCTCTGTACATCTCGTACACACATGGCTCCGCTCCATACACATTGCACACGCTTCTCAGCTCCGTATACCTTGCACACACATGGCTCCTCTCCATACATCTCGTACACACACGACTCCACTCCATACACCTTTCACACTCTGCTCCGATCCGTACACCTCATACACACGGCTCCGTACACATCTTACACACAAGACTCTGCTCCATACACCTTTCACACGCTGCTCCGATCCATACACCTTGTACACACATAGCTCTGCTACATCCACACTGTAAACACCTCCTGACCTCACACATACGCTTACCCTCCTCCGGCGCCATGACAACCAGCAGAGTCCTGTACACGGAGGTCCTCCCGATCATGTGACCCCTGACTCCTCCCATCCTGTGACCTCATCATAGGTCCTGTGCACACAGAGCAGCCATTATGTGGTGTGCTGCTCTGCGCGTGCAGGAACTCAGGGAGCTGAACGGTGATATTACACACCTCCCAACCAGTGCGGGACAACTAATGTCCCGCCCGGGATCGCGGGGCTGACTGTCAAAATCAGGACAGTCCCGCTGGATCTGGGATGGTTGGAAGGTATGTCTTTACTCATTGTTGTATATCATTGTAATCCTGCCTGTGATGATAATGAGATGACTGCTGAGATGTAATCTCTACAGAACAGGGAGTCTGATTATTGGGGTCAGTATCCTGAATAAAAACTGCAAGCTTTCAGTATTTTTTTAATATAAAGAGAGAGATGGAAAACCGAAAAAAAAATCAACAAAAAAGTAAATTTCAAATAAAAATGAACTATTATAACAATGTGTATACTGCCCCCTTCTGGGCTGGAGGAACTGCAGGGAATCAGCTTTCTTTTATGAAGCATTATTTAAAACGAAGCATAACCCCCACGGAGAGCCGGCTCTAGTTTCTACCTGGGATTGGGATATAAAGTGGCGAGTATTCACCTTGTAGCGATTTCACTCACTCAGCTGCGACGGCTGACACTCAGGAGACGTGTTCCTTTAAAGTTCACTGGGTTTATTGCTTCATAAACCATGTGGCAAAACAACAGAAAGCAAAATAGCCTTTGGTTCAGGCAAAGGAAAACAAGTGTCCAGTTCATCCGGCTCAGTCCTGAAGCCGTAACACACTCAGGAGGGTTCCACCTCCACACATATCTGCTGTGTAAAGGATTAGCCAGTCTTATATAGGACTAACCACACCCAGTAATCTATCACATGATTAGCCATGTGGTCTGACATCACCACAGGTCCTGAAACACAAACATATGGTTATATAAAACAACGCAATATTCCGGGCTACATTACAGCAACAAGGCACTTATGCGGCACATACCTCCCATCGACTACACACCCTTTAGCCATGCTACATACCTCCCCCCTCTGCCTAAAGCCGTGGGGCTTGGCACTTTCTCCCACTAAACAAGGGATTCTCGATAGGGCATCCGCATTACCGTGCAGCTTTCCGGCCCGATGTTCCACATGGAAACTGAAGTCCTGCAGGGATAAGAACCAACGGGTGACCCTAGCATTTCTACCCTTCGTTTCCCTCATCCACCTAAGTGGGGCATGGTCGGATATCAGTCTAAATTTGCGTCCCAGCAGATAGTACCGTAATGTGTCCACTGCCCATTTTATGGCCAAGCACTCCTTCTCAACGACTGAGTAGTTCTTTTCAGATGAGGACAGCTTCCTACTCAGATAGAGAACAGGATGCTCCTCCCCATGTAGTTCTTGGGAAAGGACTGCTCCCACCCCAACATCTGAGGCATCTGTCTGAAGAATAAACTCTTTCTTGAAGTTTGGGGCCATCAGAACGGGTTGCTTACACAAAGCGTTTTTCATTTCTTGGAAGGCTGACTCTGTTTCTTCGGACCACTTAACCATTACTGGTTTTGTCCCTTTTAGCAGGTCAGTCAGAGGCGCAGCCATCGTGGCGAAGTTTGGGATGAACCTCCTGTAATATCCCACGATTCCCAGGAAGGCTTTAACTTGCTTCTTGGAAACTGGTTTTGGCCACGTTTGAATTGCCTCCACTTTACTGATTTGGGGTTTTATTTCTCCGTGACCCACTATGTATCCAAGGTACTTAGCTTCTTCTTTACCCAAGGCACACTTCTTTGGGTTTATAGTAAATCCGGCCTCTCTTATAGCATCCAACACCGCTTGGACTTTCTCCAGATGACTCTCCCAGTCCGGGCTAAAGATGACGATATCATCTAGGTACGCAGCAGCGTAGGCCTTATGGGGTGCAAGAACTCTATCCATAGCCCTCTGGAAGGTCGCCGGAGCTCCCTGTAGGCCAAACGGCATCCGGGCATACTGGAAGCATCCATCAGGTGTCGAAAAGGCTGTCTTCTCCTTGGCTTCCTGCGCCATGGGGATCTGCCAATACCCCTTTGTCAGATCCAAGGTGGATATATATCTGGCGTGCCCAAACCTTTCGATGAGCTCATCAATACGGGGCATGGGATAAGCGTCGAACTTGGAGACCTCATTCAACTTCCGATAGTCGTTGCAAAACCTCCACTCTCCATCAGGTTTTGGGACCAGGACAATTGGGCTTGACCAATCGCTCTTGGACTCCTCAATGACTCCAAGCCTCAACATACGCTCCACTTCCTTGGAGATAACTTCTCGACGAGCCTCAGGAATACGATAAGGTTTCACATTCACCCGCACATGGGGCTCTGTTAGGACCTCGTGCTCTATGACCTTCGTGTATCCTGGCAATTCTGAAAACAGGTCCCTGTTTTTCTGGAGTAACTCCCGGCACTGCTGTTTCTGGGTTTTCGATAGCGTCTCTGCTATAGTAACCGCTCCAACCTCACCTTCTGGGTTGCTTAACAAGGACGGAGTAACTGTCGGCTCTCTATCTTGCCATGGCTTGATGAGGTTGACATGGTAAACTTGGAATGGTTTCCGTCTTCCTGGTTGGTGAATTTTATAATTTACCTCACCAAGTTTCTCGACAACCTCATATGGCCCTTGCCATTTGGCCAAGAACTTGCTTTCCACCGTTGGAACTAACACCAGAACTCGGTATCCCGAATTGAACTGCCTCACTCTTGCAGACCGGTTGTAGACCCTGGCTTGAGCTTCTTGTGCTTGGAGAAGGTGTTCTTTCACGATAGGCATCACCTTTGCAATCCTCTGCTGCATCAGGGCCACATGCTCAATGACGCTTCTGTGGGGCGTGACTTCGGCTTCCCAGGTTTCCTTGGCTATATCCAGGAGTCCTCGTGGATGTCGGCCATATAGAAGCTCAAACGGTGAGAACCCTGTGGAGGCCTGTGGAACTTCACGAATGGAAAACATCAGATAGGGTAAGAGACAATCCCAGTCTCTACCGTCTTTCTCTATAGCTTTCCTCAGCATGCTCTTTAGAGTCTTGTTAAACCTCTCAACAAGACCATCTGACTGGGGATGGTACACCGAGGTCCTCAACTGGGAGATCTTCAGGGCTTTGCATAACTCCCTCATCACCTTGCTCATGAAAGGTGTACCCTGGTCAGTCAGGATCTCCTTTGGCAGACCTGTCCGGGAAAAGACATGGACCAACTCGCGGGCTATGCTCTTTGAGGAAGAATTCCTCAAGGGAATTGCCTCAGGATAGCGTGTGGCATAGTCCAGGATGACTAATATATACTGATGGCCCCGAGCTGATTTAACTAAGGGACCGACCAAGTCCATGGCAATTCTCTCGAACGGTACCTCAATAATGGGCAGTGGCACAAGGGGGTTCCGGAAATGAGGAGTAGGAGCAGTTAGCTGACATGTAGGGCAGGACCTGCAATAGTTCACTATTTCCCGGTGACACCCATGCCAATAGAACCTCTGCACAACCCGTTCCTGCGTTTTTTCCACCCCTAGGTGTCCACCCAAGATGTGTGAATGGGCCATGTCCAACACTTTCCGTCTATACGGACCCGGCACTATCAACTGCTCTACCAACTCCTCCCTTATTTTCGTGACCCGGTACAACAATTCCCCCCTCAACAGAAAATGGGGAAATCTTTTGTCTGCCCCCGGCTCCTGTACCACCCCGTCAATAACTGTGACATTATTAAAGGCTTCCCTCAGAGTGGGGTCCCTATGTTGGGCAGTCCCAAAATTTTCACCGGTAACCTCTAACTCCAGAATGTCAGATGTAGGGGATACTTCCTCCTCATCCCCAATCAGAACACAAAAAGTAAAGCTGTCTGCCTCTGGGTGTGGCGATACCGTTCCAGGGTTCACTGGTTCCCTGCCAGGGAGCTCAGAACCCTTTCCCCACAAATCCCAAAACAAACAGAAATCCCGGCCAATAATTATAGGGTGCAACAAGTCCTGAACTACGCCGACTATGTGGGATTCAGTGCCACATGCCGTTTCAATGTCCACCCTGGCCATAGGGTAGTCCTTTGCATCACCATGTATGCACCGCACTCCGACCTTCTTTCCTGGGAGCAGATGAAGAGGAAAAGTGGCCCTCACCAGGGTCACTAGGCTCCCCGAGTCTAACAGTGCCGTTACTGCTCGACCGTTCACCTTTACGGGACACGCTTGAGGTCCCTCGTTGGATGGAGAGTTCACACTACAGACTGGATACGCATAGTATGAACAACGGCGTCCCATGCTGAAGTCCATCTGCTCAGTGGCTTGGGAACAACGGGCAGCTATATGTCCTGGCTTGTGGCACCTCCAACAAATAACATCACCCGTGGGGACCTTGGGCACCACCTCCCCCGCCCTTTGTGACCTTGGACGCACCACCCCTTTTTGGGACTCAGCTGCCCTCTGGGACCCCCAGTACGGCATGGGCTGCCTCCCGAAGGAGCCTTCCAACCCTTGGTATCTCTCAACCAGTCCGATCAGCTCGTCGGCATCCTGGGGATCACCCTGGGCAACCCAAGACTGTATAGGCCTCGGGAGGGAATGGACAAACCGATCCATCATCACCCGTTCTACCATCTGTGCAGGCGCAGAGGTCTCTGGCTGCAGCCATTTCTGGACCAGGTGCAACAGATCAAACATTTGGGAACGAGGTGGTTTGTCCCGGTGATAGCCCCAGGAGTGAACTCGCTGTGCCCTGACAGTCAGTGTCACCCCCAGACGTGCGAGAATCTCGGCTTTCAATTTGTGATACTCTTTGGCATCCTGCAAGGTCAAATCATAGTACGCCTTCTGGGGTTCTCCCGTCAGGTATGGCGCAAGTACCTCTGCCCACTGCTCTGGCGGAAGTTTTTCCCTCTCAGCGACCCTCTCAAACACCGTCAGGAAGGCCTCAACATCATCCCGGGAGTCATTTTCTGCAATGCACGTCTTACCGTCTTCCGGACGTGGGTGTCATCAGCCAAACCTGGGGTTGGGGCGCTCGCCTTGCCCTGGATGGCGGTTGCCAGAAGCTGCATCTGCTGCCGTTGCTCCTGCTGGCTCTGTTGTATCTGCTGCTGGCTCTGTTGTATCTGCTGCATCAACAGCCTGTTGGTCTCTTGCTGCCTTTGCTCCTGCTGGACCAAGTGTTTCAGCAGGTCCTCCATTTTCTCCGGCAATGCTTGCTGGCTTGCAACAGCCTTGACCCAGGACATTCAAAAATAAACTCACGTCTCCGCTGGGAACGCTGCTCGCAGGTCTCCACCAATTGTAGCGATTTCACTCACTCAGCTGCGACGGCTGACACTCAGGAGACGTGTTCCTTTAAAGTTCACTGGGTTTATTGCTTCATAAACCATGTGGCAAAACAACAGAAAGCAACATAGCCTTTGGTTCAGGCAAAGGAAAACAAGTGTCCAGTTCATCCGGCTCAGTCCTGAAGCCGAACACACTCAGGAGGGTTTCACCTCCACACATCTCCTGTGTAAAGGATTAGCCAGTCTTATATAGGACTAACCACACCCAGTAATCTATCACATGATTAGCCATGTGGTCTGACATCACCACAGGTCCTGAAACACAAACATATGGTTATATAAAACAACGCAATATTCCGGGCTACATTACAGCAACAAGGCACTTATGCGACACATACCTCCCATCGACTACACACCCTTTAGCCATGCTACAACCTTTAAAAGCTTTTCAGATTTTTTTTTATATCTGTGTTTATGCAGATTTGTAGCACAAAAGCTTAAAGTCCAAGCTCCAATCTGAAACATTGGGGCAAACTAGCAGAGAGATGTGTGCGGCCGCAGATGTGTTTAGCTACGGAGCATTGTGCAGACTGGGTTCGCTGATCGCTCTTATGCACTTGTAAACGCCAGGACCAGGGCCGTACTCATGACCGAGTATTGCGATGTATCTGTGCCCGGCCTCCTGTCACATGTCAATTATGTCCATAATTCAGCGTTCCTGTGACTTCATGTTCTGCACTGTCAGGATCTTCTCTACTTTGCTGAAGATTCTCTTCACACGGTTTTGCACAGATTGGAGCACAGTCCATTTCAACTTTTATAAGAACAACTTTACTGACTTCATCCATATTTATCATAGCATTTACAGCAGATTTCAAAATGCACGTTCCTTTCCTTTTCTCTGTACTCCTTTCTCTGTCACACTGCACGTAACCGGGATGAATCATATCACACAGTTCCTCAGCATCTTCCCTTTCCAGCTTTGCTACGATTTGGCGTACCCCCATATGTTTTGCACCAGACTTAAGGTCTTTAGCCCCCCCCGAAGTCAGCTGCCACGAGGTGGGCGACCTACCCAGCTGCATTGTCCATTGCGGTAACACAGCATTCTCCTTTTTCACACTCACTGCGTATGGGGTCCTCCTCAGCCGTTTCACACCGGATCTGAAGATATCAGCCCATGTAATGAGCTGTCACATACTGGAGCCACCTGTGTGTCCGCTTTGTCCTGTCTTTGTCCTCAATCTGCGTTCCAAAGCTGCTGTGGCCTAAGGCTGTCCTGGCCTGCTTCTATGGATGGCTGGGCTCCCACTTGTACAACGTTGAGGGGCTACTGGTTTGTCCTGGGCATTAAGCCCATCTGGACCATCAGGGCACTCAGGCCCTCCTGAGCTGTCCTTATCCCACAGTGGCCCCTCCTAAATTAACTATTTACAGTGCTAGATCTGAAACTATAATGTACCCCATCTTGTGGCAAAACTTGGGTACTGCACTTTCTCTATGAAACAATACCCATAAAATGCTTCATAGACAACAAACAAGGCATGAAGTATTCACAGTAGCAATCACATGTAAAACATTGCAGATGACTATACATATGCTACACATAGCAGCATACGGGAAAGTCAAGTTAAGAATATCACACAGATCAGTGAAATAACTATTTAATCACGTCGTGTAAAGGAAATACACACAACTGTTCATACAACTCCTTACACACTCACAGAAAGAACAGATCATAAAAATGTAGAGCAAATGAAACAAAGTAACAGAATGTTGTAGAAATTTAATTTATTTATTTATTAGCATAACATTGGATGATTTCTTGATTGTTTTATGCCCATGCACTCTGACAGATAAAAATAACTGTGGAAAGCACAAGGATTGGAGAGAAGCCCCTTCAGATTATTTGAGATATCTAGAAGAATGATTGTCCGGAGAAGAGAAGGTGACGCTGCCATGAATCCTGTGTCTACCGGCAGTAAAACCTTCTGTGACCATTGATGTGTGGGGGCTTCTCATCCATGGAGGGGCTCATTCAGAATTATAATTAAGAACACAGCCAGGAATAAAGAATGGGATTCAATCCTTCTCCAAGGACAACTTCTCCCATCATCCAGGACAATGTGGTGATGATGCCCCATGATGGAAAAATTGTCACAAGGCAAAAGTAACATAGTAACATAGTAACATAGTTAGTAAGGCCGAAAAAAGACATTTGTCCATCCAGTTCAGCCTATATTCCATCATAATAAATACCCAGATCTACGTCCTTCTACAGAACCTAATAATTGTATGATACAATATTGTTCTGCTCCAGGAAGACATCCAGGCCTCTCTTGAACCCCTCGACTGAGTTTGCCATCACCACCTCCTCAGGCAAGCAATTCCAGATTCTCACTGCCCTAACAGTAAAGAATCCTCTTCTATGTTGGTGGAAAAACCTTCTCTCCTCCAGACGCAAAGAATGCCCCCTTGTGCCCGTCACCTTCCTTGGTATAAACAGATCCTCAGCGAGATATTTGTATTGTCCCCTTATATACTTATACATGGTTATTAGATCGCCCCTCAGTCGTCTTTTTTCTAGACTAAATAATCCTAATTTCGCTAATCTATCTGGGTATTGTAGTTCTCCCATCCCCTTTATTAATTTTGTTGCCCTCCTTTGTACTCTCTCTAGTTCCATTATATCCTTCCTGAGCACCGGTGCCCAAAACTGGACACAGTACTCCATGTGCGGTCTAACTAGGGATTTGTACAGAGGCAGTATAATGCTCTCATCATGTGTATCCAGACCTCTTTTAATGCACCCCATGATCCTGTTTGCCTTGGCAGCTGCTGCCTGGCACTGGCTGCTCCAGGTAAGTTTATCATTAACTAGGATCCCCAAGTCCTTCTCCCTGTCAGATTTACCCAGTGGTTTCCCATTCAGTGTGTAATGGTGACATTGATTCCTTCTTCCCATGTGTATAACCTTACATTTATCATTGTTAAACCTCATCTGCCACCTTTCAGCCCAAGTTTCCAACTTATCCAGATCCATCTGTAGCAGAATACTATCTTCTCTTGTATTAACTGCTTTACATAGTTTTGTATCATCTGCAAATATCGATATTTTACTGTGTAAACCTTCTACCAGATCATTAATGAATATGTTGAAGAGAACAGGTCCCAATACTGACCCCTGCGGTACCCCACTGGTCACAGCGACCCAGTTAGAGACTATACCATTTATAACCACCCTCTGCTTTCTATCACTAAGCCAGTTACTAACCCATTTACACACATTTTCCCCCAGACCAAGCATTCTCATTTTGTGTACCAACCTCTTGTGCGGCACGGTATCAAACGCTTTGGAAAAATCGAGATATACCACGTCCAATGACTCACCGTGGTCCAGTCTATAGCTTACCTCTTCATAAAAACTGATTAGATTGGTTTGACAGGAGCGATTTCTCATAAACCCATGCTGATATGGAGTTAAACAGTTATTCTCATTGAGATAATCCAGAATAACATCCCTCAGAAACCCTTCAAATATTTTACCAACAATAGAGGTTAGACTTACTGGCCTATAATTTCCAGGTTCACTTTTAGAGCCCTTTTTGAATATTGGCACCACATTTGCTATGCGCCTATCCTGCGGAACAGACCCTGTCGCTATAGAGTCCCTAAAAATAAGAAATAATGGTTTATCTATTACATTACTTAGTTCTCTTAGTACTCGTGGGTGTATGCCATCCGGACCCGGAGATTTATCTATTTTAATCTTATTTAGCCGGTTTCGCACCTCTTCTTGGGTTAGATTGGTGACCCTTAATATAGTGTTTTCATTGTTTCTTGGGATTTCACCTAGCATTTCATTTTCCACCGTGAATACCGTGGAGAAGAAGGTGTTTAATATGTTAGCTTTTTCCTCGTCATCTACAACCATTCTTTCCTCACTATTTTTTAAGGGGCCTACATTTTCAGTTTTTATTCTTTTACTATTGATATAGTTGAAGAACAGTTTGGGATTAGTTTTACTCTCCTTAGCAATGTGCTTCTCTGTTTCCTTTTTGGCAGCTTTAATTAGTTTTTTAGATAAAGTATTTTTCTCCCTATAGTTTTTTAGAGCTTCAATGGTGCCATCCTGCTTTAGTAGTGCAAATGCTTTCTTTTTACTGTTAATTGCCTGTCTTACTTCTTTGTTTAGCCACATTGGGTTTTTCCTATTTCTAGTCCTTTTATTCCCACAAGGTATAAACCGCTTACACTGCCTATTTAGGATGTTCTTAAACATTTCCCATTTATTATCTGTATTCTCATTTCTGAGGATATTGTCCCAGTCTACCAGATTAAGGGCATCTCTAAGCTGTTCAAACTTTGCCTTCCTAAAGTTCAGTGTTTTTGTGACTCCCTGACAAGTCCCCCTAGTGAAAGACAGGTGAAACTGCACAATATTGTGGTCGCTATTTCCTAAATGCCCGACCACCTGCAGATTTGTTATTCTGTCAGGTCTATTAGATAGTATTAGGTCTAAAAGTGCTGCTCCTCTGGTTGGATTCTGCACCAATTGTGAAAGATAATTTTTCTTGGTTATTAGCAGAAACCTGTTGCCTTTATGGGTTTCACAGGTTTCTGTTTCCCAGTTAATATCCGGGTAGTTAAAGTCCCCCATAACCAGGACCTCATTATGGGTTGCAGCTTCATCTATCTGCTTTAGAAGTAGACTTTCCATGCTTTCTGTTATATTTGGGGGTTTGTAACAGACCCCAATGAGAATTTTGTTACCATTTTTCCCTCCATGAATTTCAACCCATATGGACTCGACATCCTCATTCCCTTCGCTAATATCCTCCCTTAAAGTGGACTTTAGACAAGATTTTACATAGAGACAAACCCCTCCTCCTCTCCGATTTTTACGATCCTTTCTAAACAGACTGTAACCCTGTAAGTTAACTGCCCAGTCATAGCTTTCATCTAACCATGTCTCGGTTATTCCCACTATGTCAAAGTTACCTGTAGATATAAAAGTGATAACTATTGTCTTAGGAAACAAAACATTGGAATGTTAAGTCTACGACCAGGAAACTCCCAGATCTCATCCCATTGAGAATCTGCGGTCAGTCCTCAAAAAGCGACAAACAAAACCCAGAAATTGTGATAAATCCAAGCTCTGATGAGACAAGAAAGGGCGTCGATCAGTCAGGATCTGCCCGGGAGCCGATATCCAGCTGTCGGGGGAAGGGCAGAAGTCTGGAGAATAAGGGGCAGGAGTCTGGAGAATAAGGGGCAGGAGTCTGGAGAATAAGGGGCAGAAGTCTGGAGAATAAGAGGCAGAAGTCTGGAGAATAAGGGGCAGAAGTCTGGAGAATAAGGGGCAGGAGTCTGGAGAATAAGGGGCAGGAGTCTGGAGAATAAGGGGCAGAAGTCTGGAGATTAAGGGGCAGAAGTCTGGAGATTAAGGGGCAGAAGTCTGGAGATTAAGGGGCAGAAGTCTGGAGAATAAGGGGCAGAAGTCTAGAGAATAAGGGGCAGAAGTCTGGAGAATAAGGGGCAGAAGTCTGGAGATTAAGGGGCAGAAGTCTGGAGAATAAGGGGCAGAAGTCTGGAGATTAAGGGGCAGACGTCTGGAGAATAAGGGGCAGAAGTCTGGAGAATAAGGGGCAGAAGTCTGGAGATTAAGGGGCAGAAGTCTGGAGAATAAGGGGCAGAAGTCTGGAGATTAAGGGGCAGAAGTCTGGAGAATAAGGGGCAGAAGTCTAGAGAATAAGGGACAGGAGTCTGGAGAATAAGGGGCAGAAGTCTGGAGAATAAGGGGCAGAAGTCTGGAGAATAAGGGGCAGAAGTCTGGAGAATAAGGGGCAGAAGTCTAGAGAATAAGGGGCAGGAGTCTGGAGAATAAGCGGCAGAAGTCTGGAGAATAAGGGGCAGAAGTCTGGAGAATAAGGGGCAGAAGTCTGGAGAATAAGGGGCAGGAGTCTGGAGAATAAGCGGCAGAAGTCTGGAGGGGCGGCTCTGGGAATATTGAGGTGTCAAGGAAACTTTGTGGAGTTGTTAATAAAACTGTAAAAACTTCTGAAATTGTTTATAATTGTCTGTCAGTAACCATAGAAACCGCCGACTAAAAGAACAAAATCACCGAAGAGACAAAATGTGAAAACAAAACATGTGTCAGTCTCAAAACTTTTGGACAAAACTGTACATTGTAGCAAGTTATGACTGTTATCTCCATGACAACCATTTTCTTGGAACATCTTTGCGCAGCTCAGTCTTTACAAATGGAAAGATGTATTTTAGCCATAGACATTAACCCCTTAACGACCGCTGATATGCCTTTTAATGGCGCTGAGAAATAAAGGTATAGCGCCACCCCCCAGCGTCAAAAAATATCTAAAGTCTCAGCTATCGGGGGTACCTAAGACCCTGGAGAGCACGATCTGGGCTGGTTTTTATGGCCCTGTCACGTGATCGCTGTGACCAATGGTTTAAAATTAATTTCTGTCTCGATTGATATGAACTACCATATCAGAGAACAGACAAATGAGGTCCCCCGAGAGCCCCCAATACCTACGCCATCCCGGGCTCCTCCTGCTCCGTCTTCCTGGAAAAAAAATGGCGGGCACATGCACAGTACGCCTACCAAGATCTACCTTGCCGTTACTTGGCATCAATAAGGAACTTTTCCTATTGGTTCCTTCTGATCACTGTGATAGACCCTTTCACACTGATCAAATTTAAAAAAATTGTTAATCAAATCCCTCATTGTCACCCCCTTAGTTACATAAAAATTCTAAAATAAAAAAAATGTAATGTTTTCTATTCTTTGCAGTTGAGGTTAAGGTTCAGGCTGGGGTTATGGTTAGGGTTGCATTAGGGTTAGGGTTGGGGTTAGGGTTATGCTAGGGTTGAGGTTAGGGTTGAGTTAGGGTTAGGGTTGAGGTTAGGGTTATGCTAGGGTTGAGGTTAGGGTTGGGGTTAGGGTTGTGCTAGGGTTGTGGTTAGGGTTGCATTAGGGTTAGGGTTGGGGTTAGGGTTGTGCTAGGGTTGAGGTTAGGGTTGGGGTTAGGGTTATGCTAGGGTTGTGGTTAGGGTTGCTTTAGGGTTATGTTAGGGTTCAGGTTGTGGTTAGAGTTGGGGTTATGTTAGGGCTAGGGTTGGGGTTGGGGATATGTTAGGGATAGGGTTGTGTTGGGGTTAGGGTTGTGGTTAGTGATGTGTTAAGGATAGGTTTCAAAAGTGGGGTCACTTCTGGGTGATTTCCACCGTTAAGGCACATCGGGTGCTCTCAAGACGTCACATGGCGCCCGCTCTCAATTCCAGCCAATTTTGCGTTCAAAAAGTCAAATGGTGCTTGCTTCCCTCCCGAGCCCTGCCATGTGCCCAAACTGGATTTTTCCCCACATACGGGGTATCGGTGAACTCAAAAGAAATTGCGCAACAAATTTTGGGGTCCATTTTCTCCTGTTACACTTGTGAAAATAAAAAAGTTTGGGTCTAAAATTTATTTTTTGTGAAAAAAGATACATGTTCATCTTTTCTTTCAATATTGCTTCAGTTCTAACTTACTAACAAAGGAAAATTATGTTTCCAAAATTGTGCTGATGTAAAGAGTAACGTAGACATGTGGGAAATGTTATTTATGAACTATTTTGTGTGACCTAACTCTCTGATTTAAAAGCATAAAAGTTTGAAAATTGCTAAATTTTCAACATTTTTGCAAAATTTCAGTTTTTTTCATAAATAAACTCAAGTCATATTGAATAAAGTTTACCACGATCATGAAGTACAACATGTCACGAAAAAAGTCTCAGAATCCGTGGGATCTATTGAAGAGTTCCAGAGTTATTACCACATAAAGTGACACTGGTAAGAATGGTAAAATGTGTCCTGGTCATTAAGGTCAGAATTGGCTCAGTTACTAATTGTTATGTGGAGGCTACTTGTCACAGACACCAGCATCTGTGTACAACAATTGTTACAATGTATCAGTGCAGACAATGCAGTTAGTGGTGAACAAAGGAAAGGACCAATTCTCCCTTCTGTCTTGGACGTCACATTACAGCTTTGTTCACATGGAGTTGTTTGAGAATTTTTTTTATAACAGAATCTCTCCGAAATCCTCCTCTAAAACTGATTCATAAATGCTTGGAAAGCTATTCTAATTCATTTCTATGACAAATCCACCTTGCTGTTTTATCAGGAGTCTTTCTGAAGTTTTCCTGAAGAGATTTTGAAAAATGCCTGGAAGATAAAAAGAAGATGCAAATTACTCTTCCAAACTAGACATTGTGCAACAAAAAGGCTGCAAAAAAACATTTTAAGAAAACTCTTCAAAACTTCTTCAGGAAAAGCCTCAGAAAACAAGAACCCCTTTAAAAACTGCTCAATAAAGGAAGAGTTTCCTGCAGAGTTTTCTAGTTTATGTGTGAACACTGCCTACTGATTGTCATGGTGTAAGTCCATCAGCTGTGAGAGCAGGACTGGATCCGGACACTTCTCCTGCAGGGGTCACTTGGACGAGTTGTCTCTTTGCATCATGTATTATTTGGGAACAGATAGAATCTTCCCCATCAGAAAAAACTTGTTACATTGATTCCCAGTGAATTCTCCTGGCTGCTCCCATCATAACTGTATGGATGACTGGGCCTGACGCCCCTCTCCTGGTTCTGGACGCAGATCTTTGGTGATGTCACTCGGGACTCGCTGTGCTTGGATGAAATGTGAAGATTTTCTCTCGTCCATGACCGGTCACCTCTCCAGCAAGTTCACCAGAAATCACAAAGCTCATATTGTCGTCTTGGTAAACTCAAAATCACCTCTCTGCCGACCGCCCTGAGTGTTCCCGGGGGCGAAGGGTTCTCATGTTTATCCTCAGCTCGGAAGATTCCACCTATTATTATCAGTGCAGGTTCATTTCTATGTCATTTACTACTGTCACTGCTAAAATCACCCCGAAGCACATGAATCCCCTAAAATCCAAATATATATGTACAGGTACAGCTGGTATAACCTGGGCATCTCCTATATATAATTATATATATACAGCTGGTATAACCTGGGCATCTCCTGTATGTAATTATATATGTACAGCTGGTATAACCTGGGCATGTCCTGTATATAATTATATATATACAGCTGGTATAACCTGGGCATCTCCTGTATGTAATTATATATGTACAGCTGGTATAACCTGGGCATCTCCTGTATATAATTATATATATACAGCTGGTATAACCTGGGCATCTCCTGTATGTAATTATATATGTACAGCTGGTATAACCTGGGTGTCTCCTGTATGTAATTATATATGTACAGCCGGTATAACCTGGGCATGTCCTGTATATAATTATATATATACAGCTGGTATAACCTGGGCATCTCCTGTATGTAATTATATATGTACAGCTGGTATAACCTGGGCATCTCCTGTATATAATTATATATATACAGCTGGTATAACCTGGTCATCTCCTGTATGTAATTATATATGTACAGCTGGTATAACCTAGGTGTCTCCTGTATGTAATTATATATGTACAGCTGGTATAACCTGGGCATCTCCTGTATGTAATTATATATGTACAGCTGGTATAACCTGGGCATCTCCTGTATATAATTATATATATACAGCTGGTATAACCTGGGTATCTCCTGTATATAATTATATATATACAGCTGGTATAACCTGGGCTTCTCCTGTATGTAATTATATATGTACAGCCAGTATAACCTGGGCATCTCCTGTATATAATTATATATATACAGCTGGTATAACCTGGGCATCTCCTGTATGTAATTATATATGTACAGCTGGTATAACCTGGGTGTCTCCTGTATGTAATTATATATGTACAGCTGGTATAACCTGGGCATCTCCTGTATGTAATTATATATGTACAGCTGGTATAACCTGGGCATCTCCTGTATATAATTATATATATACAGCTGGTATAACCTGGACGTCTCCTGTATATAATTATATATATACAGCTGGTATAACCTGGGTATCTCCTGTATATAATTATATATATACAGCTGGTATAACCTGGGCATCTCCTGTATGTAATTATATATGTACAGCCGGTATAACCTGGGCATCTCCTGTATATAATTATATATATGCAGCTGGTATAACCTGGGCATCTCCTGTATGTAATTATATATGTACAGCTGGTATAACCTGGGTGTCTCCTGTATGTAATTATATATGTACAGCTGGTATAACCTGGGCATCTCCTGTATGTAATTATATATGTACAGCTGGTATAACCTGGGCATCTCCTGTATATAATTATATATATACAGCTGGTATAACCTGGGCATCTCCTGTATATAATTATATATATATACAGCTGGTATAACCTGGGCATCTCCTGTATGTAATTATATATGTACAGCCGGTATAACCTGGGCATCTCCTGTATATAATTATATATATACAGCTGGTATAACCTGGGCATCTCCTGTATGTAATCATATATGTACAGCTGGTATAACCTGGGTGTCTCCTGTATGTAATTATATATGTACAGCTGGTATAACCTGGGCATCTCCTGTATGTAATTATATATGTACAGCTGGTATAACCTGGGCATCTCCTGTATATAATTATATATATACAGCTGGTATAACCTGGGTATCTCCTGTATATAATTATATATATACAGCTGGTATAACCTGGACTTCTCCTGTATGTAATTATATATGTACAGCCAGTATAACCTGGGCATCTCCTGTATATAATTATATATATACAGCTGGTATAACCTGGGCATCTCCTGTATGTAATTATATATGTACAGCTGGTATAACCTGGGTGTCTCCTGTATGTAATTATATATGTACAGCTGGTATAACCTGGGCATCTCCTGTATGTAATTATATATGTACAGCTGGTATAACCTGGGCATCTCCTGTATATAATTATATATATACAGCTGGTATAACCTGGACGTCTCCTGTATATAATTATATATATACAGCTGGTATAACCTGGGTATCTCCTGTATATAATTATATATATACAGCTGGTATAACCTGGGCATCTCCTGTATGTAATTATATATGTACAGCCGGTATAACCTGGGCATCTCCTGTATATAATTATATATATACAGCTGGTATAACCTGGGCATCTCCTGTATGTAATTATATATGTACAGCTGGTATAACCTGGATGTCTCCTGTATGTAATTATATATGTACAGCTGGTATAACCTGGGCATCTCCTGTATGTAATTATATATGTACAGCTTGTATAACCTGGGCATCTCCTGTATATAATTATATATATACAGCTGGTATAACCTGGGCATCTCCTGTATATAATTATATATATACAGCTGGTATAACCTGGGCATCTCCTGTATGTAATTATATATGTACAGCTGGTATAACCTGGGCATCTCCTGTATATAATTATATATATACAGCTGGTATAACCTGGGCATCTCCTGTATGTAATTATATATGTACAGCTGGTATAACCTGGGTGTCTCCTGTATGTAATTATATATGTACAGCTGGTATAACCTGGGCATCTCCTGTATGTAATTATATATGTACAGCTGGTATAACCTGGGCATCTCCTGTATATAATTACATATATACAGCTGGTATAACCTGGGCGTCTCCTGTATGTAATTATATATGTACAGCTGGTATAACCTGGGCATCTCCTGTATATAATTATATATGTACAGCTGGTATAACCTGGGCATATCCTGTATATAATTACAGGTGCATCTCACAAAATTAGAATATTATCAAAAAGTGAATTTATTTCAGTTTTTCAATGCAAAAAGTGAATCTCCTATATTATATAGAGTCATTACACACAGAGTGATCTATTTCTGTTTATTTCTGTTAATGTTGATGGTTATGGCTGACAGCCAATGAAAATCCAAAAGTCATTAGCTCAGTAAATTAGAATACTTTATAACACCAGCATGAAAAATGATTATAAAATCTGAAATGTCGTCCTACTGAAATGTATGTTCACTAAATGCTTTCAATACTTGGTCACGGCTCCTTTTGCATCACTTACTGCATCAATGTGGCGTGGCATGGAGGCGATCAGCCTGTGCTCTGCTGAGGGGTTATGGAAGCCCAGGTTGCTTTGATAGCAGCCTTCAGCTCGTCTGCATTGTTGGGTCTGGTGTCTCATCTTCCTCTTCACAATACTCCATAGATTCTCTATAGGGTTAAGGTCAGGTGAGTTTGCTGCCAATCAAGCCCAGTGATACTGTTGTTTTTACACCAGGTATTGGCACTTTTGGCCGTGTGGACAGGGGCCAAGTCCTGCTGGAGAATTACATTTACATCTCCATAAAGCTTGTCAGCAGAGGGAAGCATGAAGAGCTCTACAATGTCCTGGTAGACGGCTGCGCTGACTTTGGTCTTGAAAAAACACAGTGGACCTACACCAGCAGATGACACGGCTCCCCAAACCATCACTGATTGTGGAGACTTCACACTAGCTTTTCGCTCTTTGTTGCCTGCTTTTCCTGATTTCTGACCATTCTTTGTCTGTTGATTTTGCACCCTTGCTGTCCTCTTGGTTCTGACCCGGCTCCCTTGACTTCTGGTTCGTGCCTCCGGCTAGCAGCCCTTGCAGGGAAGCAATTCAATGGCCCCTGTTTTGCACCAGATCCCTGTTCCGGGGATAAAGGGTGTAGGTCGGGTTCCTCTGGAATCTGCCTGATGGAGTGACCCCAGACCTTAGTTATGTTGTATCACACTGCGATCCGATACTTTGTATTATTACCACAGAATCTGCTGGTGCAGTGACTAAACACAAGAAGTAATCATGCTGATCTCCCTCTATATATTTGTGTCTAGTCTGCTGATCACTGCTCCACATTATTGGAGAATACTGGAACCAGTTTTAGCCCAGAAATAGTCATTTCTTCTCACCCCCCAGTGTGACTCTGAACTATGAGCGCTGTCTGCTAATGAGGTGGAGTGAAAATTAATGGTTCCCGCGTTTGGTTTCTCCTTTCCTCGCGCCCCGGAGTCTAACCTGTTTCTAGTGACCTTGTTCTCATTTACTGAAGATACATGGTCTAATACGTTTATATGACCCATAAAGAAACCTAAAGAATAAGCCCCACGGGGAGATGGATCAACGGAAATGCACAAGAATTCTGCCTAAGATTGAGCTAGAACCTGGGGTATGTGCCACGATTGTTAAGGGATCTAGATACGACTTATTCCTGATTGTTAGAAAATGTCTAGAACACACGTGTCAAACTCTGGCCTGTGAGCTGATAATATTTATCCGGGGGGGGGGGGAGGAAGAAGAGTACAGCCCTCCTACCCCATCCTGCAGTCTGAAGGAGCTGCGTCAGGGACAAGCAAGTGCCCTGTGCACAGTGAATGTAATGTTACTTACCGACACTTCTGGCCTCGTGCAATACACTAATACTGAGCATGCCACAGACAGGCTAGTCAGGTTCTGGCCAGGAGTTTGCAGATCACATACGGCTAGTCAGGCTCTGGCCAGGAGTTTGCATATTGCATATGGCTAGTCAGGTTCTGGCCAGGAGTTTGCATATTGCATATGGCTAGTCAGGCTCTGGCCAGGAGTTTGCATATTGCATATGGCTAGTCAGGTTCTGGCCAGGAGTTTGCATATTGCATATGGCTAGTCAGGTTCTGGCCGGGAGTTTGCATATCACATATGGCTAGTCAGGTTCTGGCCAGGAGTTTGCATATCACATACGGCTAGTCAGGTTCTGGCCCGGAGTTTGCATATCGCATACGGCTAGTCAGGTTCTGGCCAGGAGTTTGCATATTGCATATGGCTAGTCAGGTTCTGGCCAGGAGTTTGCATATTGCATACGGCTAGTCAGGTTCTGGCCAGGAGTTTGCATATCACATATGGCTAGTCAGGTTCTGGCCAGGAGTTTGCATATCACATACGGCTAGTCAGGTTCTGGCCCGGAGTTTGCATATCGCATATGGCTAGTCAGGTTCTGGCCAGGAGTTTGCAGATCACATACGGCTAGTCAGGTTCTGGCCAGGAGTTTGCATATCACATACGGCTAGTCAGGTTCTGGCCCGGAGTTTGCATATCGCATATGGCTAGTCAGGTTCTGGCCAGGAGTTTGCAGATCACATACGGCTAGTCAGGTTCTGGCCAGGAGTTTGCATATCGCATATGGCTAGTCAGGCTCTGGCCAGGAGTTTGCATATCGCATACGGCTAGTCAGGTTCTGGCCCGGAGTTTGCAGATCACATACGGCTAGTCATGTTCTGGCCAGGAGTTTGCATATCTCATATGGCTAGTCAGGTTCTGGCCAGGAGTTTGCATATCACATATGGCTAGTCAGGCTCTGGCCAGGAGTTTGCATATTGCATATGGCTAGTCAGGTTCTGGCCAGGAGTTTGCATATTGCATATGGCTAGTCAGGTTCTGGCCAGGAGTTTGCATATCACATAAGGCTAGTCAGGTTCTGGCCAGGAGTTTGCATATCACATATGGCTAGTCAGGCTCTGGCCAGGAGTTTGCATATCACATATGGCTAGTCAGGCTCTGGCCAGGAGTTTGCATATTGCATATGGCTAGTCAGGCTCTGGCCAGGAGTTTGCATATTGCATATGGCTAGTCAGGTTCTGGCCAGGAGTTTGCATATCACATAAGGCTAGTCAGGTTCTGGCCCGGAGTTTGCATATCACATATGGCTAGTCAGGTTCTGGCCAGGAGTTTGCATATCGCATACGGCTAGTCAGGTTCTGGCCAGGAGTTTGCATATCACATAAGGCTAGTCAGGTTCTGGCCCGGAGTTTGCATATCACATATGGCTAGTCAGGTTCTGGCCAGGAGTTTGCATATCACATATGGCTAGTCAGGTTCTGGCCAGGAGTTTGCATATCACATATGGCTAGTCAGGTTCTGGCCAGGAGTTTGCATATCGCATACGGCTAGTCAGGTTCTGGCCAGGAGTTTGCATATCACATAAGGCTAGTCAGGTTCTGGCCCGGAGTTTGCATATCACATATGGCTAGTCAGGTTCTGGCCAGGAGTTTGCATATCGCATACGGCTAGTCAGGTTCTGGCCAGGAGTTTGCATATCACATATGGCTAGTCAGGTTCTGGCCAGGAGTTTGCATATCACATACGGCTAGTCAGGTTCTGGCCAGGAGTTTGCATATCACATACGGCTAGTCAGGTTCTGGCCAGGAGTTTGCATATTGCATAGGGCTAGTCAGGTTCTGGCCAGGAGTTTGCATATCACATAAGGCTAGTCAGGTTCTGGCCCGGAGTTTGCATATCACATATGGCTAGTCAGGTTCTGGCCAGGAGTTTGCATATCGCATACGGCTAGTCAGGTTCTGGCCAGGAGTTTGCATATCACATAAGGCTAGTCAGGTTCTGGCCCGGAGTTTGCATATCACATATGGCTAGTCAGGTTCTGGCCAGGAGTTTGCATATCACATATGGCTAGTCAGGTTCTGGCCAGGAGTTTGCATATCACATATGGCTAGTCAGGTTCTGGCCAGGAGTTTGCATATCGCATACGGCTAGTCAGGTTCTGGCCAGGAGTTTGCATATCACATAAGGCTAGTCAGGTTCTGGCCCGGAGTTTGCATATCACATATGGCTAGTCAGGTTCTGGCCAGGAGTTTGCATATCGCATACGGCTAGTCAGGTTCTGGCCAGGAGTTTGCATATCACATATGGCTAGTCAGGTTCTGGCCAGGAGTTTGCATATCACATACGGCTAGTCAGGTTCTGGCCAGGAGTTTGCATATCACATACGGCTAGTCAGGTTCTGGCCAGGAGTTTGCATATTGCATAGGGCTAGTCAGGTTCTGGCCAGGAGTTTGCATATTGCATACGGCTAGTCAGGTTCTGGCCAGGAGTTTGCAGATCACATACGGCTAGTCAGGTTCTGGCCAGGAGTTTGCATATCGCATAGGGCTAGTCAGGTTCTGGCCAGGAGTTTGCATATTGCATATGGCTAGTCAGGCTCTGGCCAGGAGTTTGCATATTGCATATGGCTAGTCAGGTTCTGGCCAGGAGTTTGCATATCACATATGGCTAGTCAGGTTCTGGCCAGGAGTTTGCATATCACATACGGCTAGTCAGGTTCTGGCCAGGAGTTTGCATATCACATAAGGCTAGTCAGGTTCTGGCCCGGAGTTTGCATATCTCATACGGCTAGCCAGGTTCTGGCCAGGAGTTTGCAGATCACATACTTGTGGACATGTGTTGCCTGTTCCCGGCGCTGACAGCAGAGAATCCTCATAGTGAGCAGTGTACGCTGGGAGGATTCACAAGTCTGCAGTCACACAGAGTAACTGCAGATTTGTCATTTTAGACAAGTCAACACCTTTAACCCCTTATATTTGTCAATAAGGAAAAACGTCCTCAATTTTAGACATTGTTTTAATAAATATCAAGGTCGGTCGGTGACTATGTCCAAGTTTTTAATTTTGTCTCTCTGTGTATTTGAGTTTGACATTGCTAGTATAGAAGAACAGAAGTGGACGTGTTTGTAACGCCGAGCTCCAGATTGTGGCTGTAAATGTTTCCTGATAGTGGGATCTATCCATCCATCTGGGGTACGGAGATGGGTGAATAATCTTCATTGCAACTGTATCTATCAATATTGAGTATCTGTCAGAGCGCCACCTCCTTTAACAATAAGCTTCTCCTTCATTTACAATTGGCTTCAAAATTATAAATTAAAGGGAACTTGTCACCTGGAATTTCCAGCTAAACTACAGCTGTATCGATGCTGTCATGTCAGAGCCACATCCCCTGCGCTGAGAAATCCGATTCTGAAGTTATGAGCGACAAATGAGCTACAAGAGCTTTTGGGGAGCAACAAAGCACCTCCATCTCCCCAGCCCTCACTGCTTATTCCCCACGCAGAGGCTGTCCCCTTGCCTCCTGTATTTACAGTGACATGTAAAAGTTTGGGCACCGCTGGTCAACATTACTGTCATTGTGAACAGTGATGCAAGTTGACGATGAAATTATGTGTAATAGGGCTAAAGTTACAGATGACACATTTCCTTTATATTTTAGGCAAAAAACAAGTTTTTCATCTTCTACATTTTAAAAATTACAAAAATGAAAATAGGCTGATGCATTAGTTTGAGCACCCTGCATGGTTAGTACATGGTAGTGCTCCCTTTTGAAAGTATCACATCTTGTAGACATCTTTTGTTGTCAAACAAGAGTCTTACTTTTCTTCTTTGAGGGATTTTCCTCCATTCTTCCTTGGAGAAGTCCTCCAGTTCTGTGAGATCTCTGGTCTTCTTCCATCCTCTGCTATTTCGAGGTCTCGACACAGATTTTCAATGATGTTCAGATCAGGGGACTGTGAGGGCCATTGTAAAACAATCATCTTGCGTCTTTTGAGGTCGTCTATTGTGGTTGTGACATGTGTTTAGGATCATTATTCATTTGTAGAAGCCATCCTCTTCCTCTTTTCATCTTCAGCTTTTTTTTACAGATGTTTTATGTGTGCATCAAGAATGTTCTCCATGCCATGGGCTGCAGCACAATCCCAAAGCATGATTGATCCCCCCCACATACTTAATGTTTGGAAAGATGTTCTTTTTTTGAAATTCTGTGCCCTTTTTTCTTCACACATACCATTGATCCTTGTGGCCACTGAGATCTATGTTATCCTCATCGGTCCACAGGACTTGTTTCCAAAATGCATCACACTTGTTTACATGTTCTTCTGCATATTTCTGATGCTGAATTTTATGGTGAGGACGCAGGAGAGGTTTCTTCTGATGACTCTTTCATGAAGGCCATTTTTGTGCAGGTGTCTCTGAACGGTAGAACAATGTGCCACAACTCCAAAGTCTGCTAAATCTTTCTGAAGGTCTTTTGCTGTCAGACGGGGGTTCTGATTTGCCTCTCTAGCAATCCCACGAGCAGCTCTCACTGACCATTTGCTTGGTCTTCCAGACCTTATCTTGACCTCCACTGTTCCTGGTAAATGTATTTCTTAATTACTTTCAAACTGAGGAAAGGGCAACTTGAAAACACTTTAATATCTTCTTATAGCCTTCTCCTGCTTTGTGGGCCGCCACAATTTTCATTCTCGGAGTGCTCGGCAGCTTCTTAACCCTGCTGTTCTGTTGGTCAAAAATGACCGACTTTGAACTTCAATATTCTTTAAAATATTCAAGATGCGGCTCTGAAACCCGTGGCCGACTGACCCATCCTCATTTAAGTCAATCAACCACAAGTTTCAGAACCGCATCTTGAACACCCCAAAAAATACCAAAGTTCAAAATAGGTCTCCCCAGACCGAACAGAACAGCAGGGTTAAATGAACCCATGGCTGCTTGTTTTTGGCACAAGATTAGAGGAGTCTGGGTTTTTATAAAGATGGAAATTTGCATCACCCGTCCTTTTCTAACGATGATAGTGAACAAACCATAACCCTAACAGGATAATTAAGGTCTGAAACCTTGGTCAAAACTATCTGAGAACACAAATCTCCAAGGGTGCACAACATTTTGCATTGGCCTATTTTCCTTTTTGTAATTTTTAAAATGTAAAAGTTGACAATTTATATATGTTTTAGCCTAAAATACAAAGGAACTGTGTCATTTGTGACTTTATGCTTTTTAGAGATCGTTTCTTCTTCAACTTGCTTTACTGTTCACAATAACAGTAATTTTGACCAGGGGTGCACAAACATTTATGTCACTTTGATCGGCAGGTCACCCCAGACGCTGTCATCTGACACCTCTTGTTGAGATCATGAACAATTTCAGGACTGACCTGTCACTCACATCCAGGAGTGAGGTGCTGGGCGGGGAATAAGGAGTGAGGGCCGCAGACATGGAAGTGCTTTGCCACGCCCCAAAAGAACTTTTGCCTTATTTGCATATTACTTTAATAGCAGATTTCTCATCAATGGCAGAGTGGATTTCTCCACCAAATGAATCGATTTACTCGTCATCAGAGCAGCTACACAGCCATAGCTTTAGGTAGAAATTCCTCATGACTTCTTCATTACCATTTGTGTTTTTTTTGAGGAGTAATTCATTTGGATTACTTTTTGTCTCACTTCAGCCCAAGAAGATCTTAATACAAAGAACAAAATAATGAAAGAAAAGAAAGTAAGAATAAGATGAAACCTGTAACATTTGTATCACAAGAGAAAATCAGAAAATAGGTTTCCTCAGGATTTAAAGCACTGACGCAGCGGCAGATGCCTCCTCCATGCAAAGAGAAGTGCGAGACTTTCAGCAGGAAGAAGAGATCATTGTAGGAAACATCTACAGAGAGCAGAGCGGAAAAATCACTCGGGAGGTGACATATCGGAGAGGGGAATCAGAGGAGCTTGTCTGATACGACACGAGGAAGAAAGGCGAAGGATTTCTCCTGACACATCAGACTCTGCTCAGGCTCCAATGGTTACTAGAGACATGAGCCGCAGACTGTGATGTCAATGTGTAAAATGTAGGACGAGCAGACGAGAGGCAACGCAGGAGGCGAACAAAAGAGAGAAAAGAATCATGGAACGGAACCCTGGGTTACACTGGTGCGCTATTCTTTACACTGGTGTACTATTCTTTATACTGGTGTACTATTCTTTATACTGGTGCACTATTCTTTATACTGGTGTACTATTCTTTATACTGGTGTACTATTCTTTACACTGGTGTACTATTCTTTATACTGGTGTACTATTCTTTACACTGGTGTACTATTCTTTATACTGGTGCACTATTCTTTATACTGGTGCACTATTCTTTATACTGGTGCACTATTCTTTATACTGGTGCACTATTCTTTATACTGGTGTACTATTCTTTACACTGGTGTACTATTCTTTATACTGGTGCACTATTCTTTATACTGGTGCACTATTCTTTATACTGGTGCACTATTCTTTACACTGGTGCACTATTCTTTATACTGGTGTACTATTCTTTATACTGGTGTACTATTCTTTATACTGGTGTACTATTCTTTACACTGGTGCACTATTCTTTATACTGGTGCACTATTCTTTACACTGGTGCACTATTCTTTATACTGGTGCACTATTCTTTACACTGGTGCACTATTGTTTGTACTGGTGCACTATTCTTTATACTGGTGCACTATTCTTTATACTGGTGTACTATTCTTTACACTGGTGTACTATTCTTTATACTGGTGCGCTATTCTTTACACTGGTGCGCTATTCTTTATACTGGTGCACTATTCTTTATACTGGTGCGCTATTCTTTACACTGGTGCGCTATTCTTTATACTGGTGCACTATTCTTTATACTGGTGTACTATTCTTTACACTGGTGTACTATTCTTTACACTGGTGTGCTATTCTTTATACTGGTGCGCTATTTTTTATACTGGTGCACTATTCTTTATACTGGTGCACTATTCTTTACACTGGTGCACTATTCTTTATACTGGTGTACTATTCTTTACACTGGTGTACTATTCTTTATACTGGTGCACTATTCTTTATACTGGTGCACTATTCTTTATACTGGTGTACTATTCTTTATACTGGTGTACTATTCTTTACACTGGTGTACTATTCTTTATACTGGTGCACTATTCTTTATACTGGTGCACTATTCTTTATACTGGTGTACTATTCTTTATACTGGTGTACTATTCTTTACACTGGTGTGCTATTCTTTATACTGGTGCGCTATTTTTTATACTGGTGCACTATTCTTTATACTGGTGCACTATTCTTTACACTGGTGCACTATTCTTTATACTGGTGTACTATTCTTTACACTGGTGTACTATTCTTTATACTGGTGCACTATTCTTTATACTGGTGCACTATTCTTTATACTGGTGTACTATTCTTTATACTGGTGCACTATTCTTTATACTGGTGTACTATTCTTTACACTGGTGTACTATTCTTTATACTGGTGCACTATTCTTTATACTGGTGCACTATTCTTTATACTGGTGCACTATTCTTTATACTGGTGCACTATTCTTTATACTGGTGTACTATTCTTTATACTGGTGTACTATTCTTTATACTGGTGCACTATTCTTTATACTGGTGCACTATTCTTTATACTGGTGCACTATTCTTTACACTGGTGCACTATTCTTTATACTGGTGTACTATTCTTTATACTGGTGTACTATTCTTTATACTGGTGTACTATTCTTTACACTGGTGCACTATTCTTTATACTGGTGCACTATTCTTTACACTGGTGCACTATTCTTTATACTGGTGCACTATTCTTTACACTGGTGCACTATTGTTTATACTGGTGCACTATTCTTTATACTGGTGCACTATTCTTTATACTGGTGTACTATTCTTTATACTGGTGCACTATTCTTTATACTGGTGCACTATTCTTTACACTGGTGCACTATTCTTTATACTGGTGCACTATTCTTTACACTGGTGTACTATTCTTTATACTGGTGCACTATTCTTTATACTGGTGCACTATTCTTTACACTGGTGCACTATTCTTTATACTGGTGCACTATTCTTTATACTGGTGCACTATTCTTTACACTGGTGCACTATTCTTTATACTGGTGCACTATTCTTTACACTGGTGTACTATTCTTTACACTGGTGCACTATTCTTTATACTGGTGCACTATTCTTTATACTGGTGTACTATTCTTTACACAGGTGTACTATTCTTTACACTGGTGCACCATTCTTTATATTGGTGCACTATTCTTTACACTGGTGTACTATTCTTTACACTGGTGCACTATTCTTTAACCTGGTATACTATTCTTTATACTGGTGTACTATTCTTTACACTGGTGTACTATTCTTTATACTGTTGTACCATTCTTTATACTGATGCACTATTCTTTATACTGGTGCACCATTCTTTATACTGGTGCACCATTCTTTATACTGGTGTACTATTCTTTACACTGGTGCACTATTCTTTATACTGGAGTCTTCTCGTCCGCTGCCGCTCTTCGGGGGTCACATAATTATTCTCGGTCAGTAGATTATAAAGTTCAGGCGCGGACATTAACAAGCAGACAGAAATAATGTCTGCGGGGCAGAGGAGGGATCCACGGTGCGGACATTTCACATTTCGTATTCGCGGTTTGACATTTTCTTAGCAGTAATTCCCACAATGTAAATGTCACCGAGTCCTGACAAGACGTGTAAAATGCGCGCTGAAATGGCCGACACATTTATCAAGGAGAAGCGGCGCCCGGGTCACCGCTTATTATTACTATGAAGCCATTAATAGTGCGACGTAAATCCCCGGAAATGAAGAAAAGGCGCCGGAGCCGGCATCCCGGGAAACGTTATAAAAACCGAAACTTTACAGCGACTTAACTGTTCACATAACGCTTTTATCCTTCCAGCCATTATCTCGTTTTATGGTAAAATACATTGTGCCGCAGTTCTGCGCTGTCATCGGGGGGCGACGGGGGTCAGGGACGTAAAACTGCAATTGCACCAATATAAAGGTGAGCACAGGCACAGCCCATTATAAAAAGGAATAAAATGTTACATTTATCCACATAAATAAGAAGTGGAGGCTACATTGTCTCCAGAGAAGCGATGCTGGCATACCCTGCGGGTCTGTACAGATAGCAGCCCCATGTAAGGTCAGCCCCATGGAATCTTACGCTGCCACATACCACCTTCCTTGACTTTGCAGCCACAGGTGACTTGAACCAAATTAGCTTTAATCTACAATTTTAAGGACAGGAGGCTTTACTTATCTTGTGTTATACTCCAATCGCATCCAGAGCTGCATTCATAATTCTGTTGGCTGCCATTGCAATCTGTGAGGAATGTGTTGTCAGACATAAATCGAACAGTAGAATGGATCTATTCTCTTCTACACTGCATTTTGGGAGGTGCAGTTTTTCCTGAGCTGCAATCATAATTCTGCTGGCTATCACTTGAAATCCTTCCACAATATGATTTCAGAAATGAACCTATCAGCAGAATTAAGCTGCACTGCTCTGCACTGCATGCTGGGAGATGTAGTTGTTTCCTCCACCAGACACCTCATACTGTTACGTCTGAGAGGTCGGTGCCATGTTGGATCTTTCACCATTACTCCCAGTAGTAAACTTTTATAACTGGAGCAATAATCACCAATAAATTCACAGGAGGCTCCAGCAGTAACTCCGGCACGTCAGCTGCAATATCCTGACCCCCACATGACAGGAGCCTATAGGCAGCTGCCTCTTGAGCCTGACGGCTGCATCATGATGTCTACCTGCAATATCCAGAGCGTGATCTATACAGAATCAGAACCAACAGGTAGGAGATAAGAGTGAAGAGCTGAATTCTGAGTGCAGCTCTGGATGTGAGTGGAGCAGAGAGCTGATCTGTATAGATAACTGCAGCATTCAGATATGAACTGTGAAATGATCTACAAGCAATGGCAAGGAGTCGGCGCTGAAGGATTTGTTTCCTTTCTCCTTTTGCTGTGAAATTCTCGCTTTTACTCCTCGTTTTGCATTTTTTGCTCTGTAAATAAAAGTTGGGTAAAGTCTCTGATTTTCTGATCCACTTTCCTGCTGTTCACATCGTTTTCTCGGTGACCCGGCGTCTCCGCATTTGGTTTTCATTCTTAGAGATACTAATAGATTTCTGTTGCTATCGGCAGCGCAGAACCTGCTGGGAAGCAGAAATGTGAACGCGTCTGAAGATGATTCCGCCTGCAGGAATTCTTATCTCTGACCCCAATCTGCCATCTTATTTTTCAGGGAGAGGGGTCTGGATAATTACGACAAGCATCTCTGCTGCACCGTACAAGACTACAAAGAGGGGAAGAGAAAAGAAAATGTCGCCAGTTCATTTACATTCTTTTAAAAGTCAAATTCTACATGAGAGAATTTCAGGAGCGATATGCAAATGACGGCCGCCGCATTGAAGCCGACCTGCGCCCAATCCTCACCAGGCTCCGGCTCCACAAGATCCAATTATGGAACTGAATGCGGAGAATTTGCTCTCATTTTTTGTATAATTTAAATCATTAAACGGAAACTTCTTTGAATTCAGCTTTAGACTCAAATTTCTGGGTAATTGTGAGAAACAGGAAATGTGGCAGAATCAGCAGGAAATTAATCATCAGAAGAACTCAATACACAGAAGGCGGGGTCAGCAGTCATCTCATTATTAGAGAGCGGGGTCAGCAGTCATCTCATTATTATTAAAGGGTGGGGTCATCAGTCATCTCATTATTATTATAGGGTGGGCTCAGCAGTAATCTAATTAACATTACAAGGTGAGTTCAGCAGTCGCTTCATTATCATTAGAGCATTACAGCAGTCATCTTGTTATCATTAGAGAGCGGGGCCAGCAGTCATCTCATTATCATTAAAGGGTGGGGTCAGCAGTCATCTCATTATCATTAGATGGTGGGGGTCAGCAGTCTCTATCATTACAGGACGGGGTCAGCAGTCATCTCATATCACTAGAGGGCGGGGTCAGCAGTAATTTCATTATCATTATAGGGTGGGCTCAGCAGTAATCTAATTATCATTACAAGGTGAGGTCAGCAGTAGCTTCATTATCATTAGAGCATTACAGCAGTCATCTTGTTATCATTAGAGAGCGGGGCCAGCAGTCATCTCATTATCATTACAGGGCAGAGTCAGTAGGCATATCATTATCATTAGAGGGTGGTGTCAGCAGTCTCATCATCATTACAGGATGGGTCAGCAGTCATTTCATTATCATTAGAGGGCAGAGTCAGCAGTAATTTCATTATCATTACAGGGTGGGCTCAGCAATACTCTAATTATCATTACAGGGTGGGATCAGCAGTCTCATTATCATTAAAGGGCGGACGCAGCAGTAATTTAATTATCATTACAGGTCAAAGTCAGCAGTCATACCATTATGAATAGAGGGTGGGGTCAACAGTCATCTCGTTATCATTAGAGAGCAGGGCCAGCAGTCATCTCATCATTACAGGGCGGAGTCAGAAGGCATATCAATATCATTACAGGGTGGGGTCAGCAGTCACCTCATTACCATTAAAGGGCGGGGTTAGCAGTCACCTCATTATCATTACAGGGTGGGGTCAGCAATTACCTCATTACCATTAAAGGGCGGGATCAGCAGTCATCTCATCATCATTAGAGGGTTGGGTCAGCAGTCACCTCATTATAATTAGAGGACAGGGTCAGCAGTAATCTCATTACCACTATATATTGGTGGATTTACATTTATATTAGGAAACCAAAATAATTTTTTGAAGTGGAATTACTAACATAAATAATCTCAGCAAGAGTGTGCTGGGTTTAAAAACTTTGCTTTCTACAAAGTTTTGAGTGAGTCACAAATATTTATGGAAAATCTTGTGTAACCGCAAACAGCATAATAGTGAGTGCAGCTCTGGAGTATAATACAGGATGTAACTTAGGATCAGTAATGTAATGTATGTATGCAGCGCCCCAGAGTCCTGGTTCGCTGCAGTAATGTTATTCTTCCACCAGGGGGAGTGATGTTACGTCTGAAGGCAATGAAGGAGATCTTCTGTCCAGATATCACAACCACACACACACTTCACACTCCAGTCCACCAGGGGGAGCAAAGGTTCTATCTACTAGGCCACTTCTCACGGTTAGGTAAAACTGGTAGTTGGAGGGAAAGTTAGAGAGTTTCTGGCTGGGGACAGACATGGAAAGGTCTCCAGGTCGAGCTGGCTGGAGTGATCTCCAGTCAGATCCAGACTGCGGTCTGAGGAGGACGAGGGGACACGGAGCTGCGCCTGCATCCCATGCGGCAGCATCTTAAGAAAGGATACGAAAGGAATTGTGTTGCAGTGAGTGAGCAACGAAGTCATAGCAACAGGAGTGAAACATCAGAGGGAGACCAGCTAGAAGCAGGCTGCCTCTTTCTGAAGCGCAGATCCGGTAGCCAGAACACCGAGGGAGTAAAGAGCTCTATGCCGTTACTTCAGAGACTGGCAGGACAGTTAATTCCACGTTAGCTGCCCGACCATTTACACAGGAGGCACGGTGGCAACTTGTGGAGGCCGGGCGTCTCTAGGGTCCCTATAAAAAGCCTCAGGCCACCAGTCATACGGGTTTTGTTCTATCCGACCACGGGGAACAGTGAGAGGAGTAACAACAGTGAGGACCTTATTGGAGCTTAAGCAAGTAGGGACCTACTGTATTACTGTGCACTAGGGGAAGGCTATTGAATTCCACCTGGATAAGGGGACTCTGGATTTGCCTTCAGACTGGCCGGACTCTGCCTGCCCTGTGGTCCCTACCCTGGACTGTGGATGCTGAAGCCTTCAGTAAAAGGTAAAGAGACTGCAATCTTGTGTCCTCGTTATTCACTGCGCCTCACACCATCCACCATCTACACTCTGGGAAGCCCTGGGGACACCCTTCACCTGTGGGAAGGTATACCATCTAGCTGCCATAACATCACCCCCAGCGGACCCCTAAGCAGCGTCGGTCACCCTGACCGAATACCACAGGTGGCGTCACGAACATTATCCCTTTAAAGACCTTTCCCCGCCATTTCCTCAACGGACCTCCCGAGGGCCACGGACTGGGTCAGCCTCCGTGACATCCCCATTGACTCCAGATGGGCCCGGATCTGAGTACCTCACGGCCCACGGGGGCACTCCATGTACACAGTGACTTCACCAGCAGAATAATGAGTGCAGCTCTGGGGTATAATACAGGAGGTAACTCAGGATCAGTATTGTAATGTATGTACACAGTGACTGCACCAGCAGAATAGTGAGGGCAGCTCTGGGGTATAATACAGTATGTAACTCAGGATCAGTAATGTAATGTATGTACACAGTGACTGCACCAGCAGAATAGTGAGCGCAGCTCTGGGGTATAATACAGGAGGTAACTCAGGATCAATAATGTAATGTATGTACACAGTGACTGCACCAGCAGAATAGAGAGTGCAGCTCTGGAGTATAATATAGTATGTAACTCAGGATCAGTAATGTATGTACACAGTGACTGCACCAGCAGAATAGTGAGTGCAGCTCTGGAGTATAATACAGGATGTAACTCAGGATCAGTAATGTATGTACACAGTGACTGCACCAGCAGAATAGTGAGTACAGCTCTGGGGTATAATACAGGATGTAACTCAGGATCAGTAATGTATGTACACAGTGACTACACCAGCAGAATAGTGAGTGCAGCTCTGGAGTATAATACAGGATGTAACTCAGGATCAGTAATGTAATGTATGTACACAGTGACTGCACCATTAGAGTAGTGAGTGCAGCTCTGGGGTATAATACAGGAGGTAACTCAGGATCAGTAATGTGATGTATGTACACAGTGACTGCACCAGCAGAATAGTGAGTGCAGCTCTGGAGTATAATACAGGATGTAACTCAGGATCAGTAATGTATTGTATGTACACAGTGACTGCACCAGCAGAATAGTGAGTGCAGCTCTGGAGTATAATACAGGATGTAACTCAGGATCAGTAATGTAATGTATGTACACAGTGACTGCACCAGCAGAATAGTGAGTGCTGCTCTGGGGTATAATACAGGATGTAACTCAGGATCAGTAATGTATTGTATGTACACAGTGACTGCACCAGCAGAATAGTGAGTGCAGCTCTGGGGTATAATACAGGATGTAACTCAGGATCAGTAATGTAATGTATGTACACAGTGACTGCACCAGCAGAATAGTGAGTGCAGCTCTGGGGTATAATATAGGATGTAACTCAGGATCAGTAATGTAATGTATGTACACAGTGACTGCACCAGCAGAATAGTGAGTGCAGCTCTGGGATATAATACAGGATGTAACTCAGGATCAGTAATGTAATGTATGTGCATAGTGACTGCACCAGCAGAATAGTGAGTGCAGCTCTGGGATATAATACAGGATGTAACTCAGGATCAGTAATGTATGTACACAGTGACTGCTCCAGCAGAATAGTGAGTGCAGCTCTGGGGTATAATACAGGAGGTAACTCAGGATCAGTAATGTAATTTGTGTACACAGTGACTGCACCAGCAGAATAGTGAGTGCAGCTCTGGGGTATAATACAGGATGTAACTCAGGATCAGTAATGTAATGTATGTACACAGTGACTGCACCAGCAGAATAGTGAGTGCAGCTCTGGAGTATAATACAGGAGGTAACTCAGGATCAGTAATGTAATGTATGTGCACAGTGACTGCACCAGCAGAATAGTGAGCGCAGCTCTGGAGTATAATACAGGATGTACCGTAAATCATTGCCAGTACAGGATAAGTAATGCAATGTATGTGCACAATGACTCCATGATTTTTCTGCATTCGTACTCCCCCAGGATTTCATTAGTGACCTCTTTCATAATTACTTGGGTACAAATTAATTAGTTTATTAATTTAAAGGTGAACTGAGCCAATAAATGAACATGCCTTCATATCTCTAAGGTCTGTGAGCTTTTTCTTTTCCCAGCACTTAATTAAAATATTTATCCAAAATGAGCCGAGTATAAAATCAATATCCACACGTGATTAACTGAGGTTTATAATATTATTCCAGAAGGAAAAGCTGAACCTGCGCATCTGTCTCTAATTCCTCCATGAGTCGATATATAATGAAAATTTGGCTTTTTCCAGATGACTTTTATTACACTTCAGCCATCTTTGCAGCAGTCACTTTTAGCAGTGGAGGTGCAGGGCGGTGTCCCCGGCTTTATATAGAGTCATTGGTTACCATCCAGGGGTCACACAGTAAGGTCTGAGGGGGCCGCTGTATATTAGTGGGGGCAACAGACACTGTTTCCTGCAGGTTACCATTATTTTGACCCCTGAGAGGAACAGTGGGTGAGAAAAAGGGAAAATTAGACCGGACAGAGCACCTGGGCTGCAGATGTGAATGGGCCACAGAGAAAGTGCAGGACTGTGGCCACATGTGAGAACCTCCTCAGTGGATACAATGTATCATTCATCAGATACTTCCTTTTCCCAGGAGATACAACCTCTGATCTGTGGGGCCCTAATTCCTGCCGTGGGGCCCCAGGATCCCTAGTTAGGTCTCAGAATGACAATGCCTTTATCTTGTGCCGCTTCACATTCATTGATACTTGGAGCCCGGTCTTAATGATATTATGAGAGGCAGAGCCGCCCGTAACCTTTCTTGGGAGAGACGCGAAACCTCTGAGAATCTGTGAAGATCATTAGTCCGATGCTACGATATGAGGTAGCGCGCGATACAACGTAGCGATAATCGATCAGCCGCATATACATGGCACCATTTTATCTTTTCTGGCTTTGTTTTATATTTCACATGATTTTCGGTGGCGGCGGCGAGGACTCCGGACTTTCAATACTAAATCTATAATTGAATTTAGTTTCTATCAGATGAACTGTGACCCCGATCATTATTCTTCTCCAGATCGTTATCTCGGAGCGGCTTTCATCGCAGCCTATAAAAAAGTCCGAGAACGATCCTTTCATTAATACGTGTCCTCCGGAGATGTTAGAGATTAGTGCCATGGCCGCGTCCACAACAGATGTATCTCCTTATTAAACTCTGCGGATACAACGTTGCAAAATGAAAACTTTGCTTACACATGAGGATTAGTTACATTGTCAGGGTGGTTTCTCCTCTTCAGATTCCAATATAGTGCAGATAATAGTGTTGGGGGTCTGGTGCCAAGCAGGGACCCTCAGCTGCTGCCTGTGCTTCCGCCAGTCAGTGCATCTTACCACCCCAATATCTCATTTTTAATGGGTTTTTCAGACATAACATTTCCCTTCCAATTGGCTTCTGATAGGATAAAATAATAAGCGTGTTACTTACTCTACCCAGGTCCAGTGTTGTGTCTCTGCAGCGCTGACATCATGGCTATAGTGATGTGACCTCTGCAGCCAATCAATGGGCTTAGTACAGTGTCATCTTCATCATGGTGTCACATGCACAATAGCCGTATTATCACCACTGCAGCATGTCAATAAAGACCGGAGCAGTGACATAGCACTGGACCTGGGGAGGATGAGTAACATGCCCAGATTGGCTGCAGTAGGCAGTATCGAGCAAACATTTGTCTCATTTAGGGTATGTGCACACGTTGCAGATTCCCTGCGGGTTTTCTGCAGTTTTTCTGCGGATTCCACCTGCGGTTTTACACCTGCGGATTCCTATTGAGAAACAGGTATAAAAGCTGCGGAATCTGCACAAAGAATTGACATGCTGCGGAAAATAAACCGCAGCGTTTCCACGTGTTTTTTTCCGCAGCATGTGCCCCGCGGTTTTGGTTTTCCATAGGTTTACATGGTACTGGACAACGCATGGAAAACAGCTGCGAATCCGCAGCATCAAATCTGCAACGTGTGAGCAGACCCTAAATCCTCTGTCCCCGCTCACCAGAGATTACCAAATATATCTTCTAAATTACGCTCTTGTTATCTCCTTTTCATTCCCACAACAAATAAAAGACTGAATTTTTCAGATATGGTGAATGATGATAAGAGGGGATGGGGAGCGGCTGTCATTGCCCCCTCCCAGGCCCTGTCATTGCCCCCTCCCAGGTCCTGACATTGCCCCCTCCCAGGTCCTGACATTGCCCCCTCCCAGGTCCTGACATTGCCCTCTTCCAGCTCCTCTCATTGCCCCCTCCCAGGCCCTGTCATTGCCCCTCCCAGGTCCTGACATTGCCCCCTCCCAGATCCTGTCATTGCCTCTCCCAGCTCCTGTCATTGCCCCCTCCCAGGCATTGCCCCCTCCTAGGCCCTGTCATTGCCCCCACCCAGGCCCTGACATTGCTCCCTCCCAGGCCCTGGCATTGCCCCCTCCCAGGTCCTGTCATTGCCCCCTCCCAGGTCCTGTCATTGCCCCCTCCCAGCTCCTGTCATTGCCCCCTCGCTGGCCCTGACATTGCCCCCTCCCAGGCCCTGTCTTTGCCCCCACCCAGGTCCTGTCATTTCCCCCTCCCAGGTCCTGTCATTGCCCCCTCCCAGGTTCTGTCATTGCACAGAACATTATATTAGATGGCTGCTCCCACTGTGACATTAGCCTCTTGTGCCCGTTTTTCCTTTAGTGTAAAACCCGTTTATTGGGCAACAGTACAGAGCCAGGTATCGGAGCACAATCAGGCCCCCATTGCACCATGAATCTTACCAGAACGAGCAGATGAGACCACCATGGCCCCCCATCGCAGTTCTGGTAACACTGTGCCACTATGGTGATGCCATAATTAATGTTACAGGGTTATTCCCAATAAAACAACTTTCTGATTGCTGGGGGTTCATTTGCTGTGACCCCAAGATCCAAGGGCTCATAAGAGGTCAGGGGGCCACTACCACCTCCAAGGCAAGGCATTATGATGAGATATTGGGCTCCCAAGGGCCCATATATTGTTCTTGCACAGGGGCCCCTATCTGCCTGGATTGACCAGGGCCAAGATCGGAGCTCCGGGTTCTTGAATAAAGCTGACATGCATATGCTCGGCCTCATTCATTGTCAATGGCTCTGATGGGAAGAAGTTGTGCTAATTAATCTCCTGCAATTAATGCTGAGAACTCTGGAGTTTCTGCTCATTAAGGCCAATGGTTCTGGCGCTATACAGAGCCGCCCTGAGCTTCTGCGAATTAGAAGCTTTCTGTTGATCAATAAAGTTTTTGTCGAGCTTCAGAATCAATTCCCTGAGCTTTTCCCATCAGTAAGTGAGAACCTGATCCCCAGACGCTTCCCCTCCCCCGCCAGGAATCACAGGCGCTGCCATAGTCTGTGATGTGGTGAAATGACAACCAGCGCACCTCTGTTATGGCTGGCAATCAGGCAACACAGCGTGCAGTAATCAGCGCACATACAGAGATCTGGCAATAACCCAAAACAATAGGACGAGCTCTGAGACGTGGAATCTCTGTAGACTGCAGTACCTGATCTATCCTCACACAACTGTAAGCAGCAGTGGATTGCGCCTATCCACTACCTATGCAACTCGGCACTGCCTGAGGAGCTGACTAGCCTGAAGATAGAAATACAAGCCTGACTTACCTCAGAGAAATACCCCAAAGGAATAGGCAGCCCCCACATATAATGACTGTTAGCAAGATGAAAAGACAAACGTAGGAATGAAATAGATTCAGCAAAGTGAGGCCCGATATTCTAGACAGAGCGAGGATAGCAAAGAGAACTATGCAGTCTACAAAAAACCCTAAAACAAAAACCACGCAAAGGGGCAAAAAGACCCACCGTGCCGAACTAACAGCACGGCGGTGCACCCCTTTGCTTCTCAGAGCTTCCAGCAAAAGTTAATAGCAAGCTGGACAGAAAAAACAGAAAACAAACTAGAAGCACTTATCTAGCAGAGCAGCAGGCCCAAGGAAAGATGCAGTAGCTCAGATCCAACACTGGAACATTGACAAGGAGCAAGGAAGACAGACTCAGGTGGAGCTAAATAGCAAGGCAGCCAACGAGCTCACCAAAACACCTGAGGGAGGAAGCCCAGAGACTGCAATACCACTTGTGACCACAGAAGTGAACTCAGCCACAGAATTCACAACAGTACCCCCCCCTTGAGGAGGGGTCACCGAACCCTCACCAGAACCCCCAGGCCGACCAGGATGAGCCACATGAAAGGCACGAACAAGATCTGGGGCATGGACATCAGAGGCAAAAACCCAGGAATTATCTTCCTGAGCATAACCCTTCCATTTGACCAGATACTGGAGTTTCCGTCTAGAGACACGAGAATCCAAAATCTTCTCCACAATATACTCCAATTCCCCCTCCACCAAAACAGGGGCAGGAGGCTCCACAGATGGAACCATAGGTGCCACGTATCTCCTCAACAACGACCTATGGAATACATTATGTATGGAAAAGGAGTCTGGGAGGGTCAGACGAAAAGACACCGGATTGAGAATCTCAGAAATCCTATACGGACCAATAAAACGAGGTTTAAATTTAGGAGAGGAAACCTTCATAGGTATATGACGAGAAGATAACCAAACCAGATCCCCAACACGAAGTCGGGGTCCCACACGGCGTCTGCGATTAGCGAAAAGCTGAGCCTTCTCCTGGGACAAGGTCAAATTGTCCACTACCTGAGTCCAGATCTGCTGCAACCTGTCCACCACATAATCCACACCAGGACAGTCCGAAGACTCAACCTGTCCTGAAGAGAAACGAGGATGGAACCCAGAATTGCAGAAAAATGGAGAGACCAAGGTAGCCGAGCTGGCCCGATTATTAAGGGCGAACTCAGCCAACGGCAAAAATGACACCCAATCATCCTGGTCAGCGGAAACAAAACATCTCAGATATGTTTCCAAGGTCTGATTGGTTCGTTCGGTCTGGCCATTAGTCTGAGGATGGAAGGCCGAGGAAAAAGATAGGTCAATGCCCATCCTACCACAAAAGGCTCGCCAGAACCTCGAGACAAACTGGGAACCTCTGTCAGAAACAATATTCTCAGGAATGCCATGTAAACGAACCACATGCTGGAAGAACAAAGGCACCAAATCAGAGGAGGAAGGCAATTTAACCAAGGGCACCAGATGGACCATTTTAGAAAAGCGATCACAGACCACCCAAATGACCGACATTTTTTGAGAAACGGGAAGGTCAGAAATGAAATCCATCGAAATATGTGTCCAAGGCCTCTTCGGGACCGGCAAGGGCAAAAGCAACCCACTGGCACGTGAACAGCAGGGCTTAGCCCTAGCACAAATTCCACAGGACTGCACAAAAGCACGCACATCCCGTGACAGAGATGGCCACCAGAAGGATCTAGCAACCAACTCCCTGGTACCAAAGATTCCTGGATGACCGGCCAGCACCGAACAATGAAGTTCAGAGATAACTTTACTAGTCCACCTATCAGGGACGAACAGTTTCTCGGCCGGACAACGATCAGGTTTATTAGCCTGAAATTTCTGCAACACTCTCCGCAAATCAGGGGAGATGGCAGACACAATGACTCCTTCCTTGAGGATACTCGTCGGCTCAGATAACCCCGGAGAGTCGGGCACAAAACTCCTAGACAGAGCATCCACCTTCACATTTTTAGAGCCCGGAAGGTATGAAATCACAAAATCAAAACGAGCAAAAAATAACGACCAACGGGCCTGTCTAGGATTCAAGCGCTTGGCAGACTCAAGATAATTAAGGTTCTTATGATCAGTCAAAACCACCACGCGATGCCTAGCACCCTCAAGCCAATGACGCCACTCCTCGAATGCCCACTTCATGGCCAGCAACTCTCGGTTGCCCACATCATAATTACGCTCAGCAGCAGAAAATTTCCTGGAAAAGAAAGCACATGGTTTGAACACTGAGCAACCAGAACCTCTCTGTGACAAAACCGCCCCTGCTCCAATCTCAGAAGCATCAACCTCGACCTGGAACGGAAGAGAAACATCAGGTTGACACAACACAGGGGCACAGCAAAAACGACGCTTCAACTCCTGAAAAGCTTCCACGGCAGCAGAAGACCAATTAACCAAATCAGCACCCTTCTTGGTCAAATCGGTCAATGGTCTGGCAATGCTAGAAAAATTACAGATGAAGCGACGATAAAAATTAGCAAAGCCCAGGAATTTCTGCAGACTTTTTAGAGATGTCGGCTGAGTCCAATCCTGGATGGCCTGAACCTTAACCGGATCCATCTCGATAGTAGAAGGGGAAAAGATGAACCCCAAAAATGAAACTTTCTGCACACCGAAGAGACACTTTGATCCCTTCACGAACAAGGAATTAGCACGCAGTACCTGGAAAACCATTCTGACTTGCTTCACATGAGACTCCCAATCATCTGAGAAGATCAAAATGTCATCCAAGTAAACAATCAAGAATTTATCCAGATACTCACGGAAAATGTCATGCATAAAAGACTGAAAAACAGATGGAGCATTGGCAAGTCCGAACGGCATCACCAGATACTCAAAATGACCCTCGGGCGTATTAAATGCCGTTTTCCATTCATCTCCCTGCCTGATTCTCACCAGATTATACGCACCACGAAGATCAATCTTAGTAAACCAACTAGCCCCCTTAATCCGAGCAAACAAGTCAGAAATCAATGGCAAGGGATACTGAAACTTAACAGTGATCTTATTAAGAAGGCGGTAATCAATACACGGTCTCAGCGAACCATCCTTCTTGGCTACAAAAAAGAACCCTGCTCCCAGTGGTGATGACGATGGGCGAATATGTCCCTTCTCCAGGGATTCCTTCACATAACTGCGCATAGCGGTGTGTTCAGGTACGGACAAATTAAATAAACGACCCTTAGGGAATTTACTACCAGGAATCAAATCAATAGCACAATCACAATTCCTATGCGGAGGTAGGGCATCAGACTTGGACTCTTCAAATACATCCTGAAAGTCCGACAAGAACTCTGGGATGTCAGAAGGAATGGATGACGAAATAGACAAAAATGGAACATCACCATGTACTCCCTGACAACCCCAGCTGGTTACCGACATAGAGTTCCAATCCAATACTGGATTATGGGTTTGTAGCCATGGCAACCCCAACACGACCACATCATGCAAATTATGCAGTACCAAAAAGCGAATAACTTCCTGATGTGCAGGAGCCATGCACATGGTCAGCTGGGCCCAGTACTGAGGCTTATTCTTGGCCAAAGGTGTAGCATCAATTCCTCTCAACGGAATAGGACACCGCAAAGGCTCCAAGAAAAATCCACAACGTTTAGCATAATCCAAATCCATCAGATTCAGGGCAGCGCCTGAATCCACAAACGCCATGACAGAATATGATGACAAAGAGCACATTAAGGTAATGGACAAAAGGAATTTGGACTGTACAGTACCAATAACGGCAGAGCTATCGAACCGCCTAGTGCGTTTAGGACAATTAGAAATAGCATGAGTAGAATCACCACAATAGAAACACAGTCTGTTCAGACGTCTGTGTTCGTGCCGTTCTACTTTAGTCATAGTCCTGTCGCACTGCATAGGCTCAGGCTTACTCTCAGACAATACCGCCAGATGGTGCACAGATTTACGCTCGCGCAAGCGACGACCGATCTGAATGGCCAAGGACATAGACTCATTCAAACCAGCAGGCATAGGAAATCCCACCATTACATCCTTAAGAGCTTCAGAGAGACCCTTTCTGAACAAAGCCGCTAGTGCAGATTCATTCCACAGAGTGAGTACTGACCATTTTCTAAATTTCTGACAATATACTTCTACATCATCCTGACCCTGGCATAAAGCCAGCAGATTTTTCTCAGCCTGATCGACTGAATTAGGCTCATCGTAAAGCAATCCCAGCGCCTGGAAAAATGCATCAACATTACTCAATGCAGAATCTCCTGGTGCAAGAGAAAACGCCCAGTCCTGTGGGTCGCCGCGCAAAAAAGAAATAATAATCAAAACCTGTTGAATAGGATTACCAGAAGAATGAGGTTTCAAGGCCAAAAATAGCTTACAATTATTTCTGAAGCTCAGGAACTTAGTTCTGTCACCAAAAAACAAATCAGGAATCGGAATTCTTGGTTCTAGCATCGATTTCTGATCAATAGTATCTTGAATCTTTTGTACATTTACAACGAGATTATCCATTGAGGAGCACAGAGCCTGAATATCCATGTCCACACCTGTGTCCTGAAGCACTCTAATGTCTAGGGGAAAAAAAAGACTGAAGACAGAGCTAAGAAAAAAAAATGATGTCAGGATTTCTTTTTTCCCTCTATTGGAAATCATTGAAGGGCTCCTTGTACTGTTATGGCTGGCAATCAGGCAACACAGCATGCAGTAATCAGCGCACATACAGAGATCTGGCAATAACCCAAAACAATAGGACGAGCTCTGAGACGTGGAATCTCTGTAGACTGCAGTACCTGATCTATCCTCACACAACTATAAGCAGCAGTGGATTGCGCCTAACAACTACCTATGCAACTCGGCACTGCCTGAGGAGCTGACTAGCCTGAAGATAGAAATACAAGCCTGACTTACCTCAGAGAAATACCCCAAAGGAATAGGCAGCCCCCACATATAATGACTGTTAGCAAGATGAAAAGACAAACGTAGGAATGAAATAGATTCAGCAAAGTGAGGCCCGATATTCTAGACAGAGCGAGGATAGCAAAGAGAACTATGCAGTCTACAAAAAACCCTAAAACAAAAACCACGCAAAGGGGCAAAAAGACCCACCGTGCCGAACTAACAGCACGGCGGTGCACCCCTTTGCTTCTCAGAGCTTCCAGCAAAAGTTAATAGCAAGCTGGACAGAAAAAACAGAAAACAAACTAGAAGCACTTATCTAGCAGAGCAGCAGGCCCAAGGAAAGATGCAGTAGCTCAGATCCAACACTGGAACATTGACAAGGAGCAAGGAAGACAGACTCAGGTGGAGCTAAATAGCAAGGCAGCCAACGAGCTCACCAAAACACCTGAGGGAGGAAGCCCAGAGACTGCAATACCACTTGTGACCACAGAAGTGAACTCAGCCACAGAATTCACAACACACCTCCACCTGACGAGCTGCCACCGCCAGACGCTTCTCTTTCATCCTGACAGACTAGATGGACGGCTGCGGATTTGTTTCATGTCTGAACTTGAATTTTTCCGCCTACTCTGCACTTTTTATTTTTGAGCTGAAATTTTAATACACATTTTCAAGATCGCTGAAAGAAGAAAAATTCACAGCAAAAAGAGGAGAAAAAACTCTCATCATTTGTCAAAAATGCAAACTGTGATCTCAGGTCAGAAACGATTCCCCGGTGACATCCAATGTGACGCTGAGGAAGAACGAGTGTGATCTCAGCTGCTGAAGAACCTTTGTCTATGATGGGGGATGTGAAGGGTTAACATCTGTATATCCCCACTATTACTCCCATCATTTCCGGAAAGGACCACAAGCTTGATGTAAGCACCACACCAGATTCCATACATTGTCTGCCGCAACGCTCAATATGCTGCCAACCAAGGTCCCCATAAAGCATCTCCATATAGTGCAGGTGCAACAGCGCCATCCACAGGGCGCCCACAATGAGGCATCGACCAATGCCAACTCGCACTCCCCTAGTATAGTGCCAGCCTCACTGAACCGGGGCGGACATAGCGTTTGTGCAACCAGTGCAGAACACCGAACCCCAAGAAGTGAAGGGGCCACTATCACCTCCAAAACAGGTGGAATTGTGCATTATAAGGAGCTACTAGACTGCACTGGTCCCATAGGGGCCTCTCCTGTCTGTGTCCGCCAATGAATATTATTGGCCACAGCTGCCCTAAAATAGTACAAGCCACAGTATCTTTAAAACAGCCCCTGTCATAGGGTTCCTAGAACATCACCAGTCATAGAGTCCAAAGAACAGTACCAGTCATAGAGTCCAAAGAACAGTGACAGCCATAGAGACCCCAGAACATTACCAGTAATAATGCCCAAAGAAGAGTTCCAGCTATAGTGTCTCTAGAACAGTAACAGCCATGGTGTCTAAAGACCAGTTTTAGCGACAGTGTCTTTACTACAGCATCAACCCTAGTGTCCCTAGACCAGTACCAGCCCTGGTGTTCCTAGACCTTTACCAGCCCCGGTGTTACTAGACCAGTATCAGCCCTGGTGTTCCCAGACCTTTATCAGCCCCGGTGTTCCTAGACCATTACCAGCCCCGGTGTCCCTAGACCAGTACCAGCCATGGTGTCCCTAGACCAGTACCAGCCATGGTGTCCCTAGACCAGTACCAGCCATGGTGTCCCTAGACCAGTACCAGCCATGGTGTTTCTAGACCAGTACCAGCCATGGTGTTCCTAGAGCAGTGCCAGCCATGGTGTTCCTAGACCAGTTTCAGCCATGGTGTTCCTAGAACAGTACCAGCCCTGGTGTCCGTAGACCAGTACCAGCCATGGTGTTCCTAGATCAGTGCCAGCCATGGTGTTCCTAGACCAGTGCCAGCCCTGGTGTTCCTAGCCCAGTACTAGCCATGGTGTTCGTAGATCAGTACCAGCCCTGGTGTTCTTAGACCAGTACCAGCCCTGGTGTTCCTAGACCAGTACAAGCCCTGGTGTCCCTAGACCAGTTTCAGCCATGGTGTCCCTAGACCAGTACTAGCCCTGGTGTCCATAGACCAGTTTCAGCCATGGTGTCCCTAGACCAGTACCAGCCATGGTGTCCCTAGACCAGTACCAGCCATGGTGTCCCTAGACCAGTTTCAGCCATGGTGTTTCTAGACCAGTACCAGCCCTGGTGTTCCTAGACCAGTACCAGCTCTGGTGTCCCTAAACTAGTACCAACCTTCGTGTTCCTAGACCAGTACTAGCCATGGTGTTCCTAGACCAGTATCAGCCCTGGTGTTTCTAGACCAGTACTAGCCATGGTGTGCCTAGACCAGTACCAGCCCTGGTGTTCTTAGACCAGTACCAGCCCTAGTGTTCCCAGACCAGTACCAGCCGTGGTTTTTCTTAGACCAGTACCAGCCCTGGTGTCCCTAGACCAGTACAAGCCCTGGTGTCCCTAGACCAGTACAAGCCCTGGTGTCCCTAGACCAGTACAAGCCCTGGTGTCCCTAGACCAGTACCAGCCCTGGTGTCCCTAGACCAGTACAAGCCCTGGTGTCCCTAGACCAGTACCAGCCCTGGTGTCCCTAGACCCGTACAAGCCCTGGTGTCCCTAGACCAGTACTAGCCATGGTGTGCCTAGACCAGTACCAGCCCTGGTGTTCTTAGACCAGTACCAGCCCTAGTGTTCCCAGACCAGTACCAGCCGTGGTTTTTTTTAGACCAGTACCAGCCCTGGTGTCCCTAGACCAGTACAAGCCCCGGTGTTCCTAGACCAGTATCAGCCCTGGTGTTCCCAGACCTTTATCAGCCCCGGTGTTCCTAGACCATTACCAGCCCCGGTGTTCCTAGACCAGTACCAGCCCCGGTGTCCCTAGACCAGTTTCAGCCATGGTGTCCCTAGACCAGTACTAGCCCTGGTGTACATAGACCAGTTTCAGCCATGGTGTCCCTAGACCAGTACCAGCCATGGTGTCCCTAGACCAGTACCAGCCATGGTGTCCCTAGACCAGTTTCAGCCATGGTGTTTCTAGACCAGTACCAGCCCTGGTGTTCCTAGACCAGTACCAGCTCTGGTGTCCCTAAACTAGTACCAACCTTGGTGTTCCTAGACCAGTACTAGCCATGGTGTTCCTAGACCAGTATCAGCCCTGGTGTTTCTAGACCAGTACTAGCCATGGTGTGCCTAGACCAGTACCAGCCCTGGTGTTCTTAGACCAGTACCAGCCCTAGTGTTCCCAGACCAGTACCAGCCGTGGTTTTTCTTAGACCAGTACCAGCCCTGGTGTCCCTAGACCAGTACAAGCCCTGGTGTCCCTAGACCAGTACAAGCCCTGGTGTCCCTAGACCAGTACAAGCCCTGGTGTCCCTAGACCAGTACCAGCCCTGGTGTCCCTAGACCAGTACAAGCCCTGGTGTCCCTAGACCAGTACCAGCCCTGGTGTCCCTAGACCAGTACAAGCCCTGGTGTCCCTAGACCAGTACTAGCCATGGTGTGCCTAGACCAGTACCAGCCCTGGTGTTCTTAGACCAGTACCAGCCCTAGTGTTCCCAGACCAGTACCAGCCGTGTTTTTTTTTAGACCAGTACCAGCCCTGGTGTCCCTAGACCAGTACAAGCCCCGGTGTTCCTAGACCAGTATCAGCCCTGGTGTTCCCAGACCTTTATCAGCCCCGGTGTTCCTAGACCATTACCAGCCCCGGTGTTCCTAGACCAGTACCAGCCCCAGTGTCCCTAGACCAGTACCAGCCCTGGTGTCCCTAGACCAGTACCAGCCATGGTGTCCCTAGACCAGTACCAGCCATGGTGTTTCTAGACCAGTACCAGCTATGGTGTTCCTAGAGCAGTGCCAGCCATGGTGTTCCTAGACCAGTTTCAGCCATGGTGTTCCTAGAACAGTACCAGCCCTGGTGTCCGTAGACCAGTACCAGCCATGGTGTTCCTAGATCAGTGCCAGCCCTAGTGTTCCTAGCCCAGTACTAGCCATGGTGTTCGTAGATCAGTACCAGCCCTGGTGTTCTTAGACCAGTACCAGCCCTGGTGTTCCTAGACCAGTACAAGCCCTGGTGTCCCTAGACCAGTTTCAGCCATGGTGTCCCTAGACCAGTACTAGCCCTGGTGTCCATAGACCAGTTTCAGCCATGGTGTCTCTAGACCAGTACCAGCCATGGTGTCCCTAGACCAATACCAGCCATGGTGTCCCTAGACCAGTTTCAGCCATGGTGTTTCTAGACCAGTACTAGCCATGGTGTGCCTAGACCAGTATCAGCCCTGGTGTTCCTAGACCAGTACTAGCCATGGTGTGCCTAGACCAGTACCAGCCCTGGTGTTCTTAGACCAGTACCAGCCCTAGTGTTCCCAGACCAGTACCAGCCGTGGTTTTTCTTAGACCAGTACCAGCCCTGGTGTCCCTAGACCAGTACAAGCCCTGGTGTCCCTAGACCAGTACAAGCCCTGGTGTCCCTAGACCAGTACCAGCCCTGGTGTTCCTAGACCAGTACTAGCCATGGTGTGCCTAGACCAGTACCAGCCCTGGTGGTCTTAGACCAGTACCAGCCCTAGTGTTCCCAGACCAGTACCAGCCGTGGTTTTTCTTAGACCAGTACCAGCCCTGGTGTCCCTAGACCAGTACAAGCCCTGGTGTCCCTAGACCAGTACAAGCCCTGGTGTCCCTAGACCAGTACAAGCCCTGGTGTCCCTAGACCAGTACCAGCCGTGGTTTTTCTTAGACCAGTACCAGCCCTGGTGTCCCTAGACCAGTACAAGCCCTGGTGTCCCTAGACCAGTACCAGCTGTGGTTTTCTTAGACCAGTACAAGCCCTGGTGTCCCTAGACCAGTTTCAGCCATGGTGTCCCCACATTGGTAGGGTCCATAGTGCCTCCTCCATGGGTGTCGGGAGCATCTCACATGTTTTTGTGCTTCTCTGCCCTCTTACAATATTATTGTCACGTAATTAACCTCAGACTTTATTTACTATGTATCGTCGGCTTTTTACTAAATCTGATTTGGCTGTGAGTCTTCATTCCTGTGTAATTAGCAGCTTCTCATTATAAATGGCGCTCGGCTCGCGAGGTCACTGCTCCTGAAGGACATTTACAGAAATGTTAATATTTACAGCCGCTTTTTTTCATCATTTAAAACCTAATGAACGAGGGAAACGCACAAAAGACGATTAATGAGGCTGCGGCGCCGGACGGCTCATCCTGAGAGTATTAATGAGAAACTTAATTACATTTTACGTTGGGCATTTCGGGGCGGCCAACGCTATTTATACATTAGCAGAAACATTGTGCACTGAGAACGATTCTGTGCTACGGAAGGTTTTGTGCCGTGTCTTCGTTTTCTGCAGGTTTTATGTTATGTCTTTTATTCTGCGTCTTCCCACCATCAAGGCACCGCACAGGTTCTCTATCCAGAGGAAGCAGGAGGATACTTTTTCTCACTTCGCTTTCTGTTTACATTCCAGTCATTACTGCAGTTTTGGAATTTGATTCGTCCCTCCCAGATATTAATACAAAGTAAGCAATTGAGGAGAAACAAAAAAAGATGAACACTTTCATTAATTAAATGGCCTGTGGCTTCATTGTCAGTTTTCTGGCATCAAAATCACAAAAATTCTGTCACACACCATTTTTTTATACAAAAATTTGCATTTGTTTGTAATTTTACCCGGAAAGAGTTGAGAAAGATTTGTAATTCGCAATTTTGTTTAAAAGTTGCAAAAAAGTTGCAAGCTCGCTTGTCTAATGAAATGGCATAAACTTGTTCAAAACATTTGGATTTTTGACTTTTTTCCATCCATTCGGTCAGTGAATTGAAAAGTGATGAAGGTTAGAGGAACAGACGTGGCCATAGAAGAGGTGAATGCTAGAAATGTTCTGACATCTTCTGACTCCGGCTCACGGGCCGCTAAAACGTGTGTAAACTTCACTAAGAAGAGACTCTTACTGCGGTGGACTCTGGAGCAAAAATGTTGTTTATTTCTATAGTGCCGACATATTCCGCAGCGCTTTACAATCTAGTGGGGATTATTATGCTTACATAGCGCCATCGTATACTGCAGCGCTTTACAATCTAGGGGGATTATTATGCTTACATAGCGCCATCGTATACTGCAGCGCTTTACAATCTAGGGGGATTATTATGCTTACATAGCGCCATCATTTTTTAACACGAAAGAAGGCAGAGTATATATATCACCAACACATAAGTTCAATAAAAAGTATTTTATTAAACATATATTCTAATGACATGTAACATTAAAATGTAAAATACACAAAAAGAAAAAGGAGAAAACAACAGCTGAACACTCAAAGGGAGGATCACCGCTCCACTGGTAGGACTTGGCAGAGCACATACCCATATGTAAATAGAAACTCCATTACTTCTAATACTTTCGGATTCGTATAGAAAATAGTCACATTTATATCAAAGAGTGCACGTGTCCAAAAGCACCACCCAAATTACAAAGGCATATATATCATAGGTATTATTGCTCACCCATTATCAGTCCGGAACGTGCAGTGATCCGCCCTATGACCCCTGACGCGCGTTTCGCGTTAGATGGCTTTTTCAAAGGGGATATCCCCTTATTGAACTTATGTGTTGGTGATATATATACTCTGCCTTCTTTCGTGTTAAATAATATCTATTGGAGTATTTCACCTGGCGATATGCCAATCTAATATTTTGGGAAAGGTCTTGATAATTTCCATACCTTTGGCCCTCTAAAATATGAAGTGCTGGATTATTTGTGTTTGCGTACATAGCGCCATCGTATACTGCAACACTTTACAATCTAGAAGGGATTATTATGCTTACATAGCGCCATCGTATACTGCAGCGCTTTACAATCTAGGGGGGATTATTATGCTTACATAGCGCCATCGTATACTGCAGCGCTTTACAATCTAGGGGGGATTATTATGCTTACATAGTGCCATCGTATACTACAGCGCTTTACAATCTAGGTGGGATTATTATGCTTACATAGCGCCATCGTATACTGCAGCGCTTTACAGACATCATCATCACTGTCCCCATTGGGGCTGACAATCTACATTAACTCTGCAGGATGCGTTTTTTTTCACAAAACGATGGATTGTGACGGTGCAAGATAAACGGAAATGTGAAAGTAGCCTAAGGGTTACATCTGCCCAGCAACAGACTGCAGGGTCAGACAGAGTTAATGTTGGGACTAGCGCACAGGGGGAGGACTTAGTAATGAGGAAAGGACTGTGTTTCCTGGTTAGAGTCTGATAGAAGTTATAGTCTTAAAGGGAATCTGTCACCCCATTTTTGGCCTATAAGCTTCTGCCACCACCATCAGGGGCTTATCTACAACATTCTGTAATGCATTCTGTAATGCTGCAGATAAGCTCCTGATGTATCCTGAAAGATGAGAAAAACAAGTTAGATTATACTCACGGAGGGATGGTCCTGCTGCGGTCCGGGTCCGTCGCCTCCCATCTTCTTACGATGACGTCCTCTTCTTCGCTTCCTGTCGCGGCTCCTGCGCAGGCGTACTGATTTGCCCTGTTGAGGGCAGCGTAAAGTACTGCAGTGCGCAGGTGCTGGGCCTCTCTGACCTTTCCCGGCACCCGAGCACTGCAACACATTACGCTGCCCTCAGCAGGGCAAATCAGTACGCCTGCGCAGGAGCCGCGACAGGAAGCAAAGAAGAGGACGTCATCGTAAGAAGATGGGAGGTGCCGGACCCGGACCTGCGACGCCCATTGGACCGGACCGCAGAGGGACCGCCCCAGGGTGAGTATAATATAACTTTTTTTTATCTTTCAGGATACATCGGGGGCTTATCTACAGCATTACAGAATGCATTACACAATGCTGGAGATAAGCCCCTGATAGCGGTGGATGCAGTTTATTGGTGAATTTTGGGGGTGACAGATTCCCTTTAAGAAGTAACAAGTGTGCAGTGCTGCCAATGGGTGATCCTCAGCATAAACAGACGTACGGACAGGGATAGAGAGATCCTGAAGAGAATTACTGACAAGATAGAGTGATCTTCCACCCTAAAGGGGTCATTGGATAGGACGACGAGCCATGAGAAAACCGAAAGCATGCTAGGGCTGAAGGCAACGGATCTAAACAGGACTGTGTTTGTTGGGGCTAATGGGGGGTCCTGAGCGGTATATCCAGGGCGTCCATAGTAAAAGGATGGGGCACTGCTGAGTGAGCAGAGAGAAAATCGCTGGTCAGGACTGTGGCTTAGAAGTTGGGCTGTGGCAAAGTAGGGCTAAAAAGTGGGCCTCACCGGCCCAGGGGTAAGCTATAGTGGAAGGAAGCCGTGTGCGAAAATGATGTTCATTGTGAAGGAAATGTGCATAAGACTGTGTGTCCGCTACCCTCTACATAACCCCGTGTACCCACTACCCTCCTACATAACCCTGTGTACCCGCTACCCCTCCCACATAATCCTGTGTACCCGCTACCCTCCTACATAACCCTGTGTACCCGCTACCCCTCCTACATAATCCTGTGTACCCGCTACCCCTCCCACATATTCCTGTGTGTCCGCTACCCCTACATAACCCTGTGTACCCGCTACCCCTCCCACATAATCCGGTGTACCCGCTACCCCTCCCACATAATCTTGTGTACCCGCTACCCTCCTACATAACCCTGTGTACCCACTACCCCTCCCACATAATCCGGTGTACCCGCTACCCCTCCCACATAATCCTGTGTACCCGCTACCCTCCTACATAACCCTGTGTACCCACTACCCCTCCCACATAATCCTGTGTACCCGCTACCCCTCCCACATAATCCTGTGTACCCGCTACCCTCCTACATAACCCTGTGTACCCACTACCCCTCCTACATAATCCTGTGTACCCGCTACCCCTCCCACATAATCCTGTGTGTCCGCTACCCCCTACATAACCCTGTGTACCTGCTACCCCTCCTACATAACCCTGTGTACCCGCTACCCCTCCCACATAATCCTGTGTACCCGCTACCCTCCTACATAACCCTGTGTACCCGCTACCCCTACTACATAACCCTGTGTACCCGCTAACCCTACTACATAATCCTGTGTGTCCGCTACCCTCCTACATAACCCTGTGTACCCGCTACCCCTCCCACATAATCCTGTGTACCCGCTACCCTCCTACATAACCCTGTGTACCCGCTACCCCTACTACATAACCCTGTGTACCCGCTACCCTCCTACATAACCCTGTGTACCAGCTACCCTCCTACATAACCCTGTGTACCCGCTACCCCTCCCACATAATCCTGTGTGTCCGCTACCCTCCTACATAACCCTGTGTACCCACTACCCCTCCTACATAATCCTGTGTACCCGCTACCCCTCCTACATAACCCTGTGTACCCGCTACCCCTCCCACATAATCCTGTGTGTCCGCTACCCTCCTACATAACCCTGTGTACCCACTACCCCTCCTACATAATCCTGTGTACCCGCTACCCCTCCCACATAATCCTGTGTGTCCGCTACCCCCTACATAACCCTGGAAACAGGAACACATGGGCTACTTGCACAGTGAACAAGTCTGTATGATCATGTGACTGGGGAGTTCCACCACTCCTCTTGGGCTATCTGCACAAAAGCTGTTCTACCCTGTATGCACACATGGATTTTTCCTCTCTGAACCCTGTTCACACAGGTAATGTACAGATGATCAGGTTTTTAAATACATCAGATAGGGATTGCATACATTAGTTAGGACTGCTCTGATATGGGTATACCGTGAAGATTGGTAGAGCAGCTTAGTATACATTTTTTGCAAAAAACGTATCAACCAAATACCCTGTTTTTTACATCTTTTACTAGCACTTGCGGATTACTGCAACATTTTTTCAAACTGAGTGTTTTTGGTTTTACTATTCTCTTTTGTGTCCCCTACATAACCCTGTGTACCTGCTACCCCTCCCACATAATCCTGTGTACCCGCTACCCCTCCCACATAATCCTGTGTACCCGCTACCCTCCTACATAACCCTGTGTACCAGCTACCCTCCTACATAACCCTGTGTACCAGCTACCCCTCCTACATAACCCTGTGTACCCGCTACCCTCCTACATAACCCTGTGTACCCGCTACCCCTACTACATAACCCTGTGTACCCGCTACCCTCCTACATAACCCTGTGTACCAGCTACCCCTACTACATAACCCTGTGTACCCGCTAACCCTACTACATAACCCAGTGTACCCGCTACCCCTACTACATAACCCTGTGTACCCGCTACTCCTTTTACATAACCCAGTGTACCCGCTACCCCTACTACATAACCCTGTGCACCTGCTACCCCCCTACATAACCCTGTGTACCCACTACCCTCCTACTTATCCCTGTGTACCCGCTACCCTCGTACATAACCCAGTGTACCCGCTACCCCTCCTACATAACCCTGTGGAAACTGAGGACTAAGAGCACTGTATGTGTTTGAAATGCGTCCAGTTATTCCAGACATTCCTTCCTCCAGTATGCACTGATTTGTCAAGCAGCTTACTTTTTAAATTTGTCCAAATAAAGATTTCCTTTATTAATCTATGCTCCTGGCCAACCAACACCATTGGCTACCGGCGGCATGCACGGGCACAAGGCTCTCTCTTTACCACCACCCTGCCAGGACCTATCTTTTCTGTAAAGTGCCAGGACGTTATGAAGCAGCAGCTCGGCCATGGCTACCGGTCTTGGCCACTTTACATACTGACTTGCGGATGTTTCCATGACTGACGCTGAACTACATGAACAGTTTATTGTCATTCTCGGTGCCATCAGGATGACACCAGCCAGCACAGCAGATGCTTCATCCATGGCGGCGCCCAGCTGGGACCGATGGCCACTGATCCCGGGCTCTGTATTTCTGAGTAACCTCTTCCTTCCGTCATTGCTGGAGATCATTTCTGAGAGTTTGCTTCTCTCTGCTTGTGAGATCTTGATCTGATCCTCCATGCAGATAATAGAGACACCAGAAACGCTCAGACGGCCGCAGATTCTGCCATTACGGCTCCCGCCATTTACCAGCTGTTGTACGACTCAGCAGAGCCGGCCAAACAATCTGCACATAATCATGTATCGCCCAAACTGTGCCAAGAACAGAACGGGCGCAGCATACACGAAGGTGGGAAGAGTCGTTATCATGGGGGACTAGAGGAAATTCAGGCAGCAATATAGCAATCACAGAGAAAGAGGCAATGATCCAGATGGAGCAGCAGGGGGCGCCGTGCTGGGGGCGGATTCTGCTCTGACTGCACAACTATGTGCTGGTGATTCACTCCTCCATAATAACTGGGAATAGCGAAGACTTGCAGACAGTGTCGGACTGGGGTGCCAAGGGCCCACCAGTAACATTCACTTTGGGGGCCCACTTTTCACCTGCATACAAATATTACACAACCCTTGTTCACAAATCTACCTATATCTCTATCTATCCTGGGGCATTGTGGACGGCGCCTGGTGGTGACGTTTGCGCTTCAGTGACGTCACTCAGACGTCCCTGGATGCGCTCCATCATGATGGGCGCCTGATATAATGCAGTTCCCGGCGCGGTCAGCAGCGCACATGCGCAACAGCCTGTGTCCGATTAAGGACAATTAAAAATCTTATAAAAACCTCCCCCACACACACTACAGTACCGCGCCCTGACGAAGCCAACGCGAAACGCGCTTTGGGGCTGCACTGTGCGACCATCTGTCATCTGCAAGATGGGTAAGGAAGCATACCTGGGATACCACGCTATGTTACATATGGGTAGAGTCACTATGGAGATATCCGAGGCTTGAGGAGACATGATATAATAACATTTGATCCTGGGGGGGTTCCATGTCCCATAACACTACAGTCGCACTGAGCACCTTATTACGTATATAGCAGTATGTGGTAGGTCACACAGGTCTGGTACCGTTTTGCTTTCCCTTGCTGAGCATGTTATGTTAATTGTATGGTATTTTATTAGGAATGTGACTATTGAGGATCTGTTTATACCAAGGAAGGTGACGGGCACAAAGGGGCATTCTTTGCGTCTGGAGGAGAGAAGGTTTTTCCACCAACATAGAAGAGGATTCTTTACTGTTAGGGCAGTGAGAATCTGGAATTGCTTGCCTGAGGAGGTGGTGATGGCGAACTCAGTCGAGGGGTTCAAGAGAGGCCTGGATGTCTTCCTGGAGCAGAACAATATTGTATCATACAATTATTAGGTTCTGTAGAAGGACGTAGATCTGGGGATTTATTATGATGGAATATAGGCTGAACTGGATGGACAAATGTCTTTTTTCGGCCTTACTAACTATGTTACTATGTTACTATGTTATAAATAAAATTGGTATTTTTATATTATCTTGGACTTAAACTCCTTTTTTTTATGGATTCAATGCTATATCTCTATCTAGCCTCTATATATAATTGTCTAAGAGTCTGTTTGTCTGTAACCGAAATCCCGCGTCACTGATTGGTCGAGGCCGGCCGGGCATGACCAATCAGCGTTCATAAATAAACTACATACATATACTAGAACGAGAATAACATGAAGGACAGTCTGTGAGGGAGAGAATAACATGGAGGACAGTCTGTGAGGGAGAGAATAACATGGAGGACAGTCTGTAAAGGAGAGAATAACATGGAGGACAGTCTGAGAGGGAGAGAATAACATGGAGGACAGTCTGCGAGGGAGAGAATAACATGGAGGACAGTCTGCGAGGGAGAGAATAACATGGAGGATAGTGTATGAGGGAGAGAATAACATAGTAACATAGTAACATAGTAACATAGTTAGTAAGGCCGAAAAAAGACATTTGTCCATCCAGTTCAGCCTATATTTCATCATAATAAATCCCCAGATCTACGTCCTTCTACAGAACCTAATTGTATGATACAATATTGTTCTGCTCCAGGAAGACATCCAGGCCTCTCTTGAACCCCTCGACTGAGTTCGCCATCACCACCTCCTCAGGCAAGCAATTCCAGAGTCTCACTGCCCTAACAGTAAAGAATCCTCTTCTATGTTGGTGGAAAAACCTTCTCTCCTCCAGACGCAAAGAATGCCCCCTTGTGCCCGTCACCTTCCTTGGTATAAACAGATCCTCAGCGAGATATTTGTATTGTCCCCTTATATACTTATACATGGTTATTAGATCGCCCCTCAGTCGTCTTTTTTCTAGACTAAATAATCCTAATTTCGCTAATCTATCTGGGTATTGTAGTTCTCCCATCCCCTTTATTAATTTTGTTGCCCTCCTTTGTACTCTCTCTAGTTCCATTATATCCTTCCTGAGCACCGGTGCCCAAAACTGGACACAGTACTCCATGTGCGGTCTAACTAGGGATTTGTACAGAGGCAGTATAATGCTCTCATCATGTGTATCCAGACCTCTTTTAATGCACCCCATGATCCTGTTTGCCTTGGCAGCTGCTGCCTGGCACTGGCTGCTCCAGGTAAGTTTATCATTAACTAGGATCCCCAAGTCCTTCTCCCTGTCAGATTTACCCAGTGGTTTCCCATTCAGTGTGTAATGGTGACATTGATTCCTTCTTCCCATGTGTATAACCTTACATTTATCATTGTTAAACCTCATCTGCCACCTTTCAGCCCAAGTTTCCAACTTATCCAGATCCATCTGTAGCAGAATACTATCTTCTCTTGTATTAACTGCTTTACATAGTTTTGTATCTTCTGCAAATATCGATATTTTACTGTGTAAACCTTCTACCAGATCATTAATGAATATGTTGAAGAGAACAGGTCCCAATACCGACCCCTGCGGTACCCCACTGGTCACAGCGACCCAGTTAGAGACTATACCATTTATAACCACCCTCTGCTTTCTATCACTAAGCCAGTTACTAACCCATTTACACACATTTTCCCCCAGACCAAGCATTCTCATTTTGTGTACCAACCTCTTGTGCGGCACGGTATCAAACGCTTTGGAAAAATCGAGATATACCACGTCCAATGACTCACCGTGGTCCAGTCTATAGCTTACCTCTTCATAAAAACTGATTAGATTGGTTTGACAGGAGCGATTTCTCATAAACCCATGCTGATATGGAGTTAAACAGTTATTCTCATTGAGATAATCCAGAATAACATCCCTCAGAAACCCTTCAAATATTTTACCAACAATAGAGGTTAGACTTACTGGCCTATAATTTCCAGGTTCACTTTTAGAGCCCTTTTTAAATATTGGCACCACATTTGCTATGCGCCAGTCCTGCGGAACAGACCCTGTCGCTATAGAGTCCCTAAAAATAAGAAATAATGGTTTATCTATTACATTACTTAGTTCTCTTAGTACTCGTGGGTGTATGCCATCCGGACCCGGAGATTTATCTATTTTAATCTTATTTAGCCGGTTTCGCACCTCTTCTTGGGTTAGATTGGTGACCCTTAATATAGGGTTTTCATTGTTTCTTGGGATTTCACCTAGCATTTCATTTTCCACCGTGAATACCGTGGAGAAGAAGGTGTTTAATATGTTAGCTTTTTCCTCGTCATCTACAACCATTCTTTCCTCACTATTTTTTAAGGGGCCTACATTTTCAGTTTTTATTCTTTTACTATTGATATAGTTGAAGAACAGTTTGGGATTAGTTTTACTCTCCTTAGCAATGTGCTTCTCTGTTTCCTTTTTGGCAGCTTTAATTAGTTTTTTAGATAAAGTATTTTTCTCCCTATAGTTTTTTAGAGCTTCAATGGTGCCATCCTGCTTTAGTAGTGCAAATGCTTTCTTTTTACTGTTAATTGCCTGTCTTACTTCTTTGTTTAGCCACATTGGGTTTTTCCTATTTCTAGTCCTTTTATTCCCACAAGGTATAAACCGCTTACACTGCCTATTTAGGATGTTCTTAAACATTTCCCATTTATTATCTGTATTCTTATTTCTGAGGATATTGTCCCAGTCTACCAGATTAAGGGCATCTCTAAGCTGGTCAAACTTTGCCTTCCTAAAGTTCAGTGTTTTTGTGACTCCCTGACAAGTCCCCCTAGTGAAAGACAGGTGAAACTGCACAATATTGTGGTCGCTATTTCCTAGATGCCCAACCACCTGCAGATTTGTTATTCTGTCAGGTCTATTAGATAGTATTAGGTCTAAAAGTGCTGCTCCTCTGGTTGGATTCTGCACCAATTGTGAAAGATAATTTTTCTTGGTTATTAGCAAAAACCTGTTGCCTTTATGGGTTTCACAGGTTTCTGTTTCCCAGTTAATATCCGGGTAGTTAAAGTCCCCCATAACCAGGACCTCATTATGGGTTGCAGCTTCATCTATCTGCTTTAGAAGTAGACTTTCCATGGTTTCTGTTATATTTGGGGGTTTGTAACAGACCCCAATGAGAATTTTGTTACCATTTTTCCCTCCATGAATTTCGACCCATATGGACTCGACATCCTCATTTCCTTCGCTAATATCCTCCCTTAAAGTGGACTTTAGACAAGACTTTACATAGAGACAAACCCCTCCTCCTCTCCGATGGAAGAAAGTCTGTGAGGGAGAGAATAACATGGAGGACAGTCTGTGAGGGAGAGAATAACATGGAGGACAGTCTGTGAGGGTGAGAATAACATGGAGGACAGTCTGTGAGGGTGAGAATAACATGGAGGACAGTCTGTGAGGGAGAGAATAACATGGAGGACAGTCTGTAAAGGAGAGAATAACATGGAGGACAGTCTGTGAGGGAGAGAATAACATGGAGGACAGTCTGTGAGGGAGAGAATAACATGGAGGACAGTCTGTGAGGGAGAGAATAACAAGGAGGACAGTCTGTGGGAGAGAATAACATGGAGCACAGTCTGTGAGGGAGAGAATAACATGGGGGACAATCTGTGAGGGAGAGAGTAACATGGAGGGCAGTCTGTGAGGGTGAGAATAACATGGAGGACAGTCTGTGAGGGAGAGAATAACAAGGAGGACAGTCTGTGGGAGAGAATAACATGGAGGACAGTCTGTGAGGGAGAGAATAACAAGGAGGACAGTCTGTGGGAGAGAATAACATGGAGGACAGTCTGTGAAGGAGAGAATAACATGTAGGTCAGTCTGTGAGGGACAGAATAACATGGAGGACAGTCTGTGAGGGAGAGAATAACATGGAGGACAGTCTGTGAGGGAGAGAATAACAAGGAGGACAGTCTGTGGGAGAAAATAACATGGAGCACAGTCTGTGAGGGAGAGAATAACATGGAGGACAGTCTGTGAGGGAGAGAATAATATGGAAGACAGTCTGTGAGGGAGACAATAACATGGACGACAGTCTGTGAGGGAGAAAATAACGTGGAGGACAGTCTGTGAGAGAGAGAATAACATGGAGGACAGTCTGTGAGGGAGAGAATAACAAGGAGGACAGTCTGTGGGAGAAAATAACATGGAGCACAGTCTGTGAGGGAGAGAATAACATGGAGGACAGTCTGTGAGGGAGAGAATAACAAGGAGGACAGTCTGTGAGGGAGAGAATAACAAGGAGGACAGTCTGTGGGAGAAAATAACATGGAGCACAGTCTGTGAGGGAGAGAATAACATGGAGGACAGTCTGTGAGGGAGAGAATAACATGGAGGACAGTCTGTGAGGGAGAGAATAACAAGGAGGACAGTCTGTGGGAGAAAATAACATGGAGCACAGTCTGTGAGGGAGAGAATAACATGGAGGACAGTCTGTGAGGGAGAGAATAATATGGAAGACAGTCTGTGAGGGAGACAATAACATGGAGGACAGTCTGTGAGGGAGAGAATAACATGGAGGACAGTCTGTGAGGGAGAGAATAATATGGAAGACAGTCTGTGAGGGAGAGAATAACGTGGAGGACAGTCTGTGAGGGAGAGAATAACATGGAGGACAGTCTGTGAGGGAGAGAATAATATGGAGAACAGTCTGTAAGGGAGAGAATAACATGGAGGACAGTCTGTGAGGGAGAGAATAACATGGAGGACAGTCTGTGAGGGAGAGAATAACATGGAGGACAGTCTGTGAGGGAGAGAATAACATGGAGGACAGTCTGTGAGGGTGAGAATAACATGGAGGACAGTGTGTAAGGGAGAGAATAAAAATTTTCCCCATTTTTAAGTTAATCATATGGCAAAATAAATTATGTCTTTGAAAACTATAAGTCATCCTGTAGAACAGAGGTCCCCAACTCCAGTCCTCAAGGCCCACCAACAGGTCATGTTTTCAGGATTTCCTTTGCATTGCACAGGTGATGCAATTATTACCTGGGCAAGACTAAGGAAATCCTGAAAACATGACATGTTGGTGGGCCTTGAGGACTGGAGTTGGGGACCTCTGCTGTAGAAAACAAGCTGTCATACAGCTATAGATGACTAATAAAGTTTTGACTCTTAAAATAAAGACAGGTGAAAAACAATGGCAATGTGTCCAATGAATTAAAATATAAATGAAAGCACCAATGTTTATATGAATACTAGATGGTGGCCCGATTCTAACGCATCGGGTATCTACTATATAATCGTCTAATTCTGTCTGTCTGTAACAAAAATCCCGCATCGCTGATTGGTCTCGCCAGCTGCCCGTGGCCAATCAGCAACTGCGCAGTTCGGCCGCGAATTGGCGCGGGATTAGAACCACGCGTCGCTGATTGGTCGCGCCCAGCCGGCCACGACCAATCAGCGATATTGGCTCGAGATTTAAACCCTGCTGCACTGATTGGTTGCGGCCAGCCGTGACCAATCAGTGATATTGGCGCGGGATTTAATCACCTCTTCACTGATAATGTATATATTTTACCTGGAAAATCCTGTGTATTCATCGCATTATTCTTAAATCCTCATAAATAAGCTACATACATATTCTAGAATACCCGATGCGTTAGAATTAGGCCACCATCTAGTATAATAATAAACTGGGTTGTTTGGTTAATGATGAGATGCTGCTTGTTTCTGTACACAGCGAATGAAGTGAATTTTGACAAGTACTGCCCATACAGTGGGGTTGGGGCATCAGATCTGCACAGGGGCCCACCGTAGGGATTCCCCTGTTTCCCTATGGGCCAGTCCGAGCAGGCTTGCGGATAAGAGAGGCCGAGATTTAAGAGTTACATTAAAAGAAAGAAAGCACAAAGACTGGATGATGCAAGGTTTTGTAACTTTCTGCCAGACATTGGCCCATAGTCACTAATGCTGCAGAATAGTTAGAGGACGTAAACTTGTTCCAAGAGTCGCCAAAGTTCTAAACAAGAATGTTTCTGTTCACTGACAGCAAGCAGAAATATTAAAAAAGTGGAAGAAACTCAAAGTTTACTAGAAAGTTTCAGAAATTTCCATTATACAATAATTAACTTCCTTTTTCTGAGCTGCTTAACTTCTGCGAGTGAAACATTGTGAATAGTTAGAGGCTGAAATCCTCAGCACGGGAGGGGGACAATATCTACTGGTAAGGAAACGTTTCTACATGATGGTAAAATCGTAGAAGTTCTACATCCAGGTTGGGAGTCTTCCAGTAAGAGACGGACGTGTTTCATCCCTGCTGACGCCATTATTGGCTGTTACGTTAGAGGAACTGGGCTCATTATTGGATCTTACTTTAGTCACATGACAGTGAAACATTGTTGCAGTTTTCTCTGGATTGTTACACTAAGTTTAGGACATGATTCGTTATTACATTTTTGCACTATGTTTTGTGTAATTTTAACTATTTTAAGACAGTCTTTGATTTGCACCAAATTCTTCTTTTTAAGTCTATTTTACGTGTCTGCCTGTTTTTCTCAGGTCGGCGTTGTGGGCTGGTTTATTTTTCAGGGATATGCAGCTGATTCTTCAATTATTACTTTCTAAATAGTGGCACAATTTCTGTGCGAATGTCCTCCAGCCCTGCCCCGATCCCTACGTGATATTTATTGTACACCGGAATTTGTCTGCAGACTTTAGTTACAAGCAACATTTTAATGGATAATAAGATTTTTTAATCTAACGAAGCGCAAAAAGGTAAATGACAAAAATGAAGAATCTTTTTGATTTTGCGTAAAATTCCTGTAGCCACGAGCACCATTCTGAGGAATTTGGCACAAAAACAGCAACAATCACTACAAGACATAGAAGAAAAGTAGCTTCAAACTTACATCTTTAAAGAGGTGCGGCCACTTTAAATGAGCCCTAAAATGGGCCACCCTGGGCTGATCGTCCTTGTGTTGGGGCTACAAATGTTAGGGGCTATGGCTTTTGGGGATGATAGGAGCTCATAACCTCAAAAAACTCCAATCTGTACAAAGCCGTGCCCCTTCTGCACATTGAGCCTGTATGAAACTTACAAAAGGAAATCATGAAATGAAACATCTTGCAAGTTGTGATATGAAAAACAAACACAAATATCACAACTTCCTGATGTAAACAATAGGTGGATGATTGAGGACTAATTACAGTGTTTTCTGCATCGTTAGATATTTCTTTTCTGATACAAGACCCCATAAGTTTCCATCCTTTACTTTCGTGTTTTGTGCTGCCCTCGGCGTCTCCTTACTTCCCGCTCACCCACCGGATTCCACATTTTTATCATTTTAATCTGCTTTCCAGAACAAACCGGGGTCAAATAACAAAGCCCAAAACCTGCATATTCCCCCGTGGGTCCAGCCCAGACTGCGAGCTGTCACTCACCCCGGCTGCTGACAGCCGTTCTGGGCAGTGATTACCATCTGATGATATTATCAGGGCTCCATCTTCCTGGATATCGGATATGAGCAGATCTAGATGCCACATCCGCGTCTGTCCCCTGGTGAAGATTCTGCAGAATTTATTCTGGGTAAATCTGATGCTTGTGGGACAGATACTCAATTATTACAGAATTATCAACAGAATAAAGTTACCAGTAATAATCATCAGCATTCAGAAAAAATGAGAGCAATATTCAGGACAGGACATGGGGGAATGAGGATGGCCAATGGCCAATTTATTTTCTAGAAATAGTGCCACACTTTGTCCATGGCAACATCTGGTAGTGCACCTAAGGCCTCATCCACATTAGCTGTGGCACATAAGCAGAGAACAGGTCTAGGGGGGAGATTTCAGTGTCTTCTGTATTATGGACCCACTGAAAATGTTGCTTCCAAATACTGGGCAATGGTGTGAATAGTGTGAAGTGATGGAGCTGAGCTTCCCGCTTTGCCTGGGCTGATCCGTCAGCTTCTAGTCCCTTCCTGACTTCCCCGTGTATGTATGGCGGATGATGGGTTTACATCTTTTCATTCCTTTGAAACCACAGCGGTCCTATTCCCATGATCAGGGGACATAATGTGCAGTAGCCTGACTCCTCCAGGTCTTCCTTCCCAGTGCACTAACATCTCGCCATTACATTGATTTATTGGTGGAACCAGCAGTGCGTCCATTTCTCCACATTGTCCCAGGAGCCATTAATCAACATGGCATCCGCAAGATCGGACTGGAGCAGCGGGACCCTGGACAATTCTCTGGTGGGCCCGGGTCCTCGGTGGGCTCCAGAGCAGGACATAGAAGGAACCTGTTGGTTTCAACTGAATGTGCATCCTCAGATGTTAGCCATCCTTAGATGCACATTCAGTTGAATTGCATTGTGGTGTGGAAAGTCTGCACTGCAATGTTTAACATGGCCGCCGACCTATCAGAGGCCGGCAGCTGATGTCAGTGCGCCAGTCACAGACATCACATGACAGTGATCTCGATGGACGCACTAACATCAGCTGCCAGTCTCTGATAGGTCAAAGGCCAACATGACCGTGCTGGATCTGAAGGGAGTTTGCAGCCTGGAAGAAGATTCTTTTTTTTTCTTTTGTGGAGGTGCTGGGATTTCTACACGAGGCGCAGACTGCAAACTCCATCTTGTGATTTCCAGGGTTCCACGCCTTGTCTTGTGATTTCCAGGGCTCCACGCCTCCGTCTTGTGATCTCCAGGGCTCCACACCTCCGTCTCGTGATTTCCACAGCTCCACGCCTCCGTCTTGTGATTTCCAGGGCTCCACGCCTCCGTCTTGTGATTTCCAGGGCTCCACGACTCTGTCTTGTGATCTCCAGGGCTCCACGCCTCTGTCTTGTGATTTCCAGGGCTCCACGCCTCCGTCTTGTGATTTCCACAGCTCCACGCCTCCGTCTTGTGATTTCCAGGGCTCCACGCCTCTGTTGTGATTTCCCCGACTCCCGTGCCATCCCCGAAAACCTCCCTCTCCCAGAACCCAAGAAAGAGGTTAGCATAGGATGGCGCGCACGCCACGCCCATCGCAGTGCCGCGACGCTGTAAATAAAACTTGTCTTTAAAGGTAAAATAATTATGCGTCAGAACAAATTCCAATGGTTCCAGGATCAAGGAACGCAATGCATGGTCAAGGTCACTCATGCTCAGGAAAAATGCCACTGCTTCTTAACCATCTACATGCCCTATACTGGTGTAGAGGGATTCTACGTCTACTGTTGCTAAGAACATACCAGATTCCAAGTGGAGACCATCCAGCTTCCTCAGGACGTCCGTAGTGTCCCTGACATAGGAGGGCAGCGTCTCTACGATGGGATGCAGATAGTACTCAATAAATTTGCATATAGGATCGCAAAGACTTTGCCTGATGAAGAGACCTGAGTAGTCTCGAAAGCTGCAATTTGTTACCATCTTTTCAGTTGGCCATTAAAAGGTATCAACCACTGAGGACTCTCAATTCTAAATATTTTTCTATCCACTGGCTAACATGGTACCAAGATATATATCTTTCCTGTAACCAAAAATAGACAAATTGCGCGCTTAGCGTGGAGCACGGCGACTGGAAGCGCTAATGGTTTAATAATGACATGTTTCTACATGTTCAGTGTATAAAGTGAGGATGTATTTATCACGTGCACAATAAATGACCCTTCTCGTCGGCTTATAATAGGGACCCCATTGCCTGGTAATTGTATCCTGTTCTCCTAGGAACGCTCCATTGCCTCAATGCAATAATCAATCTTCATGGCGCGATCATCGTGAAACGCAGCAGTTAACATTAAAAGTTGTCAAAAGAGGAAAAATAAAGCAACTTTCATCGCTGACATGTAAATGAACGAGTCTCCGCAGTGCCCGAGGGGGCGGCATACAAAAATACAGGTTATCGTTACATGGAGTGAAACTGTTCATTATAATCGGGTTTATGGAGATGGAGTCATATAGAACCTGTAGAATCGGCTGAGAACAGGACGAACAGAATGCACAGAACGCACGGACGCTGCAGATGACGCATTTGTCCTGAAAACCCCAATAATGCACCTTCCTCTGTATTGTTAATTGGTTTCTATGTGTTGTAAATCTTGTTTATGTAGGTACAAAGGAAATAATAACAATAATAACAACATAATAATGGTAATATTGTACTGCCATGATATTAGGCAGCTAAATTACAATGTTTTTAGACACTTTTTATGGCTCTGGTAGTTGGACAATGTACTCCAGGTACTGTTATTGAATGGCTCTTTTACATGGTAACTGTATTGTAGAGCCATATAGAAATTGTATCGCATTATTTTTGGACACTGTAACGTATTAGGAGCCTTCCCCGCTGCTAAAGAGAAATTAATATTTACGCTTCCCCACGCCCCCAAGGGTGTGGAGAGGAGTGAATATTCATTTTACTTTAATAGCGGGCAGTGTTAGCCACGCGTGAAACGTGCGGAGAGGTTACTGGTGCTGTTCTGTGTGTGTCTGTGTGTGTGCATGAGTGGTGTGGTGCTGTGTGTGTGTGTCTGTGAGAGAGTGGTGCGATGCTGTGTGTGTGCGTGTGTGAGTGGTGCAGTGCTGTGTGTGTGTGTCTGTGAGAGAGTGGTGCGATGCTGTGTGTGTGCGTGTGTGAGTGGTGCGGTGCTGTGTGTGTGTGTCTGTGAGAGAGTGGTGCGATGCTGTGCTGTGTGTGTGCATGAGTGGTGTGGTGCTGTGTGTGTCTGTGAGAGAGTGGTGCGATGCTGTGCGTGTGTGTGCGTTAATGGTGCGGTGCTGTGTGTGCATGTGTGAATGGTGCGGTGCTCTGTGTGTGTGTGCGTGCGTAAGTGGTGCAGTGCTGTGTGTGTGTGTCTGTGAGAGAGTGGTGCGATGCTGTGTGTGCATATGTGAATGGTATGGTGCTCTGTGTGTGTGTGTGTGTGTGTGTGTGCGTAAGTGGTGCAATGCTGTGTGTGTCTTAGAGAGTGGTGCAGTGCTGTGCGTCTGTCTGCGGGAGAGTGTCTGTCTGCTGTGTCTGTCTGTGTGTGTGCGTGAGTGGTACGGTGCTGTGTGTGTGTGCATGTGTGAGTGGTGCGGTGCTGTGTGTGTGCGTGTGTGAATGGTGCGGTGCTGTGTGTGTGCATGCGTAAGTGGTGTGGTGCTGTCTGTGTGTCTGAGAGTGGTGCAGTGCTGTGTGTGTGTCTGGAGAGAGTGGTACGGTGCTGTGTGTGTGTGCTGTGTGTCCGTGAGAGAGTGGTGCGATGCTGTGTGTCTGTGAGAGAGTGGTGCGATGCTGTGTGTGTGTGTGCGTGTGTGAATGGTGCAGTGCTGTGTGTGTGCATGCGTAAGTGGTGCGATGCTATGTGTCTGTCTGTGAGAGAGTGGTGCGATGCTGTGTGTGCATGTGTGAGTGTTGCGGTGCTGTGTGTCTTTCTGTGGGAGAGTGGTGCGGTGCTGTGTGTCTGTCTGTGTGCATGCATGAGTGGTACAGTGCTGTGTGCGTGCGCGTGTGTGAGTGGCGTGGTGCTGTGTGTGTGTGTGAGTGGTGCGGTGCTGTGTGTGAGCGTGTGTGAGTGGTGCGGTGCTGTGTGTGTGTGCGTGTGTGAGTGGTGCAGTGCTGTGTGTGTGTGAGTGGTGCGGTGCTGTGTGTGTGCGGATGTCAGTGGTGCAGTGCTGTGTGTGTGCGTGTGTGAATGGTGCGGTGCTGTGTGTGTGTGCGTGGTGCGGTGCTGTGTGTCTGTGGGAGAGTGGTGCTGTGTGTGTACATGAGTGCGTGAGTGGTGCCGTGCTGTGTGTGTGCGGTGCTGTGTGTGTGTCTGGAGAGAGTGGTGCAGTGCTGTGTGTGTACTGTGTGTCTGTGAGAGAGTGGTGCGATGTTGTGTGTTTGTGCGTGTGAGTGGTGCGGCACTGTGTGTGTGTGCGTGTGTGAGTGGTGCTGTGTGTGTGTGTGCGTGAGTGGTGCGGTACTGTGTGTCTGTCTGTGGGAGAGTGGTACGGTGCTGTGTGTCTGTGAGAGAATGGTGTGGTGCTGTGTGTCTGTCTGTGTGCGTGCATGCGTGAGTGGTGCGGTGCTGTGCATGTGTGAGTGGTGCGGTGCTGTGTGTGCGTGTGTGAGGGGTGTGGTGTTGTGTGTGTCTGTGAGAGAGTGGTGCGGTGCTGTGTGTGTGTGTGCGTGTGAGTGGTGCGGTGGTGTGTGCGTGAGTGAGTGGTGTAGTGCTGTGTCTGTCTGTGTGCGTGCGTGAGTGGTGCGGTGCTGTGTGTGCATGAGTGGTGCGGTGCTGTGTGTGTGCGTGTGTGTGATGCGGTGCTGTGTGTGTCTGTGAGGGAGTGGTGCGGTGCTGTGTGTGTGCGTGTGTGAGTGGTGCGGTGCTGTGTGTGAGTGGTGCGGTGCTGTGTCTGTGTGCATGCGTGATTGGTGCGGTGCTGTGTGTGTGCGGTACTGTGTGTGTGTCTGGAGAGAGTGGTGCGGTGCTGTGTGTGTGTGCGCTTTGTGTGTGAGAGTTGTGCTGTGTGTGTATTGGAGAGAGCAATGATGTGGGTGATGGAGAGAGCAGTGATGGGGTGGTGGGGGAGAAAGCAATGGTGGTGGTGGAAAGGATTATGGGGTGGTGAGGGGAGGAGGCAATGATGGAGGTGGTGGAATGGGCAATGATGGGGTGGTGGGGGGAAGGCAATGATGGTTGTGGTGGAAAGGACAATGATTGTGGGGGGAGGCAATGATGGAGGAGATGGAGAAGGCAATGATGGGAGTGGTGGGGGAGAAACCAATGATAGAGGTGGTGGAAAGAGCAATGATGGGGTGTGGAGGAAAAGGCAATAATAGTTGTGGTGGAAAGGACAATGATGGTGGTGGAGGGGGAGGAGGCAATGATGGTTGTGGTGGAGAGGACAATGATAGTAGTGGGGGAGGAGGCAATGATGGAGGTGGTGATGACGACAATGAAGGGGTGGAGGGGGAGAACAATGATGGAGGTGGGGGGCTGCAATATACCCTATGAGGGAGGCTGCATTATACTATATGAGGGGGGCTAGGTTATACTATATGAGTGGGCTGCATTATACTTTATGAGGGGCTACATTATATTGTGTGGGGTTGCATTATTCTCTCAGGGGGCTACATTATATTCTGGGGGCTACATTATACTATATGAGGGGAGGGGCTACAGTATATTCTATGGGGCGGGGCTGCATTATGCCTTATAAGGGGGATGCATTATACTCTAAGGATGCTACATTATATTCTGTGGAGGGGCTGCATTATACTATATGATTAGGGCTGCATTATACCCTATGAGGGGGGCTGCATTATATTCTATGAGGGGGGGCTACATTATATTCTATCAGGGGGGGCTGCATTATATTTTATGAGGGGGCTACTTTATATTCTATGAGGGGGCTACATTATATTCTATGAAGGGGCTACTTTATATTCTATATGGGGGCTACATTATATTCCATGAGGGGGCTACCCCAACCCCTGCTACATAATTAAGACGTGTACTAGCTTATATTATACCCTGATATAGCCTCTCACCTAGCCAAATCAGTTCTCATGCTTTGCACTGACGAGGGCCAACAGCCCGAAACACCGAGTCTGCGAATTGAGATACTGATTTGGCTTTTATCCTAAGTCATATTGCACGACTCGATAAAGGGTTGATTGTGACTTGTAGGATCGCTACTTCCAACAGGTGGCGCTATAGAGTTTAAGTCCTCTTTTTCTCAGAAGAGGTAATTTGCATACCCTGATATTAGCATGTTTTACCGCACAATTGGTGGTCTTGTATTTATTTCTATGTAGCTACATAGTGGGCCCCAAAAATATTTTTCTCTGGTGGGCCCAAGGTGCTCCAGTCCGACGCTGAATCCTGGTGTCAGATTGGTTACATATAAAGCTGGGCAAAACTTACACCAGAATCCTTCATCAGTTTGAGCTGCAGTTTAGGGTACAAGGTCTCTACGTTTAGTAAATTCTCATTTTTGCAGGGTTCTAGCAAACAGATTGCAAGCAAAAGCTCCTTGCCTAGAATGTGGCTACCTCTGATAGACTGCAGGAGTGGCCTGTAACTTAGGCAACAAGTTATAAACAAACGAATTAAAAGTTCTCTGTTGTTGAGAATGGAGAGAATTTTTTAAGAAGAGGTAAATTGCAAGGGTGCCTGTTTTTCCCTTTGCAGTTTTACCCATTTAAGCAGTTGAGACAGCGCCTTTAAATATTCATGGTCTGCTTGTGTCCACATTTGCCTCCCTCACTTGCCTCTGACCCTTAATAATCCCTTTACCTGGTAGAAGCAATTTATCTGGAAGCACCAGGATGAACCATCAGAGTTATGGACGCTCCGCAGCGTGAAAGATTCCCCCAAGAGCGTCGCCCCAACTCCAGATAGGAATCGAGGCGGAAAACGGCCGTCCACCGCGAAGGCTAAATACTTAATTCATGGTAGAAGAACATAAGATTTCTGCCCATCACAGATTCTACAGTTCCATCAATGTACCTGTAGCAGCCCTCGCCATGAATCAGTTATTGTTACATTGTAATCCACTTTGTATCCGGCAGCTTCACAAAATGGAAACAATTCTCAATAACAGATTAGATACAATCTTGTATAATGAGCTGCAGAAGCTGTTACGGGCTCACCCAAAAAAAACAAGCGCAGCTAATTGGGAACTTTGTAGGATCATTCTCAAAGCCAAGGATAAAACAAAGGTAAAAATAAAATGAATGATCTAAGACGCCTGTGATACAAGGTAGAGGCCACTGTCCATCTAATTCTTAGACAGCGACCATTTCTCCGCTAGTGCAAAGGACCCAGGGCTTCCATGTTGTAAGAAATGTGTTCTGCTTTTGCCATTTTATTCCGCCACATCACTACTTTTGGAGACTATGGACACGCCTAAAATGCACTTCCAGGCTAATTTGCATGTTTCTTCAAATCTTGATTTCTCGGCGCTGGTACATTGCAATACTACAAAACAGATATCATTTGTATTGTTGTTCTAGGGCCTTACAGCTTTACCGCTAGAAGCAATAGTAAGGCATACTGACGGGTTCCCTTTAAGCATCGGGAAAGATTTAGGGTTTTCATTAATTAGAAAAGTAACATTGCCCAAACACATAATTTCAGAAGATGGTTAAATGAGTGTAACGTTCCACATATCCCCTTCCCCCTTCCTTTCTGACCACTCCAACATTTTTTGGGAAGAACTATACAGTTTTAGTCGTCTTATAGCAGTCGGCTTAAACATCTTAGAAAACAATCTAAGAAATCTGGAAAGTGTCTTCTGAGAGTTTAATAATTCTTTCTCTTCTTCTTCTCTCTTCTTTTATAGACAGTTCTATGAAGAGGAAGTTTTACTTATCTTTTTGTTGAAGTTTAGCTACTAAAACAAGCTCACAGTCATATAAAGTATAAGGACGCTTTTTGTGGACATTTTTTTTCTCTTAAATGCATGTATTTTGGGTTAGAAATAGTTTTTGCAGTAGGGTTTCATTCAAAATGTTGATCCAAGTTGCCTTCTACAGTCTCGGCGTCTATTGATGGCTGCAGAATGAGTTAACTGGGAATCTCTCAGTGAGCTCACTCTGACCGCAATTGTTCATCTTTTCGTTTTTCATTGCTACTCTGTGCTCATCACAGTCTGTATCAAAGCTGAGCTGAACTTTGTTGTGGTCATAAATCAACTTAGATGAGTTCAGAAAAAAAGAAACAGCTAAAGTTCCAAGGTCCTGTCAGAAGCCGCTCACTGACGGATTCTCGGAATTCTCCGTTCCTAAGTCGGGAATGTGCAGGGAAATAAACAACATCTAAAAGCCAAATGTGCGCAATTTTTAACTAAATCAAATAGCAAAAACTATTCTTAGCACAAAATATTTGCATTTACGTGAAAATAAAAATACCCCCGAAGGCGTCCACAATCCTAAAAGTCACATGGACGCAAATATCTTCCCCAAATGTTGCAGATGGTCGGAGATTGCTCAGTGCACGTCTTGGGGTTCAGCTGCTCCATTTATAGGGTATTGTGATGATGTCGGACTGTCCTGATGGGTGTGGTGGTGGGATGAGGACCCCCTGATAGTGCAGGTCACGATTCTATACGTTGATCGCACTTTGATGATTTTCCGCAGCGCTCAGTGTTTCGCCTGCACGATCCGCGGATCTAATTCATACATCTTCCCTTGTCACTAATTTGACACTCGGTTTTGACAGCGCGCTCCCGGCTCCGACGTTCTAGGAAAGCAATGAGATTTCCCCGCAGTTCATTCTGAATGATTGGTTTTGTGTCTCTGGGCAATTTACTGACGGTCAGATAAACATAGAGTCAGAATCCCAACGAGATCCCCAATACCAAGAGTGAGAAATAAAAGCGAAAAATACCCGCCGGCCATGGCGGCTGCTCAGGCCGCTGCCGTCCTTCCGCTGTTATCTGTGGCTGCAGCTCTGCCTCTTCTCACCTCATTTACTTTTCATATCTGGAGACATCGAACAATGGAATAAAAAGAAGCATTGTGTCAGAATGTAGCAAAGTGCTCTGCAGTGTCTGTGTGCTGCGCGCACGCCGTATGTACCAACAGCAAGGGAGAGACCGGCTGCAGGACGCAGGGACCGGGGGCGAGAGGCGACATTGCTGCGTCCTCCCTTCACCAACACAGGAAACTCTGGGCAAAGTGAAGTCACATTAGTTACTGACTGGCTGCAATAGCACCCGGGCCCTGGAGCCTGCGGGGCCCAAATGGTCCATATGGCTCAAATGAAAAGACCAGTACTGTTAAAGACTTGCAATATTTGGGGCCCATGAGCTTCAAGTTACACCACTAGAGCCAAATAAATCTACAAGCACCGAGATACAAAGATAAAAGATAGATAATAGATAGATGATAGATAGATAGATAGATAGATAGATAGATAGATAGATAGATAGATAATAGATACATAGATGATAGATAGATAGAAAGATAGATAGATGATAGATAGATGATAGATCAATAGATGATAGATAGATAGATAGATAGATAGATAGATAGATAGATAGATAGATACATAGATGATAGATAGATGATAGATAGATGATAGATCAATAGATGAGATAGATAGATAGATAGATAGATAGATAGAAAGAGAGATAGATAGATAATAGATAGATAATAGATAGATCGATAGATGAGATAGATGATAGAGAGATAGATAATATATAGATAGATAATAAATAGATAGATATAGATGATAGAAAGATAATAGATAAATAGTAGAGTAGTAGATAGATAAATGAATAATAACAGATAGATAGATAATAGATAGATAGGTAATAGATAGATAATAACAGATAGATAGATAATAGAAAGGTAATAGATAATAGATAGATAATAGATAGATAATAGAGGATAGACAATAGATATATAATAGATATTAGTTAGATGATAGATATAGATTAAGATAAATATGAGATAGATAGATAGATAGATAGATAGATAGATAGATAGATAATGTATAGATAATAGAGGAGAGCTGTGCTGGACCAGGGGAGGGTGAGTTCTCACTGACTTTATTTTACATTACAGGAATCATTTGAGGTCTAATTCTCCAAAATCGCGTATGCTATTTTAATTCCCTTTTTTAATGTGGATTTTTCAGGCTCAAAAAGCGCATCACAAAAACTCCATGTGAATATTCCCCTGTAGCCCTGCTAAGGAACAGAAAGACACATTGTCTACAAAAGACTAAAACAGATTTGTTCCCAACTCCCTTTTCTTTCCTCCCTCCCCTGCGCACCCCTCTTAACTACCCTGTTCCAGTTGAAAAATCCAATAAAATCTTTTGGAACAAAACAGATTTGTTGTTTTTTACGTTGAATTTGAAGTAGATTCTGAACCAAAATTCACATTAAAAAGACAAATAACCTGTCACTTGTGTGATGCAGTGATTTGTGGGTGACGGTGATGTGTGGGGCGGCCTCTGGGGGGCGGTAGTTGGCTTTTATGAAGATGTAAAGGGCCTGTGTTGCTGATTGCCTTTTCATTCCCTTCCTTTCCTTGGCCATGGACACAATGTTGCAATCCTTCTGTAAATAGGAGTCCGTGTAGTTATGATGAGGTCAGGAAGGACTATAACCCTCAGCGCGGCTCAGTGACGGGCAGTTATTAATATCAGGTGCAGCAGGCGCCCCGTGTGCACGGCGGGTTATTCCAGACCGATCCGTTTGCCCTTAGTATAATGAACCTCCGGCTTTGTGTACGGCGGAGAGAAAGCGTTAATGTCAGACTAGCACGGCACGCGCCATGTGTGGATTTCGCTCATCTCGCGGAGTCTTTCTCGGCCTCGCTCCTTGTTCGCCATTGTCCTTTAGGGAATTTATTTTCCAGTGCTCATGTAGATCCAGATCAATAATGTCTGACTTTTTAATTAGTTTCTCGTTATGTAGTCACGTTATTGTGCACCTGCTCTGTAAGATGAATTCTTAATAGACACTGGAATGTCCGCAGATCGAGGGGTCTGAGACCCCCACTCATCGCTTACTGTCAGAAGTGCTGTGCTCAGGCGGCAGGAGATCTCCGCGCACATGCTCAGAGTGCTGCCCGGACTTATGGGGGCCACCGACCCCTGCACAATGGATAAAAATGCGCCAAATTCTGTAAATTGTGTCATTGTGGCCTCTGTTCCAGTCTGTCATTGTAAATGTGTGTACTGTAATCGATATCTATAACTCTGTAGGTAACCCCTTCTCATGTACAGCACCAAGGAATTAATGGTGCTATATAAATAATAATAATAATAATAAATACATTTGTTGCATTTTTCAGAAACGTTACTCGAATCAGAGATTATGAGTTGAGCCAAACTTGTGACATTTCCAAACGTTTTTTGCTAGAATTTTGGAGAAAACTCTTTAATGCATTGGACCATAAACTATTGTAGTAGTTCTGACAAGTCCTATGAGCAACGGTTGGGGGTCTCAGGACTCGGACCCCACTGATCTTGAACCCATCACATAATAAGCAGAGCGCTATATCTGCCCCAGTACAGACGTCTATGCGAGTCTCAGTACAATCCTACATTAACAAATACATGGAATCCAAATATGTCCCAGAACTTATAACTATATACCAGTCCCCAAATATCTGGACATGTCCCTGTATACAGGATCGGGTCATTCTCCCACTGTACGGGGACACGGCTCTTATGTCCGCGCTGCGGGGAGCGGATAACCGGCTCCGATATCCTCATGTCCTTGTCTCGGTGTCTCTGAACGCTGTTTGATAACTTGCAGTTTTGTCACTTAGCAGAACTGAGCGCTGCTAGCAATCACCCTGCAGATCACCGAGCCACAGCTGTCTCTACAACTGTCCAAAATGGCTGCCTTCCAGGCACACGCTAATATACAGAGCGGAAAGTGCATATTCACACCCAAAGTAATTACTCATGAAGTGGTGCTCCATATGTTACGCTAAACATCAGGGGATTACTGATTATAGTCCAAGAGTAATATACTGCAAACAACAGGGTCAAAAGAGAAGGCGCAGTCTATCATATTGTGCTACGGCAGCGGCAGAACATGGAGGGGACAGAAAAAGTTATGCCTCATACAGCATTGTATGTTATACCAATCCTGAGTACAGCCCGTATTATACCCCAGAGCTGCACTCACTATTCTGCTGGTGCAGTCACTATGTACATACATTACATTACTGATCCTGAGTTACATCCTGTATTATACTCCAGAGCTGCACTCACTATTCTGCTGGTGCAGTCACTGTGTACATACATTACATTACTGATCCTGAGTTACATCCTGTATTATACTCCAGAGCTGCACTCACTATTCTGCTGGTGCAGTCACTATGTAAATACATTACATTACTGATCCTGAGTTACATCCTGTATTATACCCCAGAGCTGCACTCACTATTCTGCTGGTGCAGTCACTGTGTACATACATTACATTACTGATCCTGAGTTACATCCTGTATTATACTCCAGAGCTGCACTCACTATTCTGCTGGTGCAGTCACTATGTAAATACATTACATTACTGATCCTGAGTTACATCCTATATTATACCCCAGAGCTGCACTCACTATTCTGCTGGTGCAGTCACTATGTAAATACATTACATTACTGATCCTGAGTTACATCCTATATTATACCCCAGAGCTGCACTCACTATTCTGCTGGTGCAGTCACTGTGTACATACATTGCATTACTGATCCTAAGTTACATCCTGAATTATACCCCAGAGCTGCACTCACTATTTTGCTGGTGCAGTCACTGTGTACATACATTACATTACTGATCCTGAGTTACATCCTGTATTATACCCCAGAGCTGCACTCACTATTCTGCTGGTGCAGTCACTGTGTACATACATTACATTACTGATCCTGAGTTACATCCTGTATTATACTCCAGAGCTGCACTCACTATTCTGCTGGTGCAGTCACTGTGTACATATATTACATTACTGATTGTCACGGATCCCTTCTCCATGGTGTCACGTATTCGTCACGTGCCTGTTCTCACACATGACTTGGGGTTGTGCCTGCAAGGGTTAATCTATCACCCCACTCTCAGTCCAGCATTCAACCTCTGTCCTATGCTGTAATGGGAGCATAAATCACACACTGACCCAGACCACACACCAGCTCATACACGCTGCCACCACTCACCAAATAAACGGGTGATGAGTCCCAGAAATATTAATACTAATAATGTCTATCACTCATAAGGCTCACACACCTTAGGCTATGGATTCTTTTAGAACATTCAAGGTTCAACTTGTTAAAGTTTTATACTTTAATAACAAAAGGTTCAATGCTTACAATAAGAAAAAGGTATAAAAATATGATAATAAAAAGACATAAACCTTATGCAAAACAGTATAAAATAAAGAGGAGAAACTTAGAGAAATGATCTAACTGGTAGTTTCTTCTGCTCCCTGAGGGCAGGACGAATGTAGATTGGATCACACCAGCTTCTCAGGCTGCCCCCATCATGTGAACACAATTCTCTGTCTGCAGCCTAAATTTATAACTTTGGTCTGGAGGTCAGGTTTCTAGACCGGCCTCTCAGGTTAATATCATAATTGCTGGCTTTCTGATTGCCCACGGCCGCGCTACTAATGAATATAATATTTTTCTCTTGAGACACTTGCCAAAAGGTTCTCAGGAATAGATACCTGTTGTGAATTCTGTGGCAGAGCTCCCTCCTGTGGTCACAAGTGGTACTTCGGCTGATTCTCTCTGTGAGCTTCTGTTGGTGGAGGAAAGTGGTATTGTGGCTTCTGAGTTTCCTACCTCAGGTGATGTGGTGAGGTCGTTAGGTACTGCTCTACTTAACTCCACCTAATGCTTTGATCCTGGCTTCCTGTCAATGTTCCAGTGTTGGACTTGTTTTTCCCTGGATCATTCCTGTGGCCTGCTGCTCTGCATAGCTAAGTTCTTCTTTGCTATTTGTTTGCTATTTTTTCTGTCCAGCTTGTCTATTGTTTTGCTGGAAGCTCTGGGACGCAAAGGGTGTACCTCCGTGCCGTTAGTTCGGTACGGAGGGTCTTTTTGCCCCCTTTGCGTGGTATTCTTTAGGGTTTTGTGTAGACCGCAAAGTTATCTTTCCTATCCTCGCTCTGTTAAGAAAGTCGGGCCTCACTTTGCTGAATCTACAGTTAGGGCCAGAAATATTTGGACAGTGACACAATTTTCGCGAGTTGGGCTCTGCATGCCACCACATTGGATTTGAAATGAAACCTCTACAACAGAATTCAAGTGCAGATTGTAACGTTTAATTTGAAGGGTTGAACAAAAATATCTGATAGAAAATGTAGGAATTGTACACATTTCTTTACAAACACTCCACATTTTAGGAGGTCAAAAGTAATTGGACAAATAAACATAACCCAAACAAAATATTTTTATTTTCAATATTTTGTTGCAAATCCTTTGGAGGCAATCACTGCCTTAAGTCTGGAACCCATGGACATCACCAAACGCTGGGTTTCCTCCTTCTTAATGCTTTGCCAGGCCTTTACAGCCGCAGCCTTCAGGTCTTGCTTGTTTGTGGGTCTTTCCGTCTTAAGTCTGGATTTGAGCAAGTGAAATGCATGCCCAATTGGGTTTAGATCTGGAGATTGACTTGGCCATTGCAGAATGTTCCACTTTTTGGCACTCATGAACTCCTGGGTAGCTTTGGCTGTATGCTTGGGGTCATTGTCCATCTGTACTATGAAGCGCCGTCCAATCAACTTTGCAGCATTTGGCTGAATCTGGGCTGAAAGTATATCCCGGTACACTTCAGAATTCATCCGGCTACTCTTGTCTGCTCTTATGTCATCAATAAACACAAGTGACCCAGTGCCATTGAAAGCCATGCATGCCCATGCCATCACGTTGCCTCCACCATGTTTTACAGAGGATGTGGTGTGCCTTGGATCATGTGCCGTTCCCTTTCTTCTCCAAACTTTTTTCTTCCCATCATTCTGGTACAGGTTGATCTTTGTCTCATCTGTCCATAGAATACTTTTCCAGAACTGAGCTGGCTTCTTGAGGTGTTTTCCTGTCTATTTTTGGTATTGATGAATGGTTTGCATCTAGATGTGAACCCTTTGTATTTACTGTCATGGAGTCTTCTCTTTACTGTTGACTTAGAGACAGATACACCTACTTCACTGAGAGTGTTCTGGACTTCAGTTGATGTTGTGAACGGGTTCTTCTTCACCAAATTAAGTATGCGGCGATCATCCACCACTGTTGTCATCCGTGGACGCCCAGGCCTTTTTGAGTTCCCAAGCTCACCAGTCAATTCCTTTTTTCTCAGAATGTACCCAACTGTTGATTTTGCTACTCCAAGCATGTCTGCTATCTCTCTGATGGATTTTTTCTTTTTTTTCAGCCTCAGGATGTTCTGCTTCACCTCAATTGAGAGTTCCTTTGACCGCATGTTGTCTGCTCACAGCAACAGCTTCCAAATGCAAAACCACACACCTGGAATCCACCCCTGACCTTTTAACTACTTCATTGATTACAGGTTAACGAGGGAGACGCCTTCAGAGTTAATTGCAGCCCTTAGAGTCCATTGTCCAATTACTTTTGGTCCCTTGAAAAAGAGGACGCTATGCATTACAGAGCTATGATTCCTAAACCCTTTCTCCGATTTGGATGTGGAAACTATCATATTGCAGCTGGGAGTGTGCACTTTCAGTCCATATTATATATATAATTGTATTTCTGAACATGTTTTTGTAAACAGCTAAAATAACAAAACTTGTGTCACTGTCCAAATATTTCTGGCCCTAACTGTATTTCATCCCTACGTTTGTCTTTTCATCTTACTCACAGTCATTATATGTGGGGGGCTGCCTTTTTTCTTTGGGGTATTTCTCTGAGGCAAGGTAGGCTTATTTTCTATCTTCAGGCTAGTTAGTTTCTCAGGCTGTGCCGAGTTGCATAGGTAGCGTTAGGCGCAATCCACGGCTGCCTCTAGTGTTGTTTGGAGAGGATTAGGGATTGCGGTCTGCAGAGTTCCCACGTCTCAGAGCTCGTTCTATGATTTTGGGTTATTGTCAGGTCACTGTATGTGCTCTGACCGCTATGTCCATTGTGGTACTGAATTGCCTTTCATAACAGTACAGGAAGCCCAAAGTACTAATGATTCTCAATAGAGGGAAAAAAGAAGTTCTGAGACCATTTTTTTTTTCTTTGCACGGTGTTTTGCCTTTTTTTTCCCCTAGACATTTGGGTGGTTCAGGACACAGGTGTGGACATGGACATTCAGGGTCTGTGCTCTTCAATGGATAATCTCGTTATAAATGTACAAAAGATTCAAGATTTGGTGGTTCAGAAGCCTATGTTTGAACCAAGAATTCCTATTCCTGATTTGTTTTATGGTGATAGAGTCAAGTTTGTGAATTTCAAAAATAATTGCAAACTGTTTCTGGCCTTGAAACCTCACTCCTCTGGTGACCCAGCTCAACAAGTGAGAATTATTATTTCTTTTTTGCGTGGCGACTCTCAAGACTGGGCATTTTCCCTTGCGCCAGGAGATCCTGCATTAAGTAATATTGATGCGTTTTTCCTGGCGCTCGGATTGCTGTACGATGAGCCTAATTCAGTGGATCAGGCAGAGAAAAATTTGCTGGCTCTGTGTCAGGGTCAGGATGAGATAGAGGTATATTGTCAGAAATTTAGAAAGTGGTCCGTACTCACTCAATGGAATGAAGCTGCGCTCGCAGCGATTTTCAGAAAGGGTCTCTCTGAAGCCCTTAAGGATGTCATGGTGGGATTTCCTATGCCTGCTGGTCTGAATGAATCTATGTCTTTGGCCATTCAGATCGGTCGACGCTTGCGTGAGCGTAAATCTGTGCACCATTTGGCGGTATTACCTGAGGTTAAACCTAAGCCTATGCAGTGCGATAGGACTTTGACCAGAGTTGCACGGCAAGAACATAGACGTCTGAATGGTCTGTGTTTCTACTGTGGTGATTCCACTCATGCCATCTCTGATTGTCCTAAGCGCACTAAGCGGTTCGCTAGGTCTGCCACCATTGGTACAGTACAGTCAAAATTTCTTCTGTCCGTTACCTTGATCTGCTCTTTGTCATCGTATTTTGTCATGGCATTTGTGGATTCAGGCGCTGCCCTGAATTTGATGGACTTGGAGTATGCTAGGCGTTGTGGGTTTTTCTTGGAGCCCTTGCAGTGTCCTATTGAGAGGAATTGATGCTACGCCTTTGGCCAAGAATAAGCCTCAGTATTGGACCCAGCTGACCATGTGCATGGCTCCTGCACATCAGGAGGATATTCGCTTTCTGGTGTTGCATAATCTGCATGATGTGGTCGTGTTGGGGTTGCCATGGCTACAAGTCCATAATCCAGTATTAGATTGGAAATCCATGTCTGTGTCCAGCTGGGGTTGTCAGGGGGTACATGGTGATGTTCCATTTCTGTCAATTTCGTCATCCACCCCTTCTGAGGTCCCGGAGTTCTTGTCTGATTACCGGGATGTATTTGATGAGCCCAAGTCCGATGCCCTACCTCCGCATAGGGATTGTGATTGTGCTATCAATTTGATTCCTGGTAGTAAATTCCCAAAAGGTCGACTGTTTAATTTATCCGTGCCTGAGCACACCGCTATGCGCAGTTATGTGAAGGATTTCCTGGAGAAGGGGCATATTCGCCCGTCATCGTCACCATTAGGAGCAGGGTTCTTTTTTGTGGCCAAGAAGGATGGTTCGCTGAGACCTTGTATAGATTACCGCCTTCTTAATAAGATCACGGTTAAATTTCAGTATCCCTTGCCATTGTTATCTGATCTGTTTGCTCGGATTAAGGGGGCTAGTTGGTTCACAAAGATAGATCTTCGTGGTGCGTATAATCTTGTGCGTATTAAACGGGGCGATGAATGGAAAACTGCATTTAATATGCCCGAGGGTCATTTTGAGTATCTAGTGATGCCATTCGGACTTGCCAATGCTCCATCAGTGTTTCAGTCCTTTATGCATGACATCTTCCGAGAGTACTTGGATAAATTCCTGATTGTATACTTGGATGACATTTTGATCTTCTCGGATGATTGGGAGTCTCATGTGAAGCAGGTCAGAACGGTTTTTCAGGTCCTGCGTGCTAATTCTTTGTTTGTGAAGGGATCAAAGTGTCTCTTCGGTGTGCAGAAGGTTTCATTTTTGGGGTTCATCTTTTCCCCTTCTACTATCGAGATGGATCCTGTTAAGGTCCAAGCCATCCATGATTGGACTCAGCCGACGTCTCTGAAAAGTCTGCAAAAGTTCCTGGGCTTTGCTAATTTTTATCGTCGCTTCATCTGTAATTTTTCTAGCATTGCCAAACCATTGACCGATTTGACCAAGAAGGGTGCTGATTTGGTCAATTGGTCTTCTGCTGCTGTGGAAGCTTTTCAGGAGTTGAAGCATCGTTTTTCTTCTGCCCCTGTGTTGTGTCAACCAGATGTTTCTCTTCCGTTCCAGGTCGAGGTTGATGCTTCTGAGATTGGAGCAGGGGCTGTTTTGTCGCAGAGAGGTTCTGATTGCTCAGTGATGAAACCATGCGCTTTTTTTTTCAGGAAGTTTTCGCCTGCTGAGCGAAATTATGATGTGGGCAACCGAGAGTTGCTGGCCATGAAGTGGGCATTCGAGGAGTGGCGTCATTGGCTTGAAGGAGCCAAGCATCGCGTGGTGGTATTGACTGATCATAAGAACTTGACTTAACTCGAGTCCACCAAGCGGTTGAATCCTAGACAGGCTCGTTGGTCGCTGTTTTTTGCCCGTTTTGACTTTGTGATTTCGTACCTTCCGGGCTCTAAAAATGTGAAGGCGGATGCTCTGTCTAGGAGTTTTGTGCCCGACTCTCCGGGTTTGTCTGAGCCGGCGGGTATCCTCAAGGAGGGAGTAATTGTGTCTGCCATCTCCCCTGATTTGCGGCGGGTGCTGCAAAAATTTCAGGCTAATAAACTTGATCGTTGTCCAGCGGAGAAACTGTTTGTCCCTGATAGGTGGACGAATAAAGTTATCTCTGAGGTTCATTGTTCGGTGTTGGCTGGTCATCCTGGAATCTTTGGTACCAGAGAGTTAGTGGCTAGATCCTTTTGGTGGCCATCTCTGTCGCGGGATGTGCGTGCTTTTGTGCAGTCCTGTGGGATTTGTGCTCGGGCTAAGCCCTGCTGTTCTCGTGCCAGTGGGTTGCTTTTGCCCTTGCCGGTCCCGAAGAGGCCTTGGACACATATCTCTATGGATTTTATTTCAGATCTTCCCGTTTCTCAAAAGATGTCGGTCATTTGGGTAGTTTGTGATCGCTTCTCTAGGATGGTCCATTTGGTACCCTTGTCTAAATTACCTTCCTCCTCTGATTTGGTGCCATTGTTCTTCCAGCATGTGGTTCGTTTACATGGTATTCCAGAGAATATCGTTTCTGACAGAGGTTCCCAGTTTGTTTCGAGGTTTTGGCGAGCCTTTTGTGGTAGGATGGGCATTGACTTGTCTTTTTCCTCGGCTTTCCATCCTCAGACTAATGGCCAGACCGAACGAACCAATCAGACCTTGGAAACATATCTGAGATGTTTTGTTTCTGCTGATCAGGATGATTGGGTGTCCTTTTTGCCTTTGGCTGAGTTCGCCCTTAATAGCCTGGCCAGCTCGGCTACCTTGGTTTCGCCATTTTTCTGCAACTCTGGGTTCCATCCTCGTTTCTCTTCAGGGCAGGTTGAGTCTTCGGACTGTCCTGGTGTGGATACTGTGGTGGACAGGTTGCAGCAGATTTGGACTCATGTAGTGGACAATTTGACCTTGTCCCAGGAGAAGGCTCAACGTTTCGCTAATCGCAGACGCCGTGTGGGTCCCCGACTTCGTGTTGGGGATCTGGTTTGGTTATCTTCTCGTCATATTCCTATGAAGGTTTCCTCTCCTAAGTTTAAACCTCATTTCATTGGTCCGTATAGGATTTCTGAGGTTCTTAATCCTGTGTCTTTTCGTCTGACCCTTCCAGATTCCTTTTCCATACATAATGTATTCCATAGGTCATTGTTGCGGAGATACGTGGCACCTATGGTTCCATCTGTTGACCCTCCTGCCCCGGTTTTGGTGGAGGGGGAGTTGGAGTATATTGTGGAGAAGATTTTGGATTCTCGTGTTTCAAGACGGAAACTCCAGTATCTGGTTAAGTGGAAGGGTTATGCTCAGGAAGATAATTCCTGGGTTTTTGCCTCTGATGTCCATGCTCCCGATCTTGTTCGTGCCTTTCATGTGGCTCATCCTGGTCGGCCTGGGGGCTCTGGTGAGGGTTCGGTGACCCCTCCTCAAGGGGGGGGTACTGTTGTGAATTCTGTGGCAGAGCTCCCTCATGTGGTCACAAGTGGTACTTCAGCTGATTCTCTCTGTGAGCTTCTGTTGGTGGAGGAAAGTGGTACTGCGGCTTCTGAGTTTCCTACCTCAGGTGATGTGGTGAGGTCGTTAGGTACTGCTCTACTTAACTCCACCTAATGCTTTGATCCTGGCTTCCTGTCAATGTTCCAGTGTTGGACTTGTTTTTCCCTGGATCATTCCTGTGGCCTGCTGCTCTGCATAGCTAAGTTCTTCTTTGCTATTTGTTTGCTATTTTTTCTGTCCAGCTTGTCTATTGTTTTGCTGGAAGCTCTGGGACGCAAAGGGTGTACCTCCGTGCCGTTAGTTCGGTACGGAGGGTCTTTTTGCCCCCTTTGCGTGGTATTCTTTAGGGTTTTGTGTAGACCGCAAAGTTATCTTTCCTATCCTCGCTCTGTTAAGAAAGTCGGGCCTCACTTTGCTGAATCTATTTCATCCCTACGTTTGTCTTTTCATCTTACTCACAGTCATTATATGTGGGGGGCTGCCTTTTCCTTTGGGGTATTTCTCTGAGGCAAGGTAGGCTTATTTTCTATCTTCAGGCTAGTTAGTTTCTCAGGCTGTGCCGAGTTGCATAGGCAGAGTTAGGCGCAATCCACGGCTGCCTATAGTGTTGTTTGGAGAGGATTAGGGATTGCGGTCTGCAGAGTTCCCACGTCTCAGAGCTCGTTCTATGATTTTGAGTTATTGTCAGATCACTGTATGTGCTCTGACCGCTATGTCCATTGTGGTACTGAATTGCCTTTCATAACAGATACCCTCAGGCCGCAATTAACATCTCCCCTCCAAGACCTAGGAGGTGCCAAATGTTACCTTTCTTCTTGGCCCTAGCTAGACCTCCTGGTGAGATATGGAGACACAATTTCTACTAGTCACAATGAAGTACCTATTAACACCTTGGTGCGACTTGCCTTCAGGACAGATGTTACATTATCACTAGTCACACATATAACCCTAGACATATGTCACTACACACATATAGATATATATACACATATTTCATACACTGATCCTGAGTTATCTCCTGTATTATACCCCACAGCTGCACTCACTATTCTGCTGGTGCAGTCATTGTGTACATACATTACTGATCCTGAGTTACATCCTGTATTATACCCCACAGCTGCACTCACTATTCTGCTGGTACAGTCACTGTGTACATACATTACTGATCCTGAGTTACATCCTGTATTATACTCCAGAGCTCCACTCACTATTCTGCTGGTGCAGTCACTGTGTACATATATTACATTACTGATCCTGAGTTACATCCTGTATTATACCCCAGAGCTGCACTCACTATTCTGCTGGTGCAGTCACTGTGTACATACATTACTGATCCTGAGTTACATCCTGTATTATACCCCAGAGCTGCACTCACTATTCTGCTGGTGCAGTCACTGTGTACATACATTACATTACTGATCCTGAGTTACATCCTGTATTATACCCCAGAGCTGCACTCACTATTCTGCTGGTGCAGTCACTGTGTACATACATTACATTACTGATCCTGAATTACATCCTGTATTATACCCCAGAGCTGCACTCACTATTCTGCTGGTGCAGTCACTGTGTACATACATTACATTTCTGATCCTGAGTTACATCCTGTATTATACTCCAGAGCTGCACTCACTATTCTGCTGGTGCAGTCACTGTGTACATACATTACATTACTGATCCTGAGTTACATCCCATATTATACTCCAGAGCTGCACTCACTATTCTGCTGGTGCAGTCACTGTGTACATACATTACATTACTGATTCTGTACTGATCATGAGTTACCTCTTGTATTATAACCCCAGAGCTGCACTTACTATTCCGCAGGTACATCCATTACATTTTTTATCCTGTCTTGATCCTAAGTTACATCTTGTTCTATAGGCCAGAGCTGTACTCACTATTCTGCTGTTGTATTTTACATATTGCATAATATTTCTTTAACCACAGAATGCTGACATAATCTCTGCAATGACTGCATGGGCTTCCCAATAATATGCCTTGTAGCTATCACATCACATGGTACAGCTCAGCAAATTGGGAAAGGTTATTATAGACTATATAAAAGCCAAGGCAGGGAATGCAGCAGCCATTTCAGGATGATGTTCGATAGTGAGAGGACATTGCAACCTAGAGGTAGAGAGTTGAAGAGAAAACCCTGAAGAATTACACAAATACTACAATTGGTAATGTCTTCTACAGCTGCAAGAGTGAAGACTATAAGGCTGCCATCACACGCTCAGTATTTGGTCAGTATTTTACATCAGTATTTGTAGCCAAAACCAGGAGTGGAACAATTAGAAGAAAAGTATAATAGAAACATATGCACCACTTCTGTATTTATCACCCACTCCTGGTTTTGGCTACAAATACTGATGTAATATACTGACCAAATACTGCTAGTGTGACGGAAGCCTAAGAGTGGTAGTGTGCAAAAAATAGGGAGAGTCAATTGGTAGGGTAGAGAGATATTAGAGGTGCCAGCAGCAGTGCGAGCTTCCAGGTGGGTGACCAGTGATGTGGTGGAGCTGCATCTGTCTTGCTGCATTTATATTGCAATTACATCTTTTTTATTTTTTTCTTAATGTACTAGAAAGCAGCAGCATGCCACAGAACAAAAAAAATCTGAGATCTGTGTCAGTGAGAGACGGTGTGCCTGCTCATCACATCACAAGTGACTGTACTAAGTTTATGCGTTTTTTGAGGAAGGGGAAATAATTAATTTTTTCAAAATACAAAAGGAAATTCCCCCAAATCCTGGTTTTGTAGCTGTGAATTTTTGTCTCACAAAGTGTTTGTGTTGCAATTTTTTGGGGATGTTAAGTGAAATTTGACATCTGTTCACATCTCACTGTGCTGCAGGTTCTGGCTTTTTGTTCATATACGCACCTAACATTTCTAATTGCAATATTTTTGGGAACGGTTGAATCTTGTTATATAGAGCAATAAATTGTAAGAATATGTGGACATTACCTGAGCAGGTCTGTTTTTACACACCTGAGAACCGTAAACGGCACATCGATGATGCAGACTGCGGCCACATTTTGCTGTCTCTGTGTGTAGATACCAAGCATTTATTGTTGTGTCCATTTTTGCCAGGGTGGAAAAGATTGTGACAAGTTATCTTTTATCAAGTTATATCTTTTTTAAACAGTGTTTGGTAAAATAAAAAGTGGCAATGACAGGATAGGGTAAAAGAAAAAACTCCCCGTTCCATGGCTAAATTGTGGGAGTCACTGGCAGCAGCAGAAGCTTCGCTAACACTGACAGCAGCTGTCTCGGCAGAGTACTACCAATCACAGGTCACAATTGGCCTCTTGTGCGTCTGCCAGGCATATTCGTGGGGAGGAAAGGAGGGCGTTATGGAATAGATGGCACATCACTTGTCTCAGTGACAGTGGGATGAGGTTACCTCTGACAGTGACACCATCAGTTTAAGTCAGGTTTCTGCACAGAACAGTCTGCTGATCACAAATGACTTACAGGGATAATTTTTGAACCATTTTTTTTAATTTACAAAAACTTAAAGTGTGTCAGTGCCACAGGCTTCCAAAATAGGCTATTTATTACTATCACTTAAGATGGCTATATACCATAAACTGGACCGAGATGGGACTGCAATGCTCAGACTGGCTGCAGATCTCCAAAACTGAGCATGACAGCTGCATAGAAATATATGAAGCTGTCACATTCGGGTATGGGGAATGGCGGCCAGTCCGAGCATTGCTGTCCGATTTTTATGGCCTTCTGACTGCGCCATTACAAACCATTTCTATGATGAAGTCACTTTGACTTTACAAAGACTATGCTTGTTCGATTGGTTAGATCCAGTCCTAGGAGACCCCAGAGCGTTACACGTCTTTGTCTTTAAATTTTCTTGATTCAGGGTGAATTCATTTGCAGAAAATCAGATTTTGTTGATTCATTTTTGAACCTGGTAAATTTGAATTTCGAAAGATTTGATCATCTGTAATATTTTCCCTTTTCCCGGAGCAGTTAGACCCACGCGGTTTGGATTCCTCGTACTGCTCATCACATCGCTGCCGTGAATCTCCTGTTCTGCTGACTGCACACAATGAGCCAGAAAACACTTTACCGTCTCATTATTCGAAAAGTTTTTGACCTTTGTTTCTGATATCTGCACACCGAGCATTTGATAGCGGTAACTTTCTGGATATCCTGGGGTAGTCGGCGAGCGCAGAAAGCTCATACATTTGCCTCTCAATTTTCAAGCCATTAATTCTGTTGTTCTCTCCCTGTTGGGGGCGCTGTTGATGGCTGTAGGAAAAACAAAAGAACTGATGAAAGTTGCAGGTTGTGTTACTGGAGCAGCTGCTCCTGCAGACTCTGCGTCTCGCCTAAATCTGCATGGTTCTCAATGCAAATGAATAGAAATGGATTATTCTCAGACATGTTCTGGACATGACAGGTTTCTGATTGTGCAGAGAATCACAGGAGAAAGCAGAACAAGGGAGAGAGCCAGAACGGGAACGTGGACACGGCATGGAGGATGGAGAACAGACGCAAGGCGACAAAAAACAGCAATGGGAGGAGGGTGGAGTGTGCTCCGTGGTCAGGATTTGGGTGCAGAACTACAGGCACCAGCAGACAAATCCAGGGCAATATAGGCTAAAGTCCAAGAACAGAGCTCAAGCCCCCAATACACAGCTGTCGGACAATCTATGGTTCTGCCGATTGTTGGGCTGACAGCTGTCTCCTCCGTACACCGGAGCGCTCGCTCACGTCTCTTTTGCCGGCTTATCTCTTAGAGAACGAAAGGTTTGACAGCCCTAAATCCACTAGCCGGCACAGTCATTAAAGGGCCCCTGTGCAAGGACTGTGTATGGGCCCTGTGCAGCCCAAGAGCTCCTAAAAATGCAAAATTGCACCTGCTTTGGAGGCAGAAATGGCCCCTTATCTCTTGGCCACTGTGTGGTCGCACAGGTTGCACTAATGATGTGTGTGCCCCTGTCTAAGGCTACGTTCACATTAGCGTTGCGTCACGCATGCGTCATTTTTGGCGCAAGCGTCAGGGCGCAGAGGACGCAGCAAGTTGCATTTTTTTTGCATCCAAAAGCAAGCCAAAAATGGACGCATGCATCACAAAACCATGCGTTTTTGCATGCGTTGTGCATGCGTTGTGTGTTGCGTCGCCGACGCAACACACAACAACGCAAATGTGAACGTACCCTAAATCAGACATGAAAAGTCAGAAAAGCATAATGCTGGCCTACATGGCGACTTCAGCCAGAAAAAAGGTTGCATGGCCATAGATCGCTGCTTGCCTCTGAATTTCTGTCTCTGTTTTCCCCTATTCTGTCTTTGTTGCTTCCTTTCTGTCCTTCTATTTCCCTCTCATTCTTTCTTACTTTCTCTCTCCTCATCTGTTTTGCTAACTCCTTCTTTCTACACTTTCCACTCTCATTCTTTCTCTACATCTCTATCTTCATTTCTCTTTTTCTCTGTCTCTTTCCTTTTTTCCATCTCTCTCTTGTTCTCCATCTCTTCTTCTTTCTCTGGCTCTCTCCCTTTCTTTCTCTTCCTTTGTCTTTCTCCTGTTCTTCTTCTCTGTCTCTCTAGTTATTTCTCTCCATCTCTCCCTCAATATTTCTCTCCATTTCTCTCTTGTTACTCCTTTCCATCTTGTCTTTCTTCCTCGCCATCTCCCTCTCGTTCTTCCTCTCCATCATCCTTTCCGTCTCTCTCATGTTTCCTCTCCATTTCTCTCATTCTTCCTCTTAGTCTCTGTCTTTCTTTCATTCCTCCTCTTCGTTTCTCTCTTGTGCTTCCTCTCTGTCTCTCTCCTTCTGTCTCTCTCCCATTTTTCTTCTCTGTCTCGCTCACATTCTTCCTCTTTGTCTTCCACTGTTTTTCTCGGTCTTCCTCTCTCATTGTTCCTCTCAGTCTTTCTCTTGTTATCTCTACAATTCTCTTTTTATTTGTCTCCATCTCCTTCTCTCTGTCTCTCTCCCTTTCTTCCTCTCTGTTTCTCTCCTTCCTCTTTGTCTCCCTCTCATTGTTCCTCTCTGTCTTTCTCTCTTTATCTCTGTCTCTCATTTTCTCTGTCTCTCTCCCTTTCCATCTCTGTCTTTCTCATTCTTCCTCTTTCTCTCGTTGTTCCTCTCTGTCTCTCTCTCGTTCATCCTCTCCATTTGTCTCTTTTTCTTCCTCTCCGTCATCTTCTCAGTCTCTCTTTCCATCTCTGTCTCGTTCTTCCTGTCCGATTGTTTCTTATTCTTCCTCTATATCTTCTTCTCTGTATTCCTCTCTGTATTCCTCTCAGTTTCTCTCCAGGTTTCTCTCTTGTTCTTCCTCTCTGTCTCTTTCTATCTGTTCTCATGTCTTATTCGGCATGGTACTATCTGAGCTTCAGGCTTTATCTATGCTTTGTGCGTCGGTTTCTTCCTCTCAGTCTTCCTCTTGTTTCTCTCATTCTTCTTCTTTGTCTCCCTCTCGTTCTTCCTCTCCATCTCTCTTATTGTCTGTCTCTCATTCTTCCTCTACTTTTCTCTTTTGCTCTTCCTCTCCATCTCCCTTTCATTCTTCCTCTTCATCACCCTCTCATTGTTCCTCAGTCTTTCTCTTTCTCTTGTTCTTCCTCTCCTTTCCTCTCTTGTTCTTCCTCTCCGTCTCCCTCTCGTTTTTCCTCTTAGTCTCCCTCTCATTGTTCCTCTCCATCTCCCTCTCATTCTTCCTCTTTGTCTCGCTCTCATTCTTCCTCTCAGTCTTTCTCTCGTTCTTCCTCTCCTTTTATCTCTTGTTCTTCCTCTCCGCCTCCCTCTTGTTCTCCCTCTTCTTCTTCCCCTCTGTATTCCTCTCAGTTTCTCTCTGGCTTTCTCTCTTGTTCTTCCTCTCTGTCTCTTTCTATCTGTTCTCATGTGTCATTCGGTATGGTGCTGTCTGAGCTTCAAGATTTTTCTCATCTTTGGGCGTCGGTTTCTTCCTCTCAGTCTTTCTCTTGTCCTCTCTCTCCGTCTTCCTCTCTGTCTCTCTCATCATCTGTCTCTCGTTCTTCCTCTACTTTTCTCTTCCTCTCTATCTCCCTCTCATTCTTCCTCATCATCTCCCTCTCATTGTTTCTCTCCGTCTTTCTCTTGTTCTTCCTCTCCTTTTCTCTCTTGTTCTTCCTCTCAGTCTCTCTCTCTTTCTTCCTCTCAGTCTCCCTCTCATTGTTCTTCTCAGTCTCCCTCAATTGTTCCTCTCTGTCTTTCTCTTGTTCTTCCTCTTTTTTTCTCTTGTTCTTCCTCTGCGTCTCCCTCTCATTCTCCCACTCCGTCTCCCTCTCTTTGTTCCTCTCCATCTTTCTCTCGTTCTTCCACATCTTTTGTCTCTTGTTCTTCCTCTCCGTCTCCCTCTCATTCTTCCTCTTTGTCTCCCTCTCATTGTTCTTCTCCGTCTCCCTCTCGTTCTTCCTCTCCTTCTCTCTATTGTTCTTCCTCTCCATTTCCCTCTCATTCTTCCTCTTCTTTTCTCTCTTGCTCTTCCTCTCCATCGCACTCTCATTCTTCTTCTTCGTCTCTCTCTCATTGTTCTGGAATGCCCGACAGGGCCATGGGGTACTTGGTACTGCGTCCAGTACTTAAAGGGATGTGTCACGGCGTCGGTGACCCAGTCCGTGGCCCTGGGCGCCCATGTACAAGGGTGTTCGTGACTCCACCTGTGGTTCTCGGTCAGAGGTGACCGACGCTGCTTAAAGGGGTTCACTGGGGTGATGTTATGGCAGCTAAGATGGTATAACTTCCCCTAGGGCTCCCGGTGTGTAGATGGAGATAGTGGGTAGTGTAGAAGGAAAAGGAGGACACAGGTTTGCAGTCTCTTTACGTGGTTTACTGAAGACTTCAGGCAGCCACAGTCCGGAGCACCAGATCACAGGTACAGGCAGGGTCTGGCCGGCTTGGAAGTGAGTTCAGAGTCCCCTTTACCAGGTGGAGTTAGAAGGCTTCCTACTAGCGCTGTGGTGTAAGTCCCTTGCTGCCTGTGGCTTTTGTCAAGGTCCTCACTGTTCTCTCTGTCATCCTTAAAGGTGGGACACTACCCGTATGACAGGTGGCTCATGCCTTTTTACAGAGTCTCTATCATGACCCAGGCTCTATGTGCCACTGTGTCTCCAGGTGTTAGGGTGGACAGGTGACGTGTAGTCCAGCCGTCCTGCTGGTTTCTGCTGTAAGTCTTGGAGTCCCTCAAAATCTCGGTCTTCCGGCTACCGGTGTCTGTGCTCTGTAGGGAGGTAGCCCAGTCGCAGCTATACTCCCCAGATTTATTCTCCTGTGCTTCACTTCTCCAACATGCTCTCTACATATTGTTCGGCTTTCTGTTCTATCTCTTTCCTTCAGGAGCTGCAGCACCCTCATGGCTGAATGTCCCCACTGTCATCCATTCTGCCTCAGACTGCTCCAGTCTGCTGTCTGGCACTCACTGACTGGCTGACCTCACCTTCCCTCCAGACCAGAATATATATAGGTGGAGAGACAGACCCCAGAAGACTGCAGAGAAAAGTGGAGAGACAGACCCCAGAAGACTGCAGAGAAAGGTGGAGAGACAGTCCCCAAAAGACTGCAGACAAAGGTGGAGAGACAGACCCCATAAGACTAAAGAGACAGGTGGAGAGACAGTCCCCAAAAGACTACAGGAAAAAGTGGAGAGACAGACCCCAAAAGACTGCAGCAGAGAAAGGTGGGAGAGACAGATGACAAAAGACTGCAGAGAAAGGTGGGAGCGAAAGACCCCAAAAGACTGCAGAGAAAGGAGGAGAGACAGACCCCAAAAGACTGCAGAGAAAGGTGGGAGAGACAGACCCCAAAAGACTGCAGAGAAAGGTGGGAGAGACAGACGCCAAAAGACTGCAGAGAAAAGTGGGAGCGAAAGAACCCAAAAGACTGCAGAAAAAGGTGGAGAGACAGACCCCAAAAGACTGCAGCAGAGAAAGGAGGAGAGACAGACTCCAAAAGACTACAGAGAAAGGTGGAGAGACAGACCCCAGAAGACTGCAGAGAAAGGTGGAGAGACAGACCCCAAAAGACTGCAGAGAAAGGTGGAGAGACAGACCTCAAAAGACTACAGAGAAAGGTGGAGAGACAGACCCCAAAAGACTGCAGAGAAAGGTGGAGAGACAGACCTCAAAAGACTACAGAGAAAGGTGGAGAGACAGACCCCAAAAGACTGCAGAGAAAGGTGGAGAGACAGACCCCAAAAGACTGCAGAGAAAGGTGGAGAGACAGACCCCATAAGACTAAAGAGACAGGTGGAGAGACAGTCCCCAAAAGACTACAGGAAAAAGTGGAGAGACAGACCCCAAAAGACTACAGAGAAAGGTGGAGAGACAGACCCCAAAAGACTGCAGCAGAGAAAGGTGGGAGAGACAGATGACAAAAGACTGCAGAGAAAGGTGGGAGCGAAAGACCCCAAAAGACTGCAGAGAAAGGAGGAGAGACAGACCCCAAAAGACTGCAGAGAAAGGTGGAGAGACAGACCCCAAAAGACTGCAGAGAAAGGTGGGAGAGACAGACGCCAAAAGACTGCAGAGAAAGGTGGAGAGACAGACCCCAAAAGACTGCAGAGAAAGGAGGAGAGACAGACCCCAAAAGACTGCAGCAGAAAAAGGTGGAGAGACAGACCCCAAAATACTACAGAGAAAGGAGGAGAGACAGAACCCAAAAGACTGCAGCAGAGAAAGGTGGAGAGACAGACCCCACTGCAGCAGTAACTGAAGAGAAAGGTGGTCCTATAAAATACTGACTCAGGGGGCTGAATAGAAATGCACCTGACAATGTGCAGATTTATATTTGTAATATATTTAGTAACATTGTATCATTTCTTTACACGTCACGGACACTTGTTACTTTGTGTTTGTATCACAGAAAATCTAAATAAAATACATGTAAGTTTGTGGTGTAACAGACAAAATGTGGAAAAAGTCACGGGGTATGAAGACTTTTTCAAGGCACTGCGTAGCCGTATAAATAGTGGCACAGCTGTACATGTTGAGCACTGACCGTGCTGATACCGTACATGGCGCAGTAATTGTTTTCCAGCTCAGTATGATGTACGTTCCTACACACTGATACACAAGACGTTGTCGGTGAAAAGCTCTGCAGCCCTGGAGGAGACACTTTTAGTTTCCGCTGAGTGAGTGGCGGTTCATGGCCGCAATGATATTTGTGCTGGCAGCTTTCCTGGCGCTCGCACCTGACACCATTACATAGAGTAATATGAAGCCTGGCACATGGAGGCTATTTAGGTCTGGGATCACTTTGCTGCCACCAGTGAAATGAGTCCAGAATTGTCATTGCCACTCTGCGGCCCATGTGCCATCCACCTATGTCATAGTTACTCCACAGCCCCATGTGCCGTCCACCTATGTCATTGTTACTCCACAGCCCCATGTGCCATCCACCTATGTCATAGTTACTCCACAGCCCCATGTGCCGTCCACCTATGTCACTGTTACTCCACAGCCCCATGTGCCATCCACCTATGTCATAGCTACTCCACATCCCCATGTGCTGTCCACCTATGTCATAGTTATTCCACAGCCCCATGTGCCATCCACCTATGTCATTGTTACTCCACAGCCTCATGTGCCATCCACCTATGTCATAGTTACTCCACAGCCCCATGTGCCGTCCACCTATGTCATAGTTATTCCACAGCCCCATGTGCCATCCACCTATGTCATAGTTACTCCACAGCCCCATGTGCCGTCCACCTATGTCATTGTTATTCCGCAGCCCCATGTGCCGTCCACCTATGTCATAGTTACTCCACAGCCCCATGTGCCATCCACCTATGTCATAGTTACTCCACAGCCCCATGTGCCGTCCACATATGTGATTGTTACTCCGCGGCACCATGTGCTGTCCAACTATGTCACTGTTACTCCACAGCCCCATGTATCGTCCACCTATGTCACTGTTACTCCACAGCCCCATGTGCCGTCCACCTATGTCATTGTTGCTCCACAGCCCCATGTAACGTCCCCCTATGTCATAGTTACTCCACAGCCCCATGTGCCGTCCACCTATGCCACTGTTACTCCACTGCCCCATGTGCCATCCACCTATATCATTGTTACTCCACGGCCCCATGTGCTGTCCACCTAAGTCATTGTTACTCCACAGCCTCATGTGCCATCCACCTATGTCATAGTTACTCCACAGCCCCATGTGCCGTCCACCTATGTCATAGTTATTCCACAGCCCCATGTGCCATCCACCTATGTCATAGTTACTCCACAGCCCCATGTGCCGTCCACCTATGTCATTGTTATTCCGCAGCCCCATGTGCCGTCCACCTATGTCATAGTTACTCCACAGCCACATGAGCCGTCCACCTATGCCACTGTTACTCCACTGCCCCATGTGCCATCCACATATGTGATTGTTACTCCGTGGCCCCATGTGCTGTCCAACTATGTCACTGTTACTCCACAGCCCCATGTATCGTCCACCTATGTCACTGTTACTCCACAGCCCCATGTGCCGTCCACCTATGTCATAGTTATTCCTCAGCCCCATGTGCCATCCACCTATGTCATAGTTACTCCACAGCCCCATGTGCCGTCCACCTATGTCATTGTTATTCCGCAGCCCCATGTGCCGTCCACCTATGTCATAGTTACTCCACAGCCCCATGTGCCATCCACCTATGTCATAGTTACTCCACAGCCCCATGTGCCGTCCACATATGTGATTGTTACTCCGCGGCACCATGTGCTGTCCAACTATGTCACTGTTACTCCACAGCCCCATGTATCGTCCACCTATGTCACTGTTACTCCACAGCCCCATGTGCCGTCCACCTATGTCATTGTTGCTCCACAGCCCCATGTAATGTCCCCCTATGTCATAGTTACTCCACAGCCCCATGAGCCGTCCACCTATGCCACTGTTACTCCACAGCCCCATGTGCCGTCCACCTATATCATTGTTACTCCACGGCCCCATGTGCTGTCCAACTATGTCACTGTTACTCCACAGCCCCATGTGCCGTCCACCTATGCCACTGTTGCTCCACTGCCCCATGTGCCATCCACCTATATCATTGTTACTCCACGGCCCCATGTGCTGTCCACCTATATCATTGTTACTCCACGGCCCCATGTGCCGTCCACCTATGTCACTGTTACTCCACAGCCCCATGTACCGTCCACCTATGCCACTGTTACTCCACAGCCCTATGTGCCGTCTACCTAAGTCATTGTTGGCCCCTTCTTCTCTCAATGTGCACCCCTCATTTGGAGACAGGTGCGGCCCCAGATGTGTTTTCTATTAGCAGACATCTATCAGCAGACATTAATATCTGTCATAAGACAACCAGAGTCGGTGCCCGACCCCATAGTTACAACCCTAAAAGCATCCCGTATTGTCTCTTGCAATTTGCTGCCGGTTTGCAGATCATCCGCCATACTGGTAATGAGATCCCCGGCTGTTTTGCCTTCATTATATGCGCCCAGCTGATGTTACACAAGTATTACGACCCACGATATTATCAGACAAGGAAGAAATGGTCAAATAAAAACAAAACGCAGAATTGTCATTGTATCTATTCTGGACGTATCCATCAGTGCAGGTTTGAGCAGCTAATTAAAGGGAATCCGCCGCATGGAATAAGCTGATCTTCCCTTTATAGAGCAGGAGGAACCGAGAAGATGACTATGTGGCTCAGTGGGTAAGGATTCAGTGCAGCTTGTTATTAATTGACCTAAACCTCTGCTTCTTCTGGTCTTAGGAGTCCAGTGGGCGGTCCTGCTCAGTGAATGACAGTTATCTTTTTCGTAGTTTTGGGTGAAGGACTCATCTCATGTGGAGCATTTAGATGTTTTTCTACCTTTGACAGCAGCTGATAACAGCAGAACTGCGCCTTGTAAGAAAACCCAGCGGATTGTTCTGCAGATTCCAGTACTGAGATGTCTGAACATCGTAATTGACGCAATGGCGTCAGTGAGAAGACGGATCCCCGGGCTTCTATCATTTGCCTGTTCAGCTGTGAAATCAGACGTGGTGTCAGGCCGGACGCCGTAATCGCAGAATATGGAGTTATATTGACCGTGACTAATAAATACCGGAGCATAAAAAAGACGGAAAAGGGAAGACGACATTACCGAGGAGAGAGGACAGTTCTGCGCCATTACACATCGAAAATGAAAAGAAAACGCCAGGACCCTGATCGCACATTAATATCAGACTCTCAGTGATTGTGCTTATTCTAGACGCAGTCGTGGCTTCTGGGGAAAACGATGAGCAGAGGTGAGAGGAGGAAGACGGGGGGCAGCATCGTCGTGCAGCCGCGGACCCTCAGAAACCATTCGCAGCGGTCAGTTCCTTCATGATAAGCCGATCATACAGCGTCCAGCACTCATCAGCAGGGGGCGACGATGAGAATCGGCGTGAACCTCAGGCCATGGGAGGAGCGCTCCCTACTGCTGGGCGACCCTGCGTCTGCCGCATTGCTCTGTCTCTCCCTCTAGGGTCGGGTTCACAGGACAAGAGCGCTGACTTTGCATTCGCTTTTGGTCCTGTATGTCGGTTCTTTGTATACTTATTGCATCCATAGGTCCTTTTTTTACATCCACACGTGGCGCACACGAGCTGATTACACACGCGTCTGAACGAGCTCGAATGGCGGCACAATTAATCGGACTGCGGTAATAACGTCCAAATATCGCCAAAAGTGTCCGCGGTGCACAGCAATGTTAAAGTGACTGCTGCGCTCACGTGACGTCTTTTATCGCTGCTTTTACCTACCTCGAGGTTCGGACACCGTGGCACATTTATAAGAAGCGAATTCAGACTTTTGATTGATTTGTTTGGAGCCACTTCTTAATGGCGAAAGTATTAGGAAAGGACAATGGCCGAGGAGCCCCACCACGAGAGATGGAAAAAGGCCAAAAACTCTCCAAAGCTCCTGGATGTAAAGTGTTCAGAGCAGACAATCCAAGTCTCCGATTCATCCCGCCCTGTGGTGTTCACGCCGTCTAGACGACGGCCCCGGAGTCCGACACTCCTGATTTATTGAGGTGTCCGTGCACTGCGCCAATCTAATCTGGTAAAATGTCTGGTGTGAGGAACGTCACCGGTCATCGTAAATCAGAGGCGCTGTGGTGTCCCCGTCACGGAGTTGGGCGAAACAGGTGGAGAAACGAGAAAAAAACATACCCGCGTGATCAAAATCTCAGCAAACAAAGGCAGTGTGAACACATCCTAAGGCCGGAGTCACACTCAACGCAATACATGGAGCCGCACGCCGCGCTCCGCAGTGCCGGAGCTTGGGTTTAACCTGCGAGACTCGGCCGTATCTCCCTGTAGTGTGACTCCGGCCTAAGTGTAAGTCCACATCGAGTTTTTGCTGTGTATCATCTCCAAAATCTGCCTAAAAAAAGTTCAAAAACGCCTGGAAAACTCTTCCAATTCATTTATATGGCAAATCCATTTGACTGCTTAGGTGAGGAGTTTTTTTTTAAAAATATTTTATTTTTCCTGACGAGATTTTGAAAAACACCCAAATGAAAAAGAAAAGTATGTTTCGCTTCTATGAACAGTATCCTAACGGGAATCTTCTCAAACTAGGCACTGTCCAATCAAATGTCTGCAAGGAAAGCATCAGGCAGAAAAACTCTTCCAAAACTTTTCAGAATCACTTCAGAAAAAAGGAAAACTTCTCTAAAAACTTGTCAGAACAGGTGTTTTCTTGGATCAATCTAACAAACCCTTGAAAAATCTCAGTGTGACCATATCAGTAAAGAGAATGTGGCCATAAAATAAACCCCACGTTACCCCCAGACCACATATATAGACATGCAGGGATTTGAAATGTAAATCCATTGACACCTTTACAACTTTTATCTGTTGCTGCATTTCAGTGTGATTACCATTTTCATGCATATGAAAATGAGATATTAAGTGCTTTGGGAGTGACCGAGCACTTAGGGAACCACAGCCCTATGGGAGGAGTAGTGGTGGCCATATTGGGTGTGGTAGTGGAGGTTGGTCTCTGTAATACATACAGCATCTTTCATCATTGGGGGAGGTTATGAATTAATATATCCGGCGTTCTCCCTTCTGGATCTATAGATCAGGTGCCACGATTGTAAAATAAGTGCGTGGAAATGGATCGTCTGAGCAGTAAATTCCTCTAATGAATAAAATGTTGCAGACCATGGAATGAATGATGTTCTTTATTAAGTGCATTCACTTTCCTTCCGTTTTCTTGAGTTATGAGTTTGGTTTTAATTAGTAAATTAATATCCCTATTTCCTTAGTTGTTTCGTGGATTTTTCCCCTTCGTTCCTGTAACATCCGTCACTCGTGACGTTTCTCATTGCACCAGAATCTGTCCGACTAATGGACGAACTTCACCGAGGACTTTAGGAGAAGATGATGCCGAATATTGAGCTTTCCTGGAGGTAAAGTAGTAAGATGACACCCCTGAACTCTCCAATGAGACGTGCGCCAATTACAGAAATATCCGGACACATCGATTGATCTCTTAGGTAAAGTCATTTTATATTCATGCTTTTCTGCTCGTTTTTCTACAGATGATTGTTGATAACTATGAATAGCCATAAACTCTCTGCTCACGGATCACGGAACTGTCCCCAGACCATTAATAATTCCCATTCTCCATCTCAGTCTTTTCTTTAGCTTTGGCATGAACCAGGTGGTACAGGATGAGCATCACTATCAATACCTTCCAGATCTGGAATAGACCTACTGCCTGATTTATCAGTAAGCTCAGCTCCGTCTGATCTGTAATCTTTACTATTCTCAGGAGAATACACAATAATGTCCACATATTCTATAAGAATGTATCAGAAGAGCTGGGGAGATGAGAGGATGACAGGCAGCGGGAACATTGCGGTGCTACATTGTTGCACTTCTGTGGATTTTCATCAGCTAATAAATTTCATTATCTGTTTCTCAGAGTTCCCTCTTGTGCACCACGTTACCACTTTGAGGACCCCAACATTATCCAATGGAAAAAATGTTCCTTTTCCAAAAAGTAAAAGCTCCATGAGGCTGATATGATGATAGGAGACCTCCTCTGGGCCTTATTTTATCTGGCCACCTGGTCACCATTGCACCCTGGCACCTCCACAACATCCGGAAGGTGGGGGATGGAATCCTTTGATGATTGGATTTGGATACAATGAGATACAATGTTGCATCCAGAAGATCAGGTTCCTCTTGCAGATATTTGTGAGTTTGTGACTCATCTTTATACCACTTTATTATAGGATTGATTTACCATTCAGGAGCAGGGAAAGTTTGGTGGAAAGTTCCCTTTAATGGATGTGATGACTTCTACTTTGCGAGCCATGAGAAATCTGATGGGTCCATAAAGGGCCTGATTCATCAAGCAGTTTACGATTTATTCAACTTTTGGGTGGATTTTTGCCATGAGGAAGTGATGACGATGCAGCCGATAAATTCATCATAGTTTACACCACAAAAAGCAGATAGGGAACGTGGCGCATCCACGAAGAGGCGCACGCCCCCTAATGAATATGGCGCATCGTACATTTTATCAAGGCTGACATATAAAGTGCCAGTACTGATGAATCGCGGCCATTGTGTCCAGATGTCACTTGTCCTCCTGAGGACACTTTACACTTCAGTATTTCTGGTTTGTAAATTAGATCCTAAAGGCAAAACCACCGTTATTGTACGGCTCCACATGGTCCATTACCAGCCCATCAGTGCCGCTCTCCCAGGATTTCCCAGCTTTCTGCTGACGCTGGAATTTGTGGTGAAGCTGAAATGATTTAACAATTTCTTATCCTTTTATAAAAATGTCCACTACCCGACTTGTGCCAAAGACCCAGATGCTGGCAATAACCCTTCTCCCTTCTTTTCCTCTGCCCATATTATTCTTTTACAAATGTATCACATGGAATTAATTGTCCGTTAATTTATCGGATTTATCAGCCAACATTCCCTCATAAATAAACTTCTGACAGCAGAAATGAATCTACCACACAGAGGAAAATGATCTTAATATAATTATCCATAAAACTGTAAATCTGGAGTTTTCAGACAGATTTATGAAATCAATTTTTCTCATGTCCCAATATAAATTAAAAGTGTTATCACTAGTCTCTGGATTATAATTCATCAGACTTTACAGACTTTTTAATGTATCAAAACCAAGTACAGAATGGTCTCAGCTCCCATTGAAAGAGTTATCTGTATCTTGTCATAATAAGATTCTGTCAGCAGCCACCACTAGGGGGAGCTCCCTGTATACAGAGATACATGATAAGATCCTGTCTGCAGCCACCACTAGGGGGAGCTCCCTGTATACAGAGATACATGATAAGATCCTGTCTGCAGCCACCACTAGGGGGAGCTCCCTGTATACAGAGATACATGATAAGATCCTGTCTGCAGTCACCACTAGGGGGAGCTCCCTGTATACAGAGATATATGATAAGATCCTGTCTGCAGCCACCACTAGGGGGAGCTCCCTGTATACAGAGATACATGATAAGATCCTGTCTGCAGCCACCACTAGGGGGAGCTCCCTGTATACAGAGATATATGATAAGATCCTGTCTGCAGCCACCACTAGGGGGAGCTCCCTGTATACAGAGATACATGATAAGATCCTGTCTGCAGTCACCACTAGGGGGAGCTCCCTGTATACAGAGATACATGATAAGATCCTGTCTGCAGCCACCACTAGGGGGAGCTCCCTGTATACAGAGATACATGATAAGATCCTGTCTGCAGCCACCACTAGGGGGAGCTCCCTGTATACAGAGATACATGATAAGATCCTGTCTGCAGCCACCGCTAGGGGGAGCTCCCTGTATACAGAGATACATGATAAGATCCTGTCTGCAGCCACCACTAGGGGGAGCTCCCTGTATACAGAGATACATGATAAGATCCTGTCTGCGGTCACCACTAGGGGGAGCTCCCTGTATACAGAGATACATGATAAGATCCTGTCTGCGGCCACCACTAGGGGGAGCTCCCTGTATACAGAGATACATGATAAGATCCTGTCTGCGGCCACCACTAGGGGAAGCTCCCTGTATACAGAGATACATGATAAGATCCTGTCTGCAGCCACCACTAGGGGGAGCTCCCTGTATACAGAGATACATGATAAGATCCTGTCTGCAGTAACCACTAGGGGGAGCTCCCTGTATACAGAGATACATGATGAGATCCTGTCTGCAGTCACCACTAGGGGGAGCTCCCTGTATACAGAGATACATGATGAGATCCTGTCTGCAGTCACCACTAGGGGGAGCTCCCTGTATACAGAGATACATGATGAGATCCTGTCTGCAGTCACCACTAGGGGGAGCTCCCTGTATACAGAGATACATGATAAGATCCTGTCTGCAGCCACCACTAGGGGGAGCTCCCTGTATACAGAGATACATGATAAGATCCTGTCTGCAGCCACCACTAGGGGGAGCTCCCTGTATACAGAGATACATGATAAGATCCTGTCTGCAGTCACCACTAGGGGGAGCTCCCTGTATACAGAGATACATGATAAGATCCTGTCTGCAGCCACCACTAGGGGGAGCTCCCTGTATACAGAGATACATGATAAGATCCTGTCTGCAGCCACCACTAGGGGGAGCTCCCTGTATACAGAGATACATGATAAGATCCTGTCTACAGCCACCACTAGGGGGAGCTCCCTGTATACAGAGATACATGATAAGATCCTGTCTGCAGTCACCACTAGGGGGAGCTCCCTCTATATAGAGATACATGATAAGATCCTGAAGACACAAAAGAGAATGGTAAAACCAAAAACACTCAGTTTGGAAAAATGTTGCAGTAATCCGCAAGTGCTAGTAAATGATGTAAAAAAACAGGGTATTTGGTTGATACGTTTTTTGCAAAAAATGTATACTAAGCTGCTCTACCAATCTTCACGGTATACCCTTAACAGAGCAGTCCTAACTAATGTATGCAATCCCTATCTGATGTATTTAAAAACCTGATCATCTGTATATAACCTGTGTGAACAGGGTTCAGAGAGGAAAAATCCATGTGTGCATACAGGGTAGAACAGCTTTTGTGCAGATAGCCCAAGAGGAGTGGTGGAACTCCCCAGTCTTGTAGACACAAGAGAACAATTATGGAAACAGGAACACATGGGCTACTTGCACAGTGAACAAGTCTGTATGATCATGTTCACACACCACCAAGAAACCTGAAGACACAAAAGAGAATAGTAAAACCAAAAACACTCAGTTTGAAAAAATGTTGCAGTAATCCGCAAGTGCTAGTAAAAGATGTAAAAAACAGGGTATTTGGTAGATACGTTTTTTGCAAAAAATGTATACTATGCTGCTCTACCAATCTTCAAGGTATACCCTTATCAGAGCAGTCCTAACTAATGTATGCAATCCCTATCTGATGTATTTAAAAACCTGATCATCTGTATATAACCTGTGTGAACAGGGTTCAGAGAGGAAAAATCCATGTGTGCATACAGGGTAGAACAGCTTTTGTGCAGATAGCCCAAGAGGAGTGGTGGAACTCCCCAGTCTTGTAGACACAAGAGAACAATTATGGAAACAGGAACACATGGGCTACTTGCACAGTGAACAAGTCTGTATGATCATGTTCACACACCACCAAGAAACCTGAAGACACAAAAGAGAATAGTAAAACCAAAAACACTCAGTTTGAAAAAATGTTGCAGTAATCCGCAAGTGCTAGTAAAAGATGTAAAAAACAGGGTATTTGGTTGATACGTTTTTTGCAAAAAATGTATACTAAGCTGCTCTACCAATCTTCACGGTATACCCTTATCAGAGCAGTCCTAACTAATGTATGCAATCCCTATCTGATGTATTTAAAAACCTGATCATCTGTATATAACCTGTGTGAACAGGGTTCAGAGAGGAAAAATCCATGTGTGCATACAGGGTAGAACAGCTTTTGTGCAGATAGCCCAAGAGGAGTGGTGGAACTCCCCAGTCTTGTAGACACAAGAGAACAATTATGGAAACAGGAACACATGGGCTACTTGCACAGTGAACAAGTCTGTATGATCATGTTCACACACCACCAAGAAACCTGAAGACACAAAAGAGAATAGTAAAACCAATAAGATAAGATCCTGTCTGCAGCCACCACTAGAGGGAGCTCCCTGTATACAGAGATACATGATAAGATCCTGTCTGCAGCCACCACTAGGGGGAGCTCCCTGTATACAGAGATACATGATAAGATCCTGTCTGCAGCCACCACTAGGGGGAGCTCCCTGTATACAGAGATACATGATAAGATTCTGTCTGCAGCCACCACTAGGGGGAGCTCCCTGTATACAGAGATACATGATAAGATCCTGTCTGCAGTCACCACTAGGGGGAGCTCCCTGTATACAGAGATACATGATAAGATCCTGTCTGCAGCCACCACTAGGGGGAGCTCCCTGTATACAGAGATACATGATAAGATCCTGTCTGCAGCCACCACTAGGGGGAGCTCCCTGTATACAGAGATACATGATAAGATCCTGTCTACAGCCACCACTAGGGGGAGCTCCCTGTATACAGAGATACATGATAAGATCCTGTCTGCAGTCACCACTAGGGGGAGCTCCCTGTATACTGAGATACATGATAAGATCCTGTCTGCAATCACCACTAGGGGGAGCTCCCTGTATACAGAGATACATGATAAGATCCTGTCTGCAGCCATCACTAGGGGGAGCTCCCTGTATACAGAGATACATGATGAGATTCTGTCTGCAGTCACCACTAGGGGGAGCTCCCTGTATACAGCAAATTTTAGGTTTATCTCTCCTAAACATTGAGACTTATAGAAACAGTGAATAGTCATAACTCATATTCTCTCTACAAACTCCCAACTCTTGTAGAATCATTTATTACAGCTGTGATCAATGCGATCGTCATTTTCTGGCGGTGAGGAAGCGGTGACCTACTTAAAGTGAACAGTGCTCCTCTATCATTCCACCCTTTTTCTTCCTGTAAGTGGAGATTATTACATTCTGCTCATTATTTTACAGAAAGAATTTTGAAATGAAGCCGGATATAAAATATGTCTGCCGCTATGTAACTATTGTATCTATCTTTATATAATAAGTAAGAATGAATTCTATTGTTTCTTATCTGCAGGTAGAAGCCAGAAGAGCAGCAGGTGATGGCAGGAGCCGGAGGTCTGATGGTCCTTCTAGTACCCCTCACATCGTTCTCTCGGACCGCCCAGTGTCTGCAGCTGCATATTAGGCGTCCCTCGTGTTGGCATCCGGACGTTGGCTGCAGTGGAGCGATGAAGTGCAGAACTCGGCAGCGACCAATAAAGAGCGCAAGGAGCGGCGATCTGCAGCTCTATAAAGTGTTCTCACCTATAGGAGTAGAAATCAGCTGATCGGTGTCACCGATCCCATATTGATCACCTATCAATGTACAGGTCAACAATGTATTAGTCTTGCACAATCCCTTGAATAGTGACTGGACATAGACACTGTGTGAGTGGACCATAAGAGATCTACTGGCTGTCTGGAAATAAGAAAATTCTTGCTAACATCCTGTATAGCTCTGATACTTCTTCCAGCAGAGGGTTTGTTACAATTGCATCCAGTGTAGAGAACACAATCATCAGCACCAGTCTCTCTGTCTCTAGATTCCAGAATTATACATTTTACCTAAACTGATACATTGTAACAAGCTCTGAGGATGGAGTGAGATAATTTGTTTATTTTACAAACATTTGTGGAGATACAATTGTACCAAACTCTCAATTGTGAAAACAATGAAAAAATGATGGAATTTCTGCCTCTAGATGTAAAACAAGAATAATCTGTCATAGAAAGCAAGCTGAGATATTGAGAATGGTAAGAAATCGAAACACAATTTGGGGAATTTTTCAGGTGGAAATGACTTTTCTTGTGTAAACAAACATTTCACCATTTCGTGCGCACATTTTTTTTTTGCCAAAATTGGCAGCTTGGGCTGTTATTAGCTTTTATAAAAAGTGATGAGAAAAAGTTCAGAGTTTAGAGATAAATACCATCTCAGCCCACCCTGGGGGAGGTAATCCGGATATTGACATCTCTATTAGGCCGGTTTCACACGTCAGTGGCTCCGGTACGTGAGGTGACAGTTTCCTCACGTACCGGAGACACTGACTATCGTAGACACATTGAAATCAATGCATGTTTTTTGCGGACCGTGTCTCCGTGTGCCAAACACGGAGACATGTCAGTGTTCGTGGGAGCACACGTGTTACACAGACCCATTAAAGTCAATGGGTCCGTGTAAAACACATTGTCCGTGTGCAGTCCGTGTGCCGTGCAGGAGACAGCGCTACAGTAAGCGCTGTCCCCCCCACTGGTGCTGAAGCCCCATTCATATCTTCCCTGCAGCAGCATTTGCTGTAGAGAAGATATGAATAATTGTGTTTAAAATAAAGATCTATGTGCCCCCCGCCCTCCCACACCCTGTGCGCCCCCCCACCCCCTGTGCGCCCCCCGCTGTTCTGAAAATACTCACCCGGTTCCCTCGCTGGCCGGCGCTGCTTCCTGTTCATATCTTCTCTACAGTAAACACTGCTGCAGGGAAGATATGAATGGGGCTTCAGCACCAGATGCTGGTACGTGTGGTACCCAGAACGGTGCGTGTGGTACCCAGTGGGCACACGTGTGCCGCACGTGTGCCACACTGATGTGCCACAGAAACGCATCGGCACACGGACACAGATAATTCCGGTACCGATTTTTCCGGTACCGGAATTATCTGGACGTGTGAGACTGCCCTTAGGGCTCATACTCATTTGCGAAAAAAAACAGATGAGTGCTATCTGATAAAAAATTGGATTACACTCTGACCAATGTTAATCTATGTGTCCCTGCTCATCTGCGATCCAGTGCTGGACCCGAGGAGGGTGGGGAGCTAGTGCTAGATCCAAGGAAAGTGAGGAGCCAATGCTCCACCCCAGGAAGGTGGGAAGCCAGTGCTGGACCCTAGCAGGGTGAGGAGCCAATGCTCCACCCCAGGAAGGTGGGAAGCCAGTGCTGGACCCGAGCAGGGTGAGGAGCCAGTGCTGTACCCGAGCAGGGTGAGGAGCCAGTGCTGGACCCGAGCAGGGTGAGGAGCCAGTGCTGGACCCGAGCAGGGTGAGGAACCAGTGCTGGACCCGAACAGGGTGAGGAGCCAGTGCTGGACCCAAGCAGGGTGAGGAGCCAGTGCTGGACCCAAGCAGGGTGAGGAGCCAGTGCTGGACCCAAGCAGGGTGAGGAGCCAATGCTGGACCCAAGCTGGGTGAGGAGCCAGTGCTGGACCCAAGGAGGGTGAGGAGCCAGTGCTGGACCCAAGGAGGGTGAGGAGCCAGTGCTGGACCCAAGCAGGGCGAGGAGCCAGTGCTGGACCCAAGGAGGACGAGGAGCCAGTGCTGGACCCGAGCAGGGTGAGGAACCAGTGCTGGACCCGAGCAGGGTGAGGAGCCAGTGCTGTGTCACCACCTCGCAGTCCGGGGCACCTTCTTTCTCTTCCCCACCTGCTCTTACCTCTTCTGGTCCTGTCCTTAGTCAGCAGGGTCACGCTCCGGTCATCCGCCGGCGCTCCGGGGTCCGTCCCTGCAGACATGCTGCCCGGGTCCTTGCTCCCATGTCTGCTGCACTTCCTCCTTTCTCTCCCTCTCCTAGGGAGTGCATAGGGGGTGGGCAGGCGAGCTCTCTGGCTTCTTAAAGGGTCAGCCCCTCCCTACTCACTGCCCCTCCTCCCGGCCTATCACCTGGAGGCTGGAGGTATATAAGGATCTCAGTCACTCCTGGACGCCGCCTGGGCAACTTCTATTATCCTGAAGTTGCTGCTCCAGGTCTTATCCTGCAAGGCTTATCAGTCCAATTTGCCTGTCTTACTCTGTGTTCCTTTTTTCCCTAGGATCGAGTCTGGTCTCCACAGCATCCGGAGTCCAGTATCCTGTGTGGTTCCCTGCAGTCTTCTTCCTGCTTCCAAGTTCCACATTCAGCCCTGTTTTGTTTATTAATTTCTTCCTACCTCCTAGGTCGGTTTAACACAGGTGTCTGCCTCATCGGACCCTCTATTGGTGGTCTAGGGGAAATCCCTGTATAGGGGTCACTCCAAGCCTTGGTCTCCTTAGAGGCTTTCTGGTGTTGTGACCCTGTGGCCTTCCTTTGGGGTGTCTCCCCTAGTGTTTGTATTACTGTACAATAAAGCGTTTGAACCTGCTTTCCTGGTCTGGTTCTCCCTTCCTGGTATCAGTAACCGCTGTATTTGTGGTCCAGTGGGTCCACCTGATAGACACGTCTGTAGGGCGTGACAGATTTTGCCCAGGCCATGGACCCCGCTGATGCCAGGTTCGATGCTCAGAGGGAGCTCGCTAGTCTCCGCCAGAGCCAGGAACAGGTAGTTGCGTTCATGCGTACCCTTGAGGCCCGTCTAGCTTCCCCTCAGGGGGTGGATGCATCTTTCTCCTCTCATCTTGCAGATCTCCATCAGGAGTTGGATCAACAAGGACGGATGCAGACCCAGATGCTGAGTCACATGACGTCTGTGGATGAGCGGCTTTCGAATCTGCAGCGATCTCCTTCTGCTCCGGTTACATAGTTACATACATAGTTATTAAGGTTGAAGGAAGACTATATGTCCATCTAGTTCAACCCATAGCCTAACCTAACATGTTGATCCAGAGGAAGGCAAAAAAACCCATGTGCAAAGAGTAAGCTCCACATTGGGGAAAAAAATTCCTTCCCGACTCCACATACGGCAATCAGACTAGTTGTCGCACCCGTGTTGGATCCCAGTGCCGAAGGAGGCGTCTACTCTTCCCCTTGCCTCTGCAAACCCACCAGGTACTCTGGGGATCCAAAGATGTGCAGGGGTTTCATCAACCAATGCCAGCTGCATTTCAGACTTCTCCCTCATCAATACCCTACGGATGTGGCGAAAGTGGCCTTTCTGGCATCACACCTGGAGGGCGAGGCCTTGGCCTGGTTCAACCCACTACTGGAGAGAGAGGACCCCATTGTATCCGATATGCGGGCCTTCTTGGACACCTTCCGGAAGATCTTTGATGAGCCAGGTCGGGTGGCTTCTGCCACGGAGGAGTTGTTCAACTTACAGCAAGGTACTCTGTCGGTTGGCCAATACGCCATACAGTTTCGCACTTTGGCTTCTGAGCTTCGCTGGTCTGACGAGCCCCTGATCGGTGTCTTCCGGAGAGGGTTATCCAGTCGCCTGAAGGACGAGCTCGCCATACGAGATCTTCCCGGTACCCTGGATGAATACATCTCCCTTGCCGTCCGGATTGATCGCCGCCTACAAGAACGCACCAAGGAGAGAACCCAGGAGAAAAGACCACCTCGATTGGCACCCTCTTTTCAGAGGCCCCTGTTACCAGGTAACTCTTCTGCTGAAGCACCCGAACCCATGGAGGTGGATCGTCTCCGGCTGAGTCCCCGGGAGCGTGAGGAGAGAGTCGCCCGGAGGTTGTGTCTCTATTGTGGTGGCTCCAACCATTTCCGCCGGCAATGTCCCAGAAGACCGGAAAACTCCTCCACCTAGGACAGGTAAGAGAGGCCATCCTAGGTGAGAGTGATACCTCTCTACCGTTAACTGTTTCCATACAGGTGAAAGTCGGTGACAGGCGATTCTCAGAGTTGGCGTATTTGGACTCGGGATCTGCAGGTAACTTTATTCAGCGAGACATGGCTCTCCGCCTCGGCATTCCTGTACACCCCCTGCAGCATCCCCGCATCATCACCACCATAGACGGGAGACCCCTACTAGATTCCATTGAGGGCATTACCAGTGAGGTGGAGCTTCAGATCGGAGCTCTCCATGCTGAGAGGATTGCCTTTTACCTGCTACCCACTCTCTCTCCGCCTTTCATGCTCGGTCTGCCATGGCTGCGTACGCATGAGCCAGTCATAGACTGGCGAAGTGGGGAGGTCCAGCATTGGGGTTCGGCCTGCCATAGCCGTTGCCTGCTGTCCGTCCGGCCTATCCGTTTGCCTCCCTCACCTACGTCCTTGCTCGGACTTCCGGAGGCCTACTGGGCATTTGCGGATGTCTTCGATAAACGAGAAGCAGAGGTCTTGCCCCCGCACAGGCCTTATGATTGTCCCATCGATTTGGTTTCAGGTGCTTCTTTTCCTACAGGACGAATCTACCCCTCTGTCCCCTGCTGAGACTCAGGCGATGTCAGAATACGTCACAGACAGCTTGGCCCGGGGATTTATCCAGAGGTCCACATCCCCTGTGGGAGCCGGGTTCTTTTTCGTGAAAAAGAAGGACGGGTCCTTGCGTCCTTGCATTGACTACCGCGGATTAAACGCTATCACGGTAAAGAATAAGTACCCACTGCCTCTTATTCCAGAACTCTTCGATCGGCTCCGGGGAGCCCGGATCTTCACCAAGCTGGACCTGCGTGGGGCTTACAACCTTGTCCGCATCCGGGCCGGTGACGAGTGGAAAACCGCTTTCAACACCCATGATGGTCACTTCGAGTACCGGGTGATGCCCTTCGGACTGTGCAACGCACCAGCCATTTTCCAGGAGTTCGTGAACGACGTCTTCCGTGACATGCTGTACGTATGTGTAGTGGTATACCTGGATGACTTCTTGGTTTTCTCCCCAGACCTACCCACACACAGAAGAGACGTCCGACGAGTTCTCCTTCGATTACGGGAGAACCGCTTGTATGCCAAGTATGAGAAATGCCTCTTCGAGCGGTCTTCTCTGCCGTTCCTTGCATACATCGTCTCTGACTCTGGGCTGGAGATGGATCCTAACAAGGTGTCGGCCATCATGAACTGGCCTCGGCCGGTCGGGATCAAAGCCATCCAGCGGTTCTTAGGATTCGCCAACTACTACCGGCAGTTTATCCAGCACTTCTCGGATCTGGTCAAGCCTCTCACAGCACTCACACGCAAGGGAATACCTGCTAATGAATGGACTCCAGAGGCCGAGTGTTCCTTCCAGGCACTCAAACGGGCCTTCTCCTCCGCACCAGCCCTGCACAGGCCCGTCGCTGAGAAGCAGTTCTTTCTGGAGGTGGACGCATCCTCCACAGGTGCCGGGGCCGTCCTCACGCAGAAAGCCGCCTCCGGACGCATGGTCTCTTGCGGCTTCTTTTCGAAGGCCTTTACCCCCTGTGAGCGGAATTACTCCATTGGTGACCGTGAGTTGCTTGCCATCAAGATGGCCTTGGAGGAGTGGCGTTACCTCCTAGAGGGAGCGGTGCACCCGGTGGTGATCTACACCAACCACAAGAACTTGGCCTATCTCCAGTCTGCCCAGAGGCTCAATCCTCGTCAGGCCCGTTGGTCTTTATTCTTTGCTCGGTTTAACTACCGTCTTCATTTTCGTCCTGCAGATAAGAATATCAAGGCTGACGCCCTCTCCCGGTCTTTTCTTACCAACGATCAGGAGGAGGAACCTCGTCCCATCATCGATCCATCCAAGGTGATCATGGTTGCGCCGCTTCGACTGTCGCAGGTACCTCCTGGTAAGACGCTGGTGCCCGAACTGAGTCGAGAACGCATCCTTCGCTGGGGACATTCCTCCTTACTAGCCGGCCACGCGGGTCTGACAAAGACTCTACAGTTGATCGGTCGGCACTACTGGTGGCCTGGGATGCGTCAAGAGGTGTCAGACTACGTCTCAGCCTGTTCTTCCTGTGCCCGCAACAAGACCCCCAAACGGCTTCCCACCGGTCAACTCTTGCCCTTGCCTATACCATCAAAACCATGGCAACACATTGTGATGGACTTCATCACGGATCTCCCTACATCCTCCGGGAATACTGTGATCTGGGTCGTGGTGGACAGATTTTCCAAGATGAGTCACTTCGTTTCTCTGCCTGGTCTTCCTTCGGCACCCAAGCTGGCCGAGTTGTTTGTTCAACATATCCTCCGGTTGCATGGGTTACCCTCCAACATTGTTTCCGATAGGGGAGTACAATTCGTGTCCTGATTCTGGCGGTCTCTCTGCAGGAAACTCGATATTGCCTTGGACTTCTCTTCGGCTTATCATCCACAGTCTAACGGACAGGTGGAACGGGTAAACCAGGTGTTGGCAGGTTTTCTACGACACTTTGTCAACGCACACCACGACAACTGGACGTCCCTACTGCCTTGGGCGGAGTTCTCGTACAATAATCATGTTGGTGAGTCCTCTCGTAACACTCCATTTTTTATTGTATATGGGCAACACCCGAGGATTCCGACTCCCTTGGACATCGCGACTCCCAATCCTGCAGCAGAGGCCGTGGCTCGCGACTTCGCCAACATCTGGAACAAGATTCGTGAGGCTCTTGTGAAAGCATCCCAGTGCATGAAGGACCATGCCGACAAGAGAAGACTTGATGCCCAGATGTTTCAACCGGGAGACAAGGTATGGTTATCAGCCAAGTACGTCCGCCTTAAGTTGCCCTCCTTCAAGCTCGGACCTCGGTACATCGGACCGTTCGAGGTGTCCCGGAGACTCAACGATGTGTGCTATCGGCTACTACTGCCTCCTTCTTTGCGAATACATAATTCTTTCCACCGTTCCATCCTCAAACCTGTGATCCTCAACCGCTTCTCCCAGGATCCGGGAGAGCGTCCTCCTCCGATTTCGGCCAATGACGAGTATGAGGTCAGTGCCATCCTGGACGTGAAGAAGAGAGGGCGTGCCACATGGTACCTGGTCGACTGGAAGGGGTTTGGTCCTGAGGAGAGGTCCTGGGAGCCGGAGGGCAACGTCCATGCTCCTCGTCTCCTACGGCGGTTCTTTGCCAGTCGCCGCCCGGGGGGGCCTGGAGGGGGGGGTACTGTCACCACCTCCCAGTCCGGGGCGCCTTCTTTCTCTTCCCCGCCTGCTCTTACCTCTTCTGGTCCTGTCCTTAGTCAGCAGGGTCACGCTCCGGTCGTCCGCCGGCGCTCCGGGGTCCGTCCCTGCAGACATGCTGCCCGGGTCCTTGCTCCCATGTCTGCTGCACTTCCTCCTTTCTCTCCCTCTCCTAGGGAGTGCATAGGGGGCGGGCAGGCGAGCTCTCTGGCTTCTTAAAGGGTCAGCCCCTCCCTACTCACTGCCCCTCCTCCCGGCCTATCACCTGGAGGCTGGAGGTATATAAGGATCTCAGTCACTCCTGGACGCCGCCTGGGCAACTTCTATTATCCTGAAGTTGCTGCTCCAGGTCTTATCCTGCAAGGCTTATCAGTCCAATTTGCCTGTCTTACTCTGTGTTCCTTTTTTCCCTAGGATCGAGTCTGGTCTCCACAGCATCCGGAGTCCAGTATCCTGTGTGGTTCCCTGCTGTCTTCTTCCTGCTTCCAAGTTCCACATTCAGCCCTGTTTTGTTTATTAATTTCTTCCTACCTCCTAGGTCGGTTTAACACAGGTGTTTGCCTCATCGGACCCTCTATTGGTGGTCTAGGGGAAATCCCTGTATAGGGGTCACTCCAAGCCTTGGTCTCCTTAGAGGCTTTCTGGTGTTGTGGCCCTGTGGCCTTCCTTTGGGGTGTCTCCCCTAGTGTTTGTATTACTGTACAATAAAGCGTTTGAACCTGCTTTCCTGGTCTGGTTCTCCCTTCCTGGTATCAGTAACCGCTGTATTTGCGGTCCAGTGGGTCCACCTGATAGACACGTCTGTAGGGCGTGACATGCTGGACCCAAGGAGGGTGAGGAGCCATTGCTGGACCCAAGGAGGGTGAGGAGCCATTGCTGGACCGAAGGAGGGTGGGCACCTGCCCTGGTTATTATTTTAGGCTATTTAGAGTGTTTGGGTCCACTTTCAGGAGTAGTACTTGTGTCAGGCCTTCTTTGAGGCATGGTTAAGGCCGGGGATTTATGATATCTGTATGTTCCTGGGGAAACAGTAACTCAAAGGAAACTCCCATTGCGTCCCTCCATGGATGAGGGTCTTCACTCAGTGGTCACGCAGATCTTATGCCCACAGTCCTCCCATATGTATCTGCATAAACATATGGCGCTATTACATATCGATCCCTCCGGCCAAAGACCACAAGATATCCGAGCTGCAGAAAATCCTCTCTGTAACGCTGGCATTAAAGGCAGGGAAGCGGAAAATTGGAATAAAGCAGAATTCAGGTGGAGTGGAAAGAACACGTGGCGGAGTCACCGAGGAAGGAGACGCGGCGCGGAGGAGCCGTATTTAGGAAATCAATTCTCCGCAGCTCAAATGAAGCAAAAAGGAACAAAGTAAAATAAATCCCGTCATCTGATTATCCTGCATTTATCTGCATCAGGTCTGTGCATGGATGCAAAATACGGAGAATATCGCTGTTCTCTGTCATCAGATAACGTCCCCGGACCGTGGGGGGATCTCTGCAGGACAGCGCTGTGCTGGCCGGGATCATGGGCGGACGTTGGAGGATCACTCCTGTTATTAGTGAATGGGCAAAGTATCAGAAACCAGCAGGAAGAAGGCGGCGACGTTCACCTGCCCAGACCTCCAAACAAATGCACTTTAATTTTCAGGTGCAGCTCCGCCCATTTGGTCTTGTAAACTGGGGTCTCTGTTCACAGGGATGTATGTGGACAGTGCTGGGCAGCCGCCTGATGGAATAGTGTGGGGTCACTAGCGGGCTGCTCACCTGTGTGTGACCAGCGCCCCGTAATAATATACCCAGCAGTCGCCCCCCATGGATTGTCGGCTGAGTGCTTGTCTCATCGGTATTTTGGCGCCTGTGTTGCCGCCATCTTTACTCCGTGGCTCCACTGCTCCTCATAGTGCATGTGTTTGTGGTCTGGGCACATCGCTGACTTTTTTTGAGTTTTTGGAGGATTTTTAGTCCTGTTTTTGTGGTTTTGCCGTTTAGTGCAATGTATCAGTGCAGACATTGGATCCGGCGGAGTCCTGACCGTCACCATATTGTCCGCACATCTACATCAGACACAAGTATCCAAACTGCGGGAGAAGATCGGATGCGAATATATTCACAGCTCTAGATACATCTGATCCCAATTACTGGCAGCGAGCGAGATCTTCAGTCTAGTCATTTTTCATTTTTCTTGTCATTTTTCATCATTAGAAAGCTGAAAAATGTAAGGACGGCCTTCTGAAGACAATCCCCTTTTAGAAGCGTTGACTGTCACCATTAAAGGGTCACTGTGACATAGTTATGGGGCGCTGAGACTCACAGTTTATGGGGCGCTGTGGCTGACATTATTATGGGGGCGCTGTGGCTGACATTATTATGGGGGCGCTGTAGCTGACATTATTATGGGGGCGCTGTGGGTGACATTATTATGGGGGCGCTGTAGCTGACATTATTATGGGGGCGCTGTAGCTGACATTATTATGGGGGCGCTGTGGGTGACATTATTACGGGGGCGCTGTAGCTGACATTATTACGGGAATGCTGTGGCTGACGTTATTACGGGGGCGCTGTAGCGGACATTATTACAGGGGCACTGTGGCTGACATTATTACAGGAATGCTGTGGCTGACATTATTACGGGGGCGCTGTAGCTGACATTATTATGGGGGCGCTGTGGCTGACATTATTACGGGGGCGCTGTAGCTGATATTATTACAGGGGCACTGTGGCTGACATTATTACGGGGGCGCTGTAGCTGACATTATTACGGGGGCGCTGTAGCTGACATTATTACAGGGGCACTGTGGCTGACATTATTACGGGAATGCTGTGGCTGACATTATTACGGGGGCGCTGTAGCTGATATTATTACAGGGGCACTGTGGCTGACATTATTACGGGGGCGCTGTAGCTGACATTATTACGGGGGCGCTGTAGCTGACATTATTACAGCGGCACTGTGGCTGACATTATTACGGGAATGCTGTGGCTGACATTATTACGGGGGCGCTGTAGCTGACATTATTACGGGGGCGCTGTAGCTAACATTATTATGGGGGCACTGTAGCTGACATTATTATGGGGGCGCTGTAGCTGACATTATTATGGGGGCGCTGTAGCTGGCATTATTACGGGGGTGCTGTAGCTGACATTATTACGGGGGCGCTGTAGCTGACATTATTATGGGGACGCTGTGGCTGACACTATTACGGGAACCCTGTATCTGACATTATTACGGGGACACTGTGGCTGACATTATTACGGGAATGCTGTGGCTGACATTATTACGGGGGCGCTGTAGCTGATATTATTACGGGGGCGCTGTAGCTGACATTATTACGGGGGCGCTGTAGCTGACATTATTACGGGAATGCTGTGGCTGACATTATTACGGGGACGCTGTGGCTGACATTATTACGGGGGCGCTATAGCTGACATTATTACGGGGGCGCTGTGGGTGACATTATTATGGGGGCGCTGTAGCTGACATTATTATGGGGGCGCTGTGACTGACATTATTACGGGGGCGCTGTAGCTGACATTATTACGGGGGCGCTGTGCGTGACATTATTACGGGGACGCTGTAGCTGACATTATTACGGGGACGCCGTGGCTGACATTATTACCCGGGCGCCGTGCGTCGGTGCTCGTGTGCACTTGTGTGTGAATCTTCGTACATTTTCATGTTTTGGTGAAATGTGATGCGACATCTTCTTGTTCCCGCCGCCTGACGTCCCAGAGTGTCGGGGGTCTCGGCCTCTGTAGAGGACGGTGTTGGTTTCGGGCGGGGGACACAGAGGACGGCACAGACTAATCTGCGGTGATAGCGGCCACTCATCTTCATTATGTCGCGTGGAGATAATTTTTGGGTCGGATCTTGGCTCCAGATCTAGGATGTGCCTCCGCTCCAGCCATTCGCCATTAATCATCATTTCTCTCCATTCCCAGTGAGCGGTCGCAGCCAAGTTATTTCTTTCTGCGGCTCGTTGGCTCGATGAGAGCTGAGGATGCAGCGTGTTGTATGGAGGGTCCGAGGGGCCATCAGAGCAGCGCAGCCTGCAGGGGCCCGAGACTGAAGATGAGGGGCCACATGGCGCCTGCACAAGAAGATCACTGCGCATGCACAACCTTTAAGGCAATGTGCACACGTCAGGTATTTGCTGCATTTTTTATTGCAGATTTGTCACAAAGCGTACATATTAGTCCTTACAAATCAATTGAACACATTCACTGAACACATAGATACTCAGGACCCCTCCCAGAAATAAAGGAGACCATATGAATGTAAAGTTCCAAAAACACATAAATTTTATTGAAAAAACACACAGAATAAAATTCTCAACCTTAATATGAACAGGTTAATACATAAAAAGTACCTCCGAGCTAAAAAAAACGCAGGTATCGTGTACTGGTGAAAACACATATTAAAGCTGCCTATATGACCAATTTTATAACGTCAGGCCTAAGAACTGGCATAATGCTCATAATAGAAGGCAATTATATGATGATGTCATGAAAATCTCTTATGCATGGGAAGCGCTATATATGCACCACTAGTAATCTATATAAGAACTACATATGAAGCAATGATGCCTACATGTTCTATCGTGTTCGCTATTAGCTACTGCTGAATGTATAAAACAACAGTTTGTGCAAAGCTGCGCCACACCAGCACCAGTAATGCAGCAAAGTGAATGAGAATCCAGACGTCTCGTGCGCACGCGGCTTATTTCTGACTTGCAGTTTTGGTGCAGAAAAAAATCAGCAGCGTCAGTTCTTTCAGCCTTTTTTTCAGTGTTTTTTTCACCCCATAATGCTAGAAAAACGCAGGTAAAAAAGTGCATGCAAAACCGCATGGAGAAGCGCAGCAAAAACGCAGAATAGATATAGAAATGGTGAAGAAAGTTCTGCAACCAAACAGTGAACACGTGCACAGACCCTAATAGTTCACATGTGGCAGCGCAGGGACCCCGGCTCATCCTGTCCCCGCCCCGTCGTGTAGTCCGCAGCCCACGGCTTTATTACTTGTTAATGGGACACATGTAACTATTCATGTAAAGGAATCCTAAACAATGTATCATTGAGATCTTCTCATTTCTACATAGGTCAATTCTACCCATTTCACCATTCTCAAGATCTCTGCTTGCTGTCAGTGATCGGGACCTGGCTTGTTTATACTGATCATGATCTACATGATCTAGCCCTATGGTCACAGCTGCAGGGTTGTTACAGTGTATCAGTATTCACTGTAAGGGACACACAGAGATATTCCCTGAAGAAAGCTGCCAATAATACATCATCCTACAGTTCTGTCCTCATATTATTAATTTCTGAGCGAGTTTGCAGGTAAATATTCTGTCCCCATGGAGTCCGGCCTCACTGCGACCCATAGGTGTCTGCCCCCTAAATCTGTCCTGTCATTGTCCGACCTCCAGACTGACGGCTTCTGATACAATGGCGCAACCTGCAGCAGAGGAGAAGCGGTTCAGTGTCTCAATCCCTGGATCTCGTGTTTTGTGCTCATGTTATTGTGGTGCACACAAACAGTTAAAGGGATAATCCCCCCCAAAAAAACAAGTTTTCCCCTATACATAGGACAGCAGATAACTCTCTGATTGCTGGGGGTTCAACCACCGACTCATCCACAATCCCAAGATTAATCTCTGTGACCCGGAGAGGGGGCTCTGCTGCCCCGCTGTGCGCATGCTCGGCATTTGCTCCATTCATTGTCTTTGTGACAGCCGAGTACAGGGCTCCACTATCTCCAGCCGTCTCATAGACAATGAATCAAGTGGACGCTGAGTCTGTGCACGTTCGCTCCACTTAAGACTGGATTCTGCAGAGGTCACCTCTCGGGATTCCAGAATCCAGATCTTGGGTTTTTACGTGATTCTAGTGGTTGGATACCCCCAGCGATCAGAGATGGATCCTGTTTATTACATAATTACGGTACTTGGTAAAGCTGAAAGCATACATGAATCCATCAATATCTCCATTTTTTATACACTTGGAGGCGCCTCAGGTAAGTTAAAAAGTAAATAATTCTTATAAGGTTATGTTCACAATCAGCCAAAACCTGTTCTTTTTGCACTAAAACCATGTTCAAGACACGTCTGCAATGTTTTCGCCCCTTTTTTGGGGTGCTAGTTACATGAGTGCTTTGTCATCAGTACATGCTTAATAAAGTTAGTTTTATTCACCTCAAGGTGGCTGCTTCATTCCCTGCCTCTGCTTTTACACTGGCTCCCATAGTCCCTGCTGACTGGCTGCTCTATACCATGTGATGTGATAGATGCATGGCATTGTGGGGAATCCTGAGTGCCCACACCTGAGGTCATGTGAGCCTTCTGTGACTGACACAATTTCTACTTTGTGTAAACTGGCAACAAACTATTTTTTTGGCAAAATTTTCAAAATTGCTGAGGGCAACGAATTTCTTAACATTCAACATGAATCTAATTAGCATCTCTATCATTGATGCATGGAACATAAAAATCTCATCAGAAGTTGTTACATTATTTCTTTAAGATGCAACAAGTAACAAAAAGCATGGAAAGGTCAATCATGGTATGTGACAGGAGACAAGGTCCACTCGGAGATGGAATATATGAATCCTAAAAATGCCAGGGTAACATGACTATCGGGGACAGGAGACGTCTTTACAGCATGAGCTGGAATGTTCTACAAGGTTGCTGCACATTTCCTGGCCATTCAGTCTCTGTGCACATGGTGTGAGCAGGGCTGCTCTGCTGTGATCTCTCCATCCCCTCCGTATAGAGCAGGAGGCACAACTTTTTTTTGGCAGTGCTACTATAAATCTGAATCTTCTTTCTTAATGCTTGTTATATTAGGAAGCTGTCGGAGCTGGTGGGAGCCATGCGCCCCGATCTCCAGCAGCGGCCACAGGACCCGCAGACTAATGCGTCTAGTCCTGAGCGCGATACTCTGCAGCTCCTGTGCTTAGATCAGTAGAGAGGACCGTGCTCTGCAGATGTAGCTCGTTAGCTTTATGATGTGGTGATTACGGTATGTTCAGTATTAATTGTGCATTATGTTGCGGTGTATTGATCGGAACGTTGGATCGTCTCTAATTGATTTGTTTCCTTTGCTTTTGTTTCTATAGTTCAGATGATGATTTGTTAACGATTTTTCATAAAAGAAGAAATAATTTCACAAACCACAACAATCAATATGTAAAACCAAGATTTAAAGGGATCATCCGTCCTGATAAAGTTGAGGGTCTGTATAATGATCTGTCACAGCTCAACAAGAAGAGGCAACTGTTACTGCTAAATGCAAAGCCCCGAAGAGAATAATAATAATAATCTTTATTTTTATATAGCGCTAACATATTCCGCAGCGCTTTACAGTTTGCACACATTATCGTCGCTGTCCCCGTTGGGGCTCACAATCTAGAATCCCTATCAGAAGCCGCTCAGTCTGCTGAACACTCGCGGGGCAGAATGGGGCAAATGATCGTTTTCTGCTTTACTGCACAAACAATGTTGTTTAGAAAACCTGTTTTCTTGAGCTTTTCTGTGGTGGTGACACTTGCTGCTGTGGTTACGTCTCACTTAGTGGATCCTTGTGGTGGTTACATCTCGCTGTGAGGATCCTTGCTGCAGTAGTGGACTACCGTCAGCCTTGGCAGCTGCTGCCTGGCACTGGCTGCTCCAGGTAAGTTTATCATTAACTAGGATCCCCAAGTCCTTCTCCCTGTCAGATTTACCCAGTGGTTTCCCGTTCAGTGTGTAATGGTGACATTGATTCCTTCTTCCCATGTGTATAACCTTACATTTATCATTGTTAAACCTCATCTGCCACCTTTCAGCCCAAGTTTCCAACTTATCCAGATCCATCTGTAGCAGAATACTATCTTCTCTTGTATTCACTCCTTTGCTGCGGTAGGTTACGTCTCACTATGTGTGAGTCGCCTGTCGTGGCCGTGGGGTACTCGGTACCGGTCCGGTTGCTATTAAAGGGGATGTCACGGTGGCTGCGACCCGGTTCGTGGCCCTGAGCACCCTATTAAAGGGGAAAGGTTTTTTAAAGGGTATTGTGAAAAAAGTCTATTGTTCATGACGCCACCTGTGGTGTTCAGTCAGTTGGGACGACGCTGCTTAAAGGGGTCCTCTGGGGTGATGTTATGCAGCAAGATGGTGACGCTTCCCACAGGTGAAGCAGGGTCCCCAGGGCTTCCCAGGTGTAGGGCACCGATGGTGTGGTGGATGGTATAGTAAAGAACACAGGTTTGCAGTCTTTACCTTGTTTACTGATGATAGCAGTCCTCAGTCCAGGGTACCAAGTGCAGGGTAGCTGTGGTCCGGCCGGCTTGGAGGCAGTAGGGGATCCCTCTCCTAGGTGAGGTCCATAAGCCTTTCCTACTTGCACTACGCTAGGTGGCAAGGTCCCTGTCACTTGAAGCTTGGTTGCAAAGTCCCTCCTCTCCTGTCCTAAGACAGATGTCTGTACGATAGGCAGTGCGAGCCTGTTTATCGGGTCTTTATCATGACCCGGGCTCTCAAGTTACTGCTTCACCTCAGACTTGATGCGGGCAATTGACATACAGTCCTATGCCCTCTGGTTCTGTCACGCATCCTGGAGAACAACACGATCTCGGGCTCCCGGTACCCGGTTTCTGCGCTCTGGCTCCTAGGGTGTCCTTCCGTTGCTCCCCTCCTGAGCCTCTACCTCCACTGTGCTTCTTCCCTCTAAGCTCCTCCACTATTCAACTCCTTCAAGTTCTCACTCTTTCCAGGGGTTGCAGCTCCCTCGTGGCTGCTCGGCCCCTCCGTCTCTTCCAGACGTCCTACTCCTCTCCTCTGTCAGACTCTCTACAACTGGCTGATGTCTCCAGACCAGGATACATAAAGTCTAAGGAAGCTCCCCTGAATCAGGGTCCTGAGCTCCCCCTCCTGGCCAAGATTCAGATGTGTTGAATGTGAGTTCCTAATCTGATAGAAAAAATCTCCCTTGCCTCCAAACGTGACATCACCCTCCCCGAAAGGAAGGAAACATCACTGCAACAACCTGTTACCTGGGATGTTGCATGTGCATATTCGCTGCAGCAGTGGATGTCTCGCTGTGTGGATCCTTGCTGCAATGGTTTACGTCTTATGTGGACTCTTGATGAAGTAGTTTACATCCCGCTGTGTGCATTCTTGATACGAAGGTGGACACCTTGCTATGTCTATTTTTGCTACAGTGGTTACATTTCACTGTGTGGATCCCTGCTGCAGTAGTGGATGTCTTACTTTATTTAGCATGTCTCTGGTGGACACATCGCTTTGTGGATCCTTGGTGTGTTGGAGGACGTCTCGCTGTGTGGATGCTTGGTGTTTTGGAGGACATCTCGCTGTGTGGATGCTTGCTATGGTGGTTTATGTCTTTCTGTGGGGATCCTTGCTATAGTGGTCTATGTCTTGCTGTGGGGATCCTTGTTATGGTGGTTTATGTCTTGCTGTGGGGATCTATGGCACCCCAGGAGTCCGGTTGCCACTATGGTATTGCCTTCCTCACAGGGGGGGGTGATGTCATGCCTAGAGGTAATGAGGGATCCCCCGATCAGGTAACTCAAACATAAAACACTTTCCTGACTCCAGACCAGAAGGGGGAGCTCTAAAACCGGTTTCAGGGTAGCTTCCCTATAAGTTCCGGTCTGGAGTCGGGGTTAGTGAGTTCGGTGTGCGACAGTGAAGGGAGAGGAAGCTGGTGAGGAGAGAGGCTGGGAGTGGAGCTTGACTGAGCTTGGTCCAGGATTAAGTGCAAAAGAAACTGGACACCAGAGTCTGTGGTTGCATGGATCCTAAAGGCCCAGCAACTAGAATCGGAGGGCAGGTATCCTGGCCCATCTAACACCTGGAGGTACCACAGCAGGTCAGGAGCCTGGGGCTGCCAGTGAGAAGACAGTGCCCATGAAAGGCTCATGCTGTCAACCATTCGGGTTAAGAGTAACAAACACTGAGAGGTGGATCCCAAGTTACTCCCAGGCTGGCTGGATCCCATCATCACCTGTAACCTGTGCCCCGGACTGCACCTGCAATTCACCAGTAAAAGGTAAAGGAAACTGCAATCTCTGTGTCCTCCAAATATTCCCTGCACCCTCAGTCCTGCACCCCACCATCTATCATCCCTTATCACCTGCACCGGTAGCCCTGGGGCCGCGCTCCACCTGCGGGGAGCAGAACCATCCTCGCTGCGTTGCCATCTGCCCTAGCGGTCCCTTTAAGCAGCGTTGGCCATCCTGGCGGAATACCACAGGTGGCGTCATGAATTGTCCCCCATAGACATTATTGTCCACTTCCCTTCATCATTTTTGTTGGATGCCCAGGGCCACGGACCGGGTCACCACTTCTGTGACCACCCCTTTAAGTACCACTGGACCTGGCCTGAATACCCCACGGTCCTAGCAGGTACTCCAGATCCTTGCTGCAGTAGTAGATTTCTTGCGTTGTTGAGCATTTCTTTGGTTGATGTCTCGCTGTGTGGATCCTTGTAATGGTTTACGTCTTGCTGTGTGGATCCTTACTGCAGTGGTTTACGTCTCACTGTGTGGATCCTTACTGCAGTGGTTTACGTCTCACTGTGTGGATCCTTACTGCAGTGGTTTACGTCTCACTGTGTGGATCCTTACTGCAGTGGTTTACGTCTCACTGTGTGGATCCTTGCTGCAGTAGTGGATGTCTTGCTTTGTTTAGCATGTCTCTGGTGGATGTCGCTGTGTGGATCCTTGGTGTGTTGGTTTATGTCTCCCTGTGTGTATCCTTGATTGGTGGAGGACATCTCGCTGTGTGGATCCTTGATTGGTGGAGGACTTCTAGCTGTGTGGATCCTTGATTGGTGGAGGACGTCTTGCTGTGTGGATCCTTGCTGTGGTGGTTTGTCTCCCTGGGTGGATTCTTGATTGGTGAAGAACGTTTCGCTGTGTGGATCCTTGGTGTTTTGGAGGATGTCTCGCTGTGTGGATCCTTGCTGTGGTAGTATACATCTCACTGTGTGGATCCTTCCTGCGGTAGTTTATGTCTCATTGTGTGGATCATTGATTGGTGGAGGACGTCTCACTGTGTGGATCCTTGGTGTGTTGTAAGACGTCTCGCTGTTTGGATCCTTGCTGTGGTGGTTTTTGTCTCCCTGTTTGGATCCTTGATTGGTGGAGGCCCGGCGTCTCGCTGTGTGGATCCTTGGTGTTTTGGAGGATGTCTTGCTGTGTGGAACTTTGCTGTGGTGGTTTATGTCTCCCTGGGTGGATCCTTGATTGGTGGAGGATGTCTCGCTGTGTGGATCCTTGCTGCAGTAGTTTATGTCTCGCTGTGTGGATCCTTGCTTCAGTAGTGGATGTCTTGCTTTGTTTAGCATGTCTCTGGTGGACGCGTCGCTGTGTGGATCCTTGGTGTGTTGGAGAACGTCTCAATGTGTGGAACCTTGGTGTGTTGGAGGACATCTCGCTGTGTGGATCCTTGGTGTGTTGGAGGACATCTCGCTGTGTGGATCCTTGGTGTGTTGGAGGACATCTCGCTGTGTGGATCCTTGGTGTGTTGGAGGACATCTCGCTGTGTGGATCCTTGGTGTTTGGGAGGATGTCTCGCTGTGTGGATCCTTGCTGTGGTGGTTTATGTCTCCCTGGGTGGATCCTTGATTGGTGGAGGATGTCTCGTTCTGTGGATCCTTGCTGCAGTAGTGGATGTCTTGCTTTGTTTAGTATGTCTCTGGTGGATGCTTCACTGTGTGGATCCTTGGTGTGTTGGAGGACGTCTCGCTGTGTGGATCCTTATTGTGGTGGTTTATGTCTCCCTGTGTGGATCCTTGATTGGTGGAGGACGTTTCACTGTGTGGATCCTTGGTGTGTTGTAACATGTCTCGCTGCATGGATCCTTGCTGCGGTAGTTTACATCTCACTGTGTGGATCCTTGCTGCGGTAGTTTATGTCTCATTGTGTGGATCCTTGATTGGTGGAGGACGTTTCACTGTGTGGATCCTTGGTGTGTTGTAAGAAGTCTCGCTGTTTGGATCCTTGCTGCAGTAGTTTATGTCTCGATGTGTGGATCCTTGATTGGTGGAGGATGTCTCGCTGTGTGGATCCTTGATTGGTGGAGGACGTCTCGCTGTGTGGATCCTTGGTGTGTTGTAAGAAGTCTCGTTGTGTGGATCCTTGCTGCAGTAGTTTATGTCTCGCTGTGTGGATCCTTGATTGGTGGAGGACGTCTCACTGTGTGGATCCTTGGTGTGTTGTAAGAAGTCTCGCTGTGTGGATCCTTGCTGCAGTAGTTTATGTCTCATTGTGTGGATCCTTGATTGGTGGAGGACGTCTCACTGTGTGGATCCTTGGTGTGTTGTAAGAAGTCTCGCTGTGTGGATCCTTGCTGCAGTAGTTTATGTCTCGCTGTGTGGATCCTTGATTGGCGGAGGACGTCTCGCTGTGTGGATCCTTGGTGTGTTGTAAGAAGTCTCGTTGTGTGGATCCTTGCTGCAGTAGTTTATGTCTCATTGTGTGGATCCTTGATTGGTGGAGGACGTCTCACTGTGTGGATCCTTGGTGTGTTGTAAGAAGTCTCGCTGTGTGGATCCTTGCTGCAGTAGTTTATGTCTCGCTGTGTGGATCCTTGATTGGTGGAGGACGTCTCACTGTGTGGATCCTTGGTGTGTTGTAAGAAGTCTCGCTGTGTGGATCCTTGCTGCAGTAGTTTATGTCTCGCTGTGTGGATCCTTGATTGGTGGAGGACGTCTCGCTGTGTGGATCCTCGCTGCAGTAGTGGACGTCTTGCTTTGTTTAGCATGTCTGATGGCAGTTACATTATTGCATGACATGTTCTCGGCAGCCACAGGTAACAAACTAAACTTCTCATTTTCAGCTCCACAATTAACAAAAATTTGTCCCAGAGTCCAAACCCCGAGGAATTCTCAGGAGGAGAATCTGATGTAATTAACGGCTTTTATTTCTGTTGTTGTCGGATTTTTCGTGCGTCTCTTTTGGCACATGCTTCGAGACCTGGAGTGATATTAAACAGACCATCTGTTATCCGTCATTAAGCCTGAGCTCATTCACAGCCGCGATATAGAACCGAGCAGGTAGAAGACGCCCGAGATTCCAGTCGGTGCATTAATCAGTATTAGGGGGAACCTGGCTGAGCGATGCCATCACTGAGGCGAGGGGTACGTCCGTACGGGTCCTGGCACAAGGACAAGGACACCTGTGTTGTAGGGATCCCATATGCCAGGACTGAGAAATCAAGATTACAAGCCACATGCAGATTAGTCTAGAAGTGCGTTTGGGGCGTGTCCATATACGGAATGCATGGACAATCCCAGTTTGGTTGGAGCACGGTCAGCTTGATGAGTTCTTCTGTTTCAGGTTTTTCCTTGTTCATAGCTGGGTACAGATCTTCCATTTTTATGGCCTCTAAGGACGAGGTCTTTCCAGACCACATAGCATAATAAATATGGGGAGAAGAAAAATAATGATTCTCTCCAGCCCCATACGGTCAACTAATCCTTCCGGCCTCTCCTCTCTTCCAGCGCATGACGTTCTCACAGGTCATGTTGTTCTGTGGCGATACTTCCAGTGCCGCGCACTAGCGAGCGCCTTGTGGTGCCAGAAGCCCTGGTGCAGGGCGACACTGCCCAAAGAGGACGTGGTGCATGGGAGAAACAAGTGTCTGCACGCAGCAGAGGCTCAGATGGGGCTGCAACATGAGGATTCCTGCACCTCTACAATTCAAAAAAAAGGGGTGGTTGGCCTCAATTTCGGTGAATTCCCACAAAGCAGGTGGCAGAAAAATGAATTTAGGAGAAATGCAAATTTTTTTTTTAAATTCAAGGGGAATTCAATTTTCCTCGCATCAATTCACTGATTTCTAGTGGAAATGAGGAGAAATAGATCAAGTCTGTCTCCATGATAATGAGCCGGCGCTGTGTAATACGGCAGCTCCCTGCTACTGACAGGCGGTGGTAACGTATATCATCTGCTACAATGTTACCAATAGTCAGAGATTAGAGCCAAAGTATCTCATGCCCGCCTGTCACTCGCCCGTCTCTGCTCCACCGCATTAACAAATCTTTACATCAATGAAGTCTGAAATTAAAGATGGAAGTGACTGAAAAATCAATTCATAACCGTCCGAATCCGAGATAAAATATGTACATTAATAAACTTATGGGAAATGTCAATATTGAGCGCTGGGGGAAATACCCCGAACACGAAAATGAGCGCAAGCAGAATATTTACATCACATAACATACAGGAAATATAATCTATATGTGCAGAGGGATAACGGGCTCATTTATTATAAGAACAGAGACGCTTCACCGCGACCAGGGAGCCGACGTACCCCAGAGACAGACGCAAAGCAATCAATCCACCAAGACATTAACACAGCAAGAAGGGATCAATTACCTATGTTATATCAGTCATAGGCTTATCTGCACTAATGAAGAATATAGAAAAGGAGGGAGGAGTATTACAGTGCTCTATATTATACATAGGGGACGGTATTATAGTAGTTATATTCTTGTATATAGGGGCAGTATTATAGTAGTTATATTCTTGTACATAGGGGCAGTATTATAGTAGTTATATTCTTGTACATAGGGGCAGTATTATAGTAGTTATATTCTTGTACATAGGAGCAGTATTATAGTAGTTATATTCTTGTACATAGGGGCAGTATTATAGTAGTTATATTCTTGTACATAGGAGCAGTATTATAGTAGTTATATTCTTGTACATAGGAGCAGTATTATGAGTAGTTATATTCTTGTACATAGGAGCAGTATTATAGTAGTTATATTCTTGTACATAGGGGGCATTATTATAGTAGTTATATTCTTGTACATAGGAGCAGTATTATAGTAGTTATATTCTTGTACATAGGGGGCATTATTATAGTAGTTATATTCTTGTACATAGGAGCAGTATTATAGTAGTTATATTCTTGTACATAGGGGGCATTATTATATTAGTTATATTCTTGTACATAGGAGCAGTATTATAGCAGTTATATTCTTGTACATAGGAGGCAGTATTATAGTAGTTATATTCTTGTACATAGGGGGCATTATAATAGTAGTTATATTCTTGTACATAGGAGCAGTATTATAGTAGTTATATTCTTGTACATAGGAGCAGTATTATAGTAGTTATATTCTTGTACATAGGGGGCATTATAATAGTAGTTATATTCTTGTACATAGGAGCAGTATTATAGTAGTTATATTCTTGTATATAGGGGCAGTATTATAGTAGTTATATTCTTGTACATAGGAGCAGTATTATGAGTAGTTATATTCTTGTACATAGGAGCAGTATTATAGTAGTTATATTCTTGTACATAGGGGGCATTATTATAGTAGTTATATTCTTGTACATAGGAGCAGTATTATAGTAGTTATATTCTTGTACATAGGGGGCATTATTATAGTAGTTATATTCTTGTACATAGGAGCAGTATTATAGTAGTTATATTCTTGTACATAGGGGGCATTATTATATTAGTTATATTCTTGTACATAGGAGCAGTATTATAGCAGTTATATTCTTGTACATAGGAGGCAGTATTATAGTAGTTATATTCTTGTACATAGGGGGCATTATAATAGTAGTTATATTCTTGTACATAGGAGCAGTATTATAGTAGTTATATTCTTGTACATAGGGGCAGTATTATAGTAGTTATATTCTTGTACATAGGAGCAGTATTATAGTAGTTATATTCTTGTACATAGGGGCAGTATTATAGTAGTTATATTCTTGTACATAGGAGCAGTATTATAGTAGTTATATTCTTGTACATAGGAGCAGTATTATGAGTAGTTATATTCTTGTACATAGGAGCAGTATTATAGTAGTTATATTCTTGTACATAGGGGGCATTATTATAGTAGTTATATTCTTGTACATAGGAGCAGTATTATAGTAGTTATATTCTTGTACATAGGGGGCATTATTATAGTAGTTATATTCTTGTACATAGGAGCAGTATTATAGTAGTTATATTCTTGTACATAGGGGGCATTATTATATTAGTTATATTCTTGTACATAGGAGCAGTATTATAGCAGTTATATTCTTGTACATAGGAGGCAGTATTATAGTAGTTATATTCTTGTACATAGGGGGCATTATAATAGTAGTTATATTCTTGTACATAGGAGCAGTATTATAGTAGTTATATTCTTGTACATAGGAGCAGTATTATAGTAGTTATATTCTTGTACATAGGGGGCATTATAATAGTAGTTATATTCTTGTACATAGGAGCAGTATTATAGTAGTTATATTCTTGTATATAGGGGCAGTATTATAGTAGTTATATTCTTGTACATAGGAGCAGTATTATAGTAGTTATATTCTTGTACATAGGGGCAGTATTATAGTAGTTATATTCTTGTACATAGGAGCAGTATTATAGTAGTTATATTCTTGTATATAGGAGCAGTATTATAGTAGTTATATTCTTGTACATAGGGGACGGTATTATAGTAGTTATATTCTTGTATATAGGGGCAGTATTATAGTAGTTATATTCTTGTACATAGGAGCAGTATTATAGTAGTTATATTCTTGTACATAGGGGCAGTATTATAGTAGTTATATTCTTGTACATAGGAGCAGTATTATAGTAGTTATATTCTTGTACATAGGGGCAGTATTATAGTAGTTATATTCTTGTACATAGGAGCAGTATTATAGTAGTTATATTCTTGTACATAGGAGCAGTATTATGAGTAGTTATATTCTTGTACATAGGAGCAGTATTATAGTAGTTATATTCTTGTACATAGGGGGCATTATTATAGTAGTTATATTCTTGTACATAGGAGCAGTATTATAGTAGTTATATTCTTGTACATAGGGGGCATTATTATAGTAGTTATATTCTTGTACATAGGAGCAGTATTATAGTAGTTATATTCTTGTACATAGGGGGCATTATTATAGTAGTTATATTCTTGTACATAGGAGCAGTATTATAGTAGTTATATTCTTGTACATAGGAGGCAGTATTATAGTAGTTATATTCTTGTACATAGGGGGCATTATTATAGTAGTTATATTCTTGTACATAGGAGCAGTATTATAGTAGTTATATTCTTGTACATAGGGGCAGTATTATAGTAGTTATATTCTTGTACATAGGGGCAGTATTATAGTAGTTATATTCTTGTACATAGGAGCAGTATTATAGTAGTTATATTCTTGTACATAGGGGGCATTATTATAGTAGTTATATTCTTGTACATAGGAGCAGTATTATAGTAGTTATATTCTTGTACATAGGGGGCAGTATTATAGTAGTTATATTCTTGTACATAGGAGCAGTATTATAGTAGTTATATTCTTGTACATAGGAGCAGTATTATAGTAGTTATATTCTTGTACATAGGAGCAGTATTATAGTAGTTATATTCTTGTACATAGGGGGCATTATTATAGTAGTTATATTCTTGTACATAGGAGCAGTATTATAGTAGTTATATTCTTGTACATAGGGGGCATTATTATAGTAGTTATATTCTTGTACATAGGAGCAGTATTATAGTAGTTATATTCTTGTACATAGGGGGCATTATTATAGTAGTTATATTCTTGTACATAGGAGGCAGTATTATAGTAGTTATTTTCTTGTACATAGGAGGCAGTATTATAGTAGTTATATTCTTGTACATAGGAGCTGTATTATAGTAGTTATATTCTTGTACATAGGAGCAGTATTATAGTTATATTCTTGTACATAGGGGCAGTATTATAGTAGTTATATTCTTGTACATAGGAGCAGTATTATAGTTATATTCTTGTACATAGGGGCAGTATTATAGTAGTTATATTCTTGTATATAGGGGCAGTATTATAGTAGTTATATTCTTTACATAGGAGCAGTATTAGAGTGGTTATATTCTTGTACATAGGGGCAGTATTATAGTAGTTATATTCTTGTACATAGGAGCAGTATTATAGTAGTTATATTCTTGTACATAGGGGCAGTATTATAGTAGTTATATTCTTGTACATAGGGGCAGTATTATAGTAGTTATATTCTTGTACATAGGGGCAGTATTATAGTAGTTATATTCATGTACATAGGGGCAGTATTATAGTAGTTATATTATTGTACATAGGAGCAGTATTATAGTAGTTATATTCTTGTACATAGGAGCAGTATTATAGTAGTTATATTCTTGTACATAGGAGCAGTATTATAGTAGTTATATTCTTGTATATAGGAGCAGTATTATAGTAATTATATTCTTGTACATAGGAGCAGTATTATAGTAGTTATATTCTTGTATATAGGGGCAGTATTATAGTAGTTATATTCTTTACATAGGGTGCAGTATTATAGTAGTTATATTCTTGTACATAGGAGCAGTATTATAGTAGTTATATTCTTTACATAGGAGCAGTATTAGAGTGGTTATATTCTTGTACATAGGGGCAGTATTATAGTAGTTATATTCTTGTACATAGGAGCAGTATTATAGTAGTTATATTCTTGTACATAGGGGCAGTATTATAGTAGTTATATTCATGTACATAGGGGCAGTATTATAGTAGTTATATTATTGTACATAGGAGCAGTATTATAGTAGTTATATTCTTGTACATAGGAGCAGTATTATAGTAGTTGTATTCTTGTACATAGGAGCAGTATTATAGTAGTTATATTCTTGTATATAGGAGCAGTATTATAGTAGTTATATTCTTGTACATAGGAGCAGTATTATTGTAGTTATATTCCTGTACATAGGGGCAGTATTATAGTAGTTATATTATTGTACATAGGAGCAGTATTATAGTAGTTATATTCTTGTACATAGGAGCAGTATTATAGTAGTTGTATTCTTGTACATAGGAGCAGTATTATAGTAGTTATATTCTTGTATATAGGAGCAGTATTATAGTAGTTATATTCTTGTACATAGGAGCAGTATTATAGTAGTTATATTCTTGTACATAGGGGCAGTATTATAGTAGTTATATTCTTGTACATAGGGGCAGTATTATAGTAGTTATATTCTTGTACATAGGGGCAGTATTATAGTAGTTATATTCTTGTATATAGGGGCAGTATTATAGTAGTTATATTCTTTACATAGGGTGCAGTATTATAGCAGGAGACCCTATGGAATGAAAATCCAGAAGGCAGTTGGCAGAATTCCAGGTTTACACTGTAAAGTAGATGTATCATTGCTGTTTCTCATTATTATTTTACTCGTTGTTCCTTTACTTTCGTCATCAGAGAAGATGCAGTTTCAGAAAATGGAAAAAGAATATTTTCTGTAGTTTTCTGCTTAGGGTCCAGCACAAGGTATCAGGACATATATTATTTAGCTTTATTTCATGTCAGGCTCCTCGGTGCTTCTGGCCGCTCACTGTAATTCATTTATTTCCAGGACTTCTCCATTGCGCTTCACTGCATTGATCATTCACTTCCTGTGAGACAAATACGTTACCGAGATACTTTGCCAATGTCAGCAACCGGGTAAATGTAAAATATGAGTGAGATCACAGGGTTTCTTTTGTGGAGCATTCTCAGCAAAAATTTGGAAAGTTTGCATTTTTATGAGTTTGGTCCAAAATAAATATTACGTGGAGCTGTGCGCACCCCTACAATCAGTCAAAGGGATTTGTACCTGACATCAGAAGTAAATATACGGACTGCAACATTGTTCCCGTTTTATTTGTTCTCTTTATATATTGTATCTCTGCTGTTGCTGAATGGTGAATTGGGTTTCCATGTAGCCCATGGTCTGTAGTTATACTTTGGGGGGCTCACAAGCCAACCTGTTATTATACCGTTTCTTAGGGAATACGGGATTCGTAGTCGGATGCTCCCTTGTGTGATCTCTTTAATAAAGTGTTGCAAATATTTGTGTTAAATTCTGTTTACTTGAATGTTGCAGTGAAAATACATCGCTACCATAGCTGGTTGGCTGTAACTTCTCTTGGGAATGAGATTTGATTTCTGAGGGTGTCAGAATAGTGAAGTGCCATGCTTGATTCATTGATAAGAACAGGTCTTTATGTATTAGGGCTCAGCTGGGAATGTGGATTTCTGAGCTGGAGTGATGTCTACAGCTCGGACCAGAGGCGCTGGGGCAGTGACGTACAGTTGAGCTGGATTTGCTTGATGGCACCTGAAGCTGAGTAGAAGAGCAGAGCTGTATATGCTAGATGGCATCGTGTCATGGAACAGCAGTGCTGAGTATGTAATCCGCACCATAGATGAGCAAAGCGGAATGGTTGAAGTAGAGCTTGGTTCACCCATAGACACTATTAAGATAGAGGTCTCAATGGCCTGCGTTATGGAGGGGCTGTGTTAGAGCCTGCGGTTAGTTATAACAGAGCCCTGTAGTGAGGTAGAGCTGGGATATTCAGGAGACGCAATGAGGTTAGATGTTGCAGACCCCAGTAATGACATGGAGCTGGGGTGGTCTGGGGACAGAGTTGTATTAAAGCCCAGTGGAGCGTTAGCAGCTACCACCCGACAGAGCATTCCTAAAAAGGGGCAGGTATGTGACATCAGAGAAAAAAGTACAGAAAATATTCTGAATACAAATGATACAAGTATAATAGTAATAATAAAATATAACATAACCTCATTACAGATGATGTAGGTTCATCTCCTGAGCTCCAGTAATGGTGAACTCTTCATTCCTGTCATACTGATCTTCATTGATGTCCGGTCTGTATTTGTCTATAAAAATTTTCTCTCTTTTGATCAGTGTCTATTAAAGACGTCCCGCTTTTAGATATATATAGGGATCTGTCCATGAGTTTGTCATAAAATTCTAGAATGTTGGAGTTGGAAGGGACCCCCAGGGTCCTCGTGTCCCACCCCCTGCTCAATGCAGGATTCACGAAACCATCCCAGACAGATGTCTGTCCAGCCTGTGTTTGAAGACTTCCATTGAAGGAGAACTCACCACTGTTGCACTCATTGATCACCATCACTGTCAAAAAGTTTTTTCTAATCTGTATCTTCTCCCTATCAGTTTCATTCCATTGCTTCTCGTCTTTCCATGTGCAAATGAGAATAATGATGACCCCTCTACACTGTGACGGCCCTTCAGATATTTGCTGACAGCTATTAAGTCTCCTCTTAACCTTCCTTTTTGCAGCTAAACATTCCCAGATCCTTTATCCGTTCCTTGTAGGACATACTTTGCAGTCCGCTCACCATCCTGATAGTTCTTCTCAGAACTTGCTCCAGTTTTTCAGTGTCTTTTTGCGTGCCCAGATCTGGACCCAGTATTCCAGATGAGGCCTGACCAAGGAGGAGTAGAGGGGGATAATTACGTCACGTGATCTAGACTCTGTGCTTCTCTTAATACATCCTAGAACTGGGTATGCCTTTTTGCTGCATCACACTGTTGACTCATGTGCAGTCTGTGATCTATTACTATGCACAAGTATTTTTCTCACGTGCTGTTGCTTAGTTCTATTCCTCCCATTCTGTAGATATCATTTTCATTTTTCTTGCCCAGATGTAGAATCTTGCATTTATCTCTATTAAATATCATTCTATTAGTCGCTGCCCATTGTTCAAGCTTATCTAGATCCTTCTGAATCCTCTCCTGTCTTCTCCAGTGTTGGCTATCCCTTCTAGCTTTGTATCGTCTGCAAATTTGATTAGTTTACCTTCAGTTACCTTATATAGATAATTTATAAAAATGTTGAACAACACTGGGGCCAGGACAGAGCCTTGTGGTACCCCACTTGAAACACTCTTCCAATTGGATGTGCCACTCTTTATTACCACTCTTTGAGTACGATCACTGAGCCAGTTATGAATACACCTAACAGTAACCTTTTCAGTCCCGTACTTGGTCATTTTTTCAATAAGGATAGTACGAGATACTTTATAAAATACTTTGCTGAAGTCGAGATCTAATATATCTATATCTACCGCATTTCCCTGATCCACCAGTCAGTGATTCCATCATAGAAGGAAATTAGATTAGTCTGGCATAACTTGTTTGCTATAAACCCATGCTGGCTCGGGTTAATTACTGTATTTTTATCCAAGTACTTACATACATGCTGTTTAATAATTTGTTCACAGATCTTTCCTGGCATAGAAGTAAGGCTCACCGGCCTGTAATTTCCTGGCTTCTTTCATTTTTTGAAGATAGGGACAACATTTGCTCTTCTCCAATCTTCTGGGACTTCTCCTGTTTTCCAGCATTTTTCAAAGATTCTGGCTAGTGGTTCTGCAATTTCCTCTTCTAACTCTTTCAATCCCCTAGTAGATGTAAATTCATGTAAATTAGCTAAGTGTTCCCTCTCCAACTCTATGTTCATGTTTGAGTCTTTTAAAGAAGACTTGTTTAAAAAAAAATGAGTTAAATACCTTGGAAAAATCCCCACTCTCCCCTAATTCTCCAGCAGGCTCAGCATTAGGGTTGGCTGTCAGTCAGTGCTGGTACCTAAAGATGTGCCAGTACAATTGCTATGAGTGAAAGAGGGAGGCTGCAATGGGGAATAATGTTTATTACCTGCTGGGATAGGGGCTCACAGTGGGGGCGCAACTCAGGTGTCAGAACGCTAGTAACCCGCAGATTAACTCCATATCAGCAGCTTATTTTACATGATAGATTCCCTTTAATGACAGTGGCTCCAAATTTATTCTACAGACAGACAATGACCCCAACATCCAACCAATTACAAGTCTCCTGATGGTATTTGTTATGACCTGGTGGTCAGGACAATAATGGACCTGGTGGTTAAGAGCACACGGAATGACCTGATAGTTACTGATAATAAAGGACGAGCTCTGGGACGTGGGAACTCTGCTGACCGCAATCCCTAATCCTATCACACACACTAGAAATAGCCGTGGATTGCTCCTAACGCTCCCTATGCAACTCGGCGCAGCCTAAGGAACTAGCTAGCCCTGAAGATAGAAAAATAAAGCCTACCTTGCCTCAGAGATATTCCCCAAAGGAAAAGGCAGCCCCCCACATATAATGACTGTGAGTAAAGATGAAAATACAAACACAGAGATGAAATAGATTTAGCAAAGCGAGGCCCGACTTACTGAACAGACTGAGGATAGGAAAGGTTGCTTTGCGGTCAGCACAAAAACCTACAAAAAGACCACGCAGAGGGTGCAAAAAGACCCTCCGCACCGACTCACGGTGCGGAGGCGCTCCCTCTGCGTCCCAGAGCTTCCAGCAAGCAAGACAACAATAAAAATAGCAAGCTGGACAGAAAAATAGCAAACCAAAGAAAAACACGCAGGAACTTAGCTTCTGCTGGGAAGACAGGTCACAAGAACGATCCAGGAGTGAACTAGACCAATACTGGAACATTGACAGGTGGCATGGAGCAAAGATCTAAGTGGAGTTAAATAGAGCAGCCAGCTAACGAATTAACCTCGTCACCTGTGGAAGGAACCTCAGAAACACCCACCAGAGGAAGTCCATGGACAAAACCAGCCGAAGTACCATTCATGACCACAGAAGGGAGCCCGACAACAGAATTCACAACAGGTATTACAAGGTGGCTAAGGGTCTGCCAGGATCTCTCAGGATCTGCACAAGAATCATTCACAGGAGATCTGGGCTCAGTTCTTCAAGATGTTTGGCACAATCTCCTGACAAGATCCTCCACAGGCGGTAACCAGATACTAATAATGGAGGTGACGGGCAGTCACCAGATACTGATGATGGAGGAGACGGGCGGTCACCAGATACTGATGATGGAGGTGATGGACGGTCACCAGATACTGATGATGGAGGAGACGGGCGGTCACCAGATACTGATGATGGAGGAGAAGGACAGTCCCCGGATACTGATGATGGAGGAGACGGGCGGTCACCAGATACTGATGATGGAGGAGACGGGCGGTCACCAGATACTGATGATGGAGGCGACGGGCTGTCACCAGATACTGATGATGGAGGTGACGGGTGTTCACCAGATACTGATGATGGAGGTGACTGGTGGTCACCAGATACTGATGATGGAGGTGACAGGCAGTCACCAGATAATGATGATGGAGGCGACGGGCGGTCACCAGATACTGATGATGCAGGTCACAGGCGGTTACTAGATGCTGAAATGGAAGCAACAAGAGAGTCACCAGATATTGATGAAGGAGGAGACGGGCGGACACTGGATACTGTTAGTGAAGGTGATGGGCGGTCACCAGATGCTGATTTTGGAGGAGACATGCAGTCACCAGACACTGATGATGGAAGCTATGGGGGGTCAGCAGATATTGATGAAAGAGGCGACGGTCGGTCACGGAATACTGATGATGGAGGTGAGGGGCGGTCACCAGATACTGATGATGGAGGTGATGGACAGTCACCAGATACTAATGATGGAAGAGATGGGCGGGCACCAAATACTGATGATGGAGGAGACGGGCGGTCACCAGATACTGATGATGGAGGAGACGGGCGGTCGCCAGATACTGATGATTGAGGAGACGGGCGGGCACCAAATACTGATGATGGAGGAGATGGGCGGTCACCAGATACTGATGATGGAGGCAACAGGCAGTCACCAGATACTGATGATGGAGGTGACGGGCGTCACCAGGTACTGATGATGGAGGAGACGGGCGGTCACCAGATACTGATGATGGAGGAGACGGGCGGTCACCAGATACTGATGATGGAGGTGATGGACAGTCACCAGATACTGATGATGGAGGAGATGGGCGGTCACTAGATACTGATGATGGAGGCGACGAGCGGTCACCAGATACTGATGATGGAGGCAATGGGCTTTCACCAGATACTGATGATGGAGGAGACGGGCGGTCACCAGATACTGATGATGGAGGAGACGGGCGGTCACCAGATACTGATGATGGAGGAGACGGGCGGTCACTAGATACTGATGATGGAGGCGACGGGCGGTCACCAGATACTGATGATGGAGGTGACGGGCGGTCACCAGATACTGATGATGGAGGTGACGGGCGGTCACCAGATACTGATGATGGAGGTGACGGGCGGTCACCAGATACTGATGATGGAGGAGACGGGCGGTCACCAGATACTGATGATGGAGGTGATGGACGGTCACCAGATACTGATGATGGAGGAGATGGGCGGTCACTAGATACTGATGATGGAGGCGACGAGCGGTCACCAGATACTGATGATGGAGGCAATGGGCTTTCACCAGATACTGATGATGGAGGAGACGGGCGGTCACCAGGTACTGATGATGGAGGTGACGGGCGGTCACCAGATACTGATGATGGAGGTGACGGGCGGTCACCAGATACTGATGATGGAGGTGACGGGCGGTCACCAGATACTGATGATGGAGGAGACGGGCGGTCACCAGATACTGATGATGGAGGAGACGGGCGGTCACTAGATACTGATGATGGAGAAGACGAGCGGTCACCAGATACTGATGATGGAGGTGACGGGCGGTCACCAGATACTGATGATGGAGGAGACGGGCGGTCACCAGATACTGATGATGGAGGAGACGGGCGGTCACCAGATACTGATGATGGAGGAGACGGGCGGTCACCAGATACTGATGATGGAGGTGACGGGAGGTCACCAGATGCTGATGATGGAGGAGACGGGCGGTCACCAGATACTGATGATGGAGGAGACGGGCGGTCACCAGATACTGATGATGGAGGAGACGGGCGGTCACTAGATACTGATGATGGAGGCGACGGGCGGTCACCAGATACTGATGATGGAGGTGACGGGCGGTCACCAGATACTGATGATGGAGGTAATGGGCGTCACCAAGTACTGATGATGGAGGAGACGGGCAGTCACCAGGTAGTGGTGAGATTTACATTTCTATTTTGATTATTCACTTTGCATTTTGTTCATTTATACAAATAGTCTGTTAATATTTCTATTTTTTTAAATTTTCTGACTCTGCAGCATTTTTCGCACACCTGCCTAAGGGTTTGTCCACACGTTGCAGATTTGACGCTGTGGATTCGCAGCAGTTTTCCATGCGTTGTACAGTACCATGTAAACCTGTGGAAAACAAAATCCGCAGTGCCCATCAATTCTTTGTGCGGATTCTGCAGCGGTTTACACCTGCTCCATAATAGGAATCCATAGGTTTAAAACTGCAGTGGAATCCTCACAAAATCTGCAAAAAAGTTGTGGGAAATCTGCGGTAAATCCGCAGGAAATTTGCAGTGTGGATTACCTGCGGATTTACCAAAATCAATACGGAAAAATCCGCACCACTTTCCGCAACGTGTGCACGTGGCCTAAGACTTTTGCACAGTGCTGTTTGTACCAGTTTAGTTCCCGGCTGAGAACAGCGCACACAACACTTCGTGTTTACATATCTGCAAACAGCGGACATAATTGTACTATTAATAAAATGTAACATTGTGAAAGTTCTCTCAAGGATAAGTATATAATAAGTATCTGCTATTGTGAAAAAGAAAATAATTCTTCTCATCTCACAGCTAATGTTCACAGCATCGCACTTAATCAGCTCACTACCCTAATCTGACTCATTAGACTCATCAGTTTTCTTCTCTATTCACTATGTCAATTATTTATTTATGTTGACAACTGAGTGATAATTACATTGTATCTTTGTATCTACCTCAGATGTTCATGCAAAGATTTTACAGGGAAGCTACAGTATCATCAGAGAATGTTCATACATGGTTTTTATTTTAAGATGTATTTTTTTATACATTTTTGGGTCTTGTTTTCATATCATAATCTTTGTTAAAAGTAATTATGAGAAATCTTGCAATTTTCACACTGGTCACTGGAGCTTTTTTGGTCTATAACACTGTTGTATCAGGAAACTCACACATACATTATGTATTGTAGCATCTAATGAGCGTGTGCAAAAGTCAATATGAAAGGAGGGTGAGCCGGATCAGGGGTGATATCACCTATTATAATTGGTGGATCCTGTGCTGTCTACTATAAATATTGGTGTTATCAGTCATTGTACAGGAGGAGGAGGTAAGTTGTGATATCACCTATTGTGAATGGTGGATCCTGTGTTATCTACTATATATAGAGGTGTTATCAGCCATTGTACAGGAGGAGGAGGTGAGCTGTGACATCACCTATTGTGAATGGTGTATCCTGTGTTATCTACTGTATATAGAGGTGTTATCAGCCATTGTACAAGAGGAGGAGGTGAGCTGTGATTTCTCCTATTGTGAATGGTGGATCCTGTGTTATCTACTGTATATATAGGTGTTATCAGTCATTGTACAGGAGGAGGAGGTGAGCTGTGATATCACCTATTGTGAATGGTGGATCCTGTGTTATCTACTGTATATAGAGGTGTTATCAGTCATTGTACAGGAGGAGGAGGTGAGCTGTGACATCACCTATTGTGAGTGGTGAATCCTGTGTTATCTACTGTATATAGAGGTGTTAGCAGTCATTGTACGGGAGGAGGAGGTGAGCTGTGACATCACCTATTGTGAATGGTGGATCCTGTGTTATCTACTGTATATAGAGGTGTTAGCAGTCATTGTACGGGAGGAGGACGTGAGCTGTGATATCATCTATTGTGAATGGTGGATCCTGTATTATCTACTGTATGTAGAGGTGTTATCAGTCATTGTACAGGAGGGGGAGGAGGTGACCTGTGATATCACCTATTGTGAATGGTGGATCCTGTGTTATCTACTGTATATATAGGTGTTATCAGTCATTGTACAGAAGGAGGAGGAGGTGAGCTGTGACATCACCTATTGTGAATGGTGGATCCTGTGTTATCTACTGTATATATAGGTGTTATCAGTCATTGTACAGAAGGAGGAGGAGGAGAGCTGTGACATCACCTATTGTGAATGGTGGATCCTGTGTTATCTACTGTATATAGAGGTGTTAGCAGTCATTGTACAGGAGGAGGAGGTGAGCTGTGGTATCATCTATTGTGAATGGTGGATCCTGTATTATCTACTGTATATAGAGGTGTTATCAGTCATTATAGAGGAGGAGGAGAGCTGTGATATCACCTATTGTGAATGTTGGATCCTGTGTTTTCTACTGTATATAGAGGTGTTATCAGTCATTGCACAGGAGGAGGAGGTGAGCTGTGACATCCCCTTTTGTGAATGGTGAGTCCTGTGTTATCTACTGTATATAGAGGAGTTATCAGTCATTGTACAGGAGGAGGATGAGGTGAGCTGTGACATCACCTATTGTGTATGTTGGATCCTGTGTTATCAGCTGTATATAGAGGTGTTATCAGTCATTGTACAGGAGGAGGAGGTGAGCTGTGATATCAGCTATTGTGAATGGTGGATCCTGTTATCTACTATATATAGAGGTGTTATCAGTCACTGTAGAGGAGGAGGATGTGAGCTGTGACATCACCTATTGTGAATTGTGGATCATGTGTTATCTACTGTATATAGAGGTGTTATCAGTCATTGTAAAGGAGGAGGAGGTGAGCTGTGATTTCTCCTATTGTGAATGGTGGATCCTGTGTTATCTACTGTATATAGAGGAGTTATCAGTCATTGTACAGGAGGAGGAAGTGAGCTGTGACATCACCTATTGTGAATGGTGGATCCTGTGTTATCTGCTGTATATAGAGGTGTTATCAGTCATTGTACAGGAGGAGGAAGTGAGCTGTGACATCACCTATTGTGAATGGTGGATCCTGTGTTATCTGCTGTATATAGAGGTGTTATCAGTCATTGTACAGGAGTAGGAGGTGAGCTGTGACATCACCTATAGTGTATGTTGGATCCTGTGTTTTCTACTGTATATAGAGGGGTTATCAGTCATTGTACAGGAGGAGGAGGTGAGCTGTGACATCATCTATTGTGGATGGTGGATCCTGTGTTATCTACTGTATATAGAGGTGTTATCAGTCATTGTACAGGAGGAGGAGGTGAGCTGTGACATCACCTATTGTGAATGGTGGATCCTGTGTTATCTACAGTATATAGAGGTGTCATCAGTCATTGTACAGGAGGAGGTGAGCTGTGACATCATCTATTGTGAATGGTGGATCCTGTGTTATCTACTGTATATAGAGGTGTTATCAGTCATTGTACTGGAGGAGGAGGTGGGTTGTGACATCATCTATTGTGAATGGTGGATCCTGTGTTATCTACTGTATATAGAGGTGTCATCAGTCATTGTACAGGAGGAGGAGGTGAGCTGTGACATCACCTATTGTGAATGGTGGATCCTGTGTTATCTGCTGTATATAGAGGTGTTATCAGTCATTGTACAGGAGGAGGAGGTGAGCTGTGACATCACCTATTGTGAATGGTGGATCCTGTGTTATCTACAGTATATAGAGGTGTCATCAGTCATTGTACAGGAGGAGGAGGTGAGCTGTGACATCACCTATTGTGAATGGTGGATCCTGTGTTATCTACTGTATATAGAGGTGTTATCAGTCATTGTACAGGAGGAGGAGGTGAGCTGTGACATCACCTATTGTGAATGGTGGATCCTGTGTTATCTACAGTATATAGAGGTGTCATCAGTCATTGTACAGGAGGAGGAGGTGAGCTGTGACAACACCTTTTGTGAATGGTGGATCCTGTGTTATCTACTGTATATAAATGTGTTTTCAGTCATTGTACAGGAGGAGGAGGTGAGCTGTGACATCACCTATTGTGTATGTTGGATCCTGTGTTATCTACTGTATATAGAGGTGTTATCAGTCATTGTACAGGAGGAGGAGGTGAGCTGTGACATCACCTATTGTGACTGGTGGATCCTGTGTTATCTACTGTATATAGAGGTGTTATCAGTCATTGTACAGGAGGAGGAGGTGAGCTGTAACATCACCTACTGTGAATGATGGATCCTGTGTTATCTACTGTATATAGAGGTGTTATCAGTTATTGTACAAGAGGAGGAGGTGAGCTGTGACATCACCTATTGTGAATGCTGGATCCTGTGTTACCTACTGTATATAGAGGTGTTATCAGTCATTGTACAGGAGGAGGAGGAGGTGAGCTGTGATATCACCTATTGTGAATCGTGGATCCTGTGTTATCTAATGTATATAAAGGTGTTATCAGTCATTGTACAGGAGGAGGAGGTGAGCTGTGATATCACCTATTGTGAATGGTGGATCCTGTGTTATCTACTGTATATAGAGGTGTTATCAGTCATTGTACAGGAGGAGGAGGTGAGCTGTGATATCACCTATTGTGAATGGTGGATCCTGTGTTATCTACTGTATATAGAGGTGTTATCAGTCATTGTACAGGAGGAGGAGGTGAGCTGTGATATCACCTATTGTGAATCGTGGATCCTGTGTTATCTACTGTATATAGAGGTGTTATCAGTCATTGTACAGGAGGAGGAGGTGAGCTGTGATATCACCTATTGTGAATGGTGGATCCTGTGTTATCTACTGTATATAGAGGTGTTATCAGTCATTGTACAGGAGATGGAGGTGAGCTGTGACATCACCTATTGTGAATCGTGGATCCTGTGTTATCTACTGTATATAGAGGTGTTATCAGTCATTGTACAGGAGGAGGAGGTGAGCTGTGATATCACCTATTGTGAATGGTGGATCCTGTGTTATCTACTGTATATAGAGGTGTTATCAGTCATTGTACAGGAGGAGGAGGTGACCTCTGTAAACAAAATTCTCAAAACATCTCAAATTATTCAGTAAGAAGAATGAGCTACAGTCACAGAAATACATGCTCTTTCACGCCTTGACAACAACTGATCCTGTGGCTGCACCATCTCCGGACTTGTCTCCATCGCACACATTGGAGTTGTCATTGGCAGGTGATTACACAGGAGCTGCCGGCAGCGTCTCCGGACTTGTCTCCATCGCAAACATTGGGGACGTCATTGGCAGGTGATTACACAGGGACTGCCAGTAACGTCTCCGGACTTGTCTCTATAGAGCACATTGGGGACGTCATTGGCAGGTGATTACACAGGAGCTGCCGGCAGCGGATCTTGATGATTTGTACAATCGGCAGCAGAACCTTCCTCAGACGACCATTAATTATCTCAGTGACAGCAGCCAAGTTTGAAGTTGCCGGGATTTCTGCACGAGGCTCAGACTCCGGACTGCAGAATCCAGACGTTTAGAAAATGTTTTTTCCATTTTTTACATTCTTTGCAGAGCAGTGACGTCTTCATCCTGTGATTTCCAGAATTCCACCACTTTCCGTCTGGTAATTTAAGCAGAATATACCTGAGAAGTGCACTGATTCTGTGCCCGCCGTACCTTTATACCTGGCTGGTCACTCTGCCATCTCTATATTTTCTTATGTCCATGACATTATTTCTGGGCTGTATTGTGTATAAATATGTGATTCTTCAGAATTTCTTTTACTCTGTGCCTGATGAAGAGACCTGCGTAGTCTCAAAAGCTGCAATTTGTTACCATCTTTTCAGTTCGCCATTAAAAGGTATCAACCACTGAGGACTCTCAATTCTAAATATTATTTTTTAGACATCTGTAGTTTTGTTTCCATATAATTTCAATGCAGAAAACATTCAGAAACACTTTGCTTTGACCTTTCTGCGGGTGATATATGGGGCTGGGGGCTCATTACAACAGTGCGTTCAATCACTGTCCAGCTAGCCGTGTGGAGAATAGTCTCGCTTTCTTACAGGTATTTCCACTTGGTGTTAATTATAATATGGTGGAGCGCATTGTCCCCTGGCCAAGGTAGTGACAGTTGAGACACTGGGTGGGGCCAGGATAGTGACAGATGAGACACTGGGCGGGGCCAGGATAGTGACAGATGAGACACTGGGCGGGGCCAGGATAGTGACAGATGAGACACTGGGCGGGGCCAGGATAGTGACAGATGAGACACTGGGTGGGGCCAGGATAGTGACAGATGAGACACTGGGTGGGGCCAGGATAGTGACAGATGAGACACTGGGCGGGGCCAGGATAGTGACAGATGAGACACTGGGCGGGGCCAGGATAGTGACAGATGAGACACTGGGCGGGGCCAGGATAGTGACAGATGAGACACTGGGCGGGGCCAGGATAGTGACAGATGAGACACTGGGCGGGGCCAGGATAGTGACAGATGAGACACTGGGCGGGGCCAGGATAGTGACAGATGAGACACTGGGCGGGGCCAGGATAGGGACAGATGAGACACTGGGCGGGGCCAGGATAGGGACAGTTGAGACACTGGGTGGGGCCAGGATAGTGACAGATGAGACACTGGGTAGGGTCAGGATAGTGACAGATGAGACACTGGGCGGGGCCAGGATAGTGACAGATGAGACACTGGGCGGGGCCAGGATAGTGACAGATGAGACACTGGGTGGGGCCAGGATAGTGACAGTTGAGACACTGGGCGGGGTCAGGATAGTGACAGTTGAGACACTGGGTGGGGCCAGGATAGGGACAGTTGAGACACTGGGTGGGGCCAGGATAGGGACAGTTGAGACACTGGGTGGGGCCAGGATAGGGACAGTTGAGACACTGGGTGGGGCCAGGATAGTGACAGTTGAGACACTGGGTGGGGCCAGGATAGTGACAGTTGAGACACTGGGCGGGGTCAGGATAGTGACAGTTGAGACACTGGGTGGGGCCAGGATAGGGACAGTTGAGACACTGGGTGGGGCCAGGATAGGGACAGTTGAGACACTGGGTGGGGCCAGAATAGTGACAGATGAGACACTGGGTGGGGTCAGGATAGTGACAGATGAGACACTGGGCGGGGCCAGGATAGTGACAGATGAGACACTGGGCGGGGCCAGGATAGTGACAGATGAGACACTGGGTGGGGCCAGGATAGTGACAGTTGAGACAGTGGGCGGGGTCAGGATAGTGACAGTTGAGACACTGGGTGGGGCCAGGATAGGGACAGTTGAGACACTGGGTGGGGCCAGGATAGGGACAGTTGAGACACTGGGTGGGGTCAGGATAGGGACAGTTGAGACACTGGGTGGGGCCAGGATAGTGACAGTTGAGACACTGGGTGGGGCCAGGATAGTGACAGTTGAGACACTGGGCGGGGTCAGGATAGTGACAGTTGAGACACTGGGCGGGGCCAGGATAGGGTCAGTTGAGACACTGGGTGGGGCTAGGATAGGGACAGTTGAGACACTGGGTGGGGCCAGGATAGGGACAGTTGAGACACTGGGTGGGGCCAGGATAGTGACAGTTGAGACACTGGGTGGGGCCAGGAAAGGGACAGTTGAGACACTGGGTGGGGTCAGGATAGTGACAGTTGAAACACTGGGTGGGGTCAGGATAGGGACAGTTGAGACACTGGGCGAGGCCAGGATAGGGACAGTTGAGAGACTGGGCGGGGCCAGGATAGTGACAGTTGAGACACTGGGCGGGGCCAGGATAGGGACAGTTGAGACACTGGGCGGGGCCAGGATAGGGACAGTTGAGACACTGGGCGGGGCCAGGATAGGGGAAGTTGAGACACTGGGCGGGGCCAGGGTAGTGACAGTTGAGACACTGGGTGGGGCCAGGATAGTGACAGTTGAGACACTGGGTGGGGCCAGGATAGTGACAGTTGAGACACTGGGTGGGGCCAGGATAGTGACATTTGAGACACTGGGCGGGGCCAGGATAGTGACAGTTGAGACACTGGGAGGAACCAGGATAGTGACAGTTGAGACACTGGGTGGGGCCAGGATAGTGACAGTTGAGACACTGGGCGGGGCCAGGATAGTGACAGATGAGACACTGGGCGGGGCCAGGATAGTGACAGATGAGACATTGGGTGGGGCCAGGATAGTGACAGTTGAGACACTGGGTGGGGCCAGGATAGTGACAGTTGAGACACTGGGTGGGGCCAGGATAGTGACAGTTGAGACACTGGGTGGGGCCAGGATAGTGACAGATGAGACACTGGGCTGGGCCAGGATAGTGACCGTTGAGACACTGGGCTGGGCCAGGATAGTAACCGTTGAGACACTGGGTGGGGCCAGGATAGTAACCGTTGAGACACTAGGTGGGGCCAGGATAGTGACAGTTGAGACACTGGGTGGGGCCAGGATAGTGACAGATGAGACACTGGGCTGGGCCAGGATAGTGACCGTTGAGACACTGGGCTGGGCCAGGATAGTGACCGTTGAGACACTGGATGGGGCCAGGGTAGTGGCAGTTAGAGTATGGGACTGGTGAAGTGAGGTTGCTGAGGTAACAAGTGCGAGAGAAGTCCAGTGGTCCAGGACCTTGGGGGCCGGAAGTTATTTGGACATGAAGGGAAAAGTGCAGCGAGGAACCAATAGCAACTAGGTTCAGCGGGAAATCCCAAAACGTCCAAGACCTACGGTCTGGAAAAGGTCGGAAAGCGACATCCTTGATTTCGCCCTCAGAGGAGAAAACAGGCGGGAAACCTTGACCATACGCTAATGTAGCTAGTCGGGAGGCTGCGGTACCGGATGGTCCGGTACCGGAATAAAGAATGAGAGGAGAACAAATGTGAACACACACTCCTTCCAGACCATGGAACATGAAGGGTTAAATGAATATGAGCAGTAAATGTCCCACAACACGAGCTCCTCATGTCACAGGACGTCCTCTGCAACCATCGGCCTCATCCATCAGGTGCTGCACATGGCTGCCGCATGAAATTTGCTGGATTTTTACGTTGCTTTCTGTCCCGTGTTGCTTGTGTGCTGAAACCATTGGTCTATGTAATTGGACCTGGGTGCATCTCTCCCTTGTGTCCTTGGAAGACGTCACATTGTGTCATTTTGTGTCCTTGTGTGTAGGACACAGAAACTTTAGGCAGAAACGTCTTAATTCAAGACCCGACTGAGTTCAGTCACTCAGAAGTTTCCGTCCGTGTATAAATATAACTCTAACCCTACCTAACCTCTCTAACTCAACTCTCCCTCTCTCTGACCTCAGCCTACTTACACTCTCTTCCCTCTCCTCTCCAGTGCACAAACTTGCACACCCTTGCAGAAATCACAAACCGGCAGCACGGTGGCGCAGTGGATAGCACTACAGCCTTGCAGCGCTGGAGTCCTGGGTTCAAGCCCCACTAAGGACAACATCTGCAAAGAGTTTGTATGTTCTCTTCGTGTTTGCGTGGGTTTCCTCCGGGTTCTCCGATTTCCTCCCACATTCCAAAGACATACTGATAGGGAATTTAGATTGTGAGCCCCAACGGAGACAGAGATGATAATGTGTGCAAACTGTAAAGCGCTGCGGAATATGTTAGCGCTATATAAAAATAAAGATTATTATTATCTATACTCACTTTCTGAATCCGTTCTTCCTCCTGCATACATAAGTTCCTTACACAATGAGGATACCTCTGCCATTTTATATAACACCACGATCTAAACGGTCACCCCCTCACACATCCCAAAACTCATATAATCAAAAGGCAACCCTGGCACCCCAGCCTGTCTAAAGAATTGACGCAGGCATCCAGGGTTGTAAAATATCGCACTCCAACGAGCACGTCTTCACATTCAGGCTCTCATTACTTTCAAGACCACATTCGCCACAGCTAAACAAACCTACTTCTCATCTCTCATATCCTCTCTGACTCACAACCCTAAACAGTTATTCAACACTTTCAACTCTCTCCTCCATCCCCCAGAACCTCCTCCCTCAGCTGAAGACTTTGCCTCATTCTAGAAGAAGACGATTGATAACATCAGACAAAGCTTTTGCCTCAAGTCCCCAATGCCCCTTCTCATAACTACTCAGCCGTCCTCCTCCAATACCAGCTTCTCCGCCATTACGGAAGATCATCTTTCCGCTCTACTCTCCAGATCACATCTCACCACCTGTACACTTTACTCGATCCCATCCCACCTCATCCCAAACCTCACAGTCTTCATCCCAACCCTAACCCATGTCTTCACCCTGTCTCTAACAACTGGTGTCTTCACCTCATGCTTCCTCCCTTGACAATGACTTTTGGGTTTTCATTGGCTGTAAGCCATAATCATTATTATTATTATTATTATTATTATTTATTTATATAGCACCATTGATTCCATGGTGCTGTACATGAGAAGGGGTTACATACAAGTTACAAATATCACTTACAGTAAACAAACTAACAATTACAGACTGATACAGAGGGGCGAGGACCCTGCCCTTGCGGGCTTACATTCTACAGGATTATGGGGAAGGAGACAGTAGGTTGAGGGTTGCAGGAGCTCCGGTGTTGGTGAGGCGGTAGCTCCAGTGTTGGTGAGGCGGTAGCTCCGGTGTTGGTGAGGCGGTAGCTCCGGTGTTGGTGAGGCGGTAGCTTCGTTGGTGATGAGGCAGCAGCGGTGTCAGTGCAGGCTGTAGGCTTTCCTGAAGAGATGAGTTTTCAGGTTCCGTCTGAAGGATCCGACTGTGGTTGATAGTCGGACGTGTTGGGGCAGAGAGTTCCAGAGGATGGGGGATATTCGGGAGAAGTCTTGGAGGCGATTGGATGAGGAGCGAATAAGTCATCATCAACATTAACAGAAATAAACACATGAAATAGATCACTCTGTGTGTAATGACTCTATAGAATATAGGAGATTCACTTTTTGTATTGAAGAACTGAAATAAATTCACTTTCTGATGATATTCTAATTTTGTGAGAAGCACTTGTATCTAACAAACCTTTATACAATATCAGAGTCCTCTGACACAGTCTTGTATATTTTACTGATTGCTGCGCCTTATGTCTGTAAGTAGGTCGGTGACTATTGGAGCTTCTATAAAAGCCTCTGCAGCAGTCGGGAGCCCGTCAGAATATATAATTACCTCTATAAGCCCCATTTTCATATACAAGTTCACCAGCGGCAGGCAGGGCCTGGAATTAATTTCCCATTTACTGGGAGCGAAGCCGCAGTATGGACAGAATGAGAATCGCTCCCAGAGCTTTCCCTAAATTACAAATAAATGCAGTTCATGGAAGGATCGGAGATTGTTGGGAAGAAATGTCAGCCGCGGCATCTGCTGATAAAGCACAGAACTCTGGATGTTATTTTTGGTGTTTTTCCATTTATGTGAACAACATCTGCGCACAGACAAAGTGGGGCCCTGGGCAAAACGAAAAGTGGGGCCCCAAATGCTGACATGCTGCACTAGCGCTCGTTAAGGCTACGTTCACACTAGCGTTGTGCGCCGCTGCGTCGGCGACGCGACGCACAATGCACCGAAAAACGCGTGCAAACGCACGCAAAAACGCAGCGTTTTTCGACGCGTGAGTCGTTTTTTGACGAAAATCGGACGCAAGAAAAATGCAACTTGTTGCGTTTTCTTGGTCCGACGCTAGCGTCAAAAAAGACGCACGTGTCGGAAAACGCAACAAGCAAAAACGCATGCGTCCCCCATGTTAAACATAGGGGCGCATGACGCGTGCGTCGCCGCTGCGTCGCCCGACGCTAGCGCGACGCACACTAGCCGAACGCTAGTGTGAACGTAGCCTTACACAGCCCAATTTCAGACCATTGAACAATCGCTGGTCGACTGCATTCAGGTCTTCGGGCGATTCTTTACACTCCTTTTACATCGGCTGATGAAGAATGATGGGGACAGAGTGACGGCTGATCTGATCGCTGTGTCCGCACATCACATTATCAGCAGCACAAGTCCTGGTTACACCCAGCGCGGTGGCGATACAATCACCCGATTAATAAGCATTCGCTCATTCGCTGGGTGATTGCTAACGTTCCCTGCGCACTCATCTGTGCTGCAGACATTACGCCAACGAGCTGCGCACACTGTATGTTACATATTACACACACTGTATGTTACATATTACACACACACACACTGCAGAGGACACACAAACACTGCAAGATACACACTCCACGCTACACACACACACACTTCCCCTTGAGGAAGCGGCGTGTGTACGCCGCGAAACGCGCGTCGGGGCGTTTCCACCGGTGGGATTTCTTTTCCCCCCTTCATCTCCTTCCCCTCCAGTTACACGGGTAAGCAATTATCCTTGGGCTTTACTATGGCCGTTGGGGTTTTCTCAGCTGTCAAGAAAGGCCGTACTGGGGGCCCACGGCACGTAAAGGGAGGCCGCCATGACGGGGTTACGTGGGACCTGGGGAGCTGGAGCAGTTAGAAGGGATACGGTGGTAAGGGGTTAACTGGGAACTTGAGGGGTGGCTTTAGGGGCATTTTTTGAAAATAAGGGGTGGAACTAGGGGACTGTGGGGAGGGGGCACATAAAAAGGGGCACGCTCCTCACGCAGGCATCCATTTTAGGTGCCTGCGTGACAAGTGAGGAATCTCTGTCACACTTACCAGAATGGACGTTGAAGCGATCCTCCAGCGTCTCCGGACGGCAGCCAGCTCCCAGGGGACAGATTGGCTGAATGCATCCGTTAACAGCCTTCTCCAGGGGACAATCGGGAGCACCATCGCAGGCACCGCAGGACGGGCGCCGGCCGCGGAGGACTAGGCCTCCGGCGCGCCTAAGCCCGGACATCATCCCCAGGGCCCGGCGCCGAAATAGGAGCCCCTCTGCGGACCCTCCGGTAAGCAGCGCTGTTCCCTCCACCTCACAGCGCGGCGCCGGGAGGAATCCTCCAGTGCGGCGGGGCCTACAACGGGGGGTGGATCCTTCCTCCCCTCCTTCAGTGTCCGGGCGACGTGGGGCGGCAGGAGCAGGAGCCGGTACGGCGGCCGCCAGCATGCCCGCTGGCGCCGCTCAGCGTGGGAGGCAGCGACAGCCGAGGAGACGGGGGTCAGGTGCGGTGGCCCCTCAGCGCCGAGGATTATGCGGGCGGCAGTCGGCTGGCCCTGGCATCAGCGTGCGGCCTTCTGCAGTGCACAGCTCTGGAGTCTTCAACGCAGCAGCGCCCTCTGCTGGTGGTGGCCTGGATATTGCAAGTTCTGCGCCCTCTGCTGGTGTTGGCCGGGATTTTCCTGCAGCTGCGCCCTCTGCTGGTGATGGCCGGGATTTTCCTGGATCTGCACCCTCTGCTGGTGATGGCCGGAACTTTCCTGGATCTGCGTCCTCTGCTGGTGGTGGCGGAAATTTTCCGGATTCCGGCAGGCGACATTCCGTCGCTTCGGTACGCAGTGCCGGGGACGTATCCGTGGCAAGGAGCCGCACATCTTCCATCGGGCGGCAGGATGCTGGCTCGGCCTTTTCCCTTTCCGCAGCACCAGGGCAGTCGACGGCATCACCGAGTCGCCAGGACACGGATACGGCCGCCAGGAGTTCGGCGGGCAACATCGCGGATCAAGCCGGTCGGGATGCAGGACACCTTCGGCTGGGAGCTGGATCTTCGGCTGCTGGGCTCACAGCACCCAGGCAGCTAGGTGAGAACATTTTCCCTATCTTTAATTTGCCAGGCATAGTTTCCCCTGAAGCTAGGAATAGTGACATTACTTCGGGAGTTGCTAGCGGGGGTATGGGTTTAATCCTTAGAGGTTTAGGGGAGCTAGCGGGCTTGTGGGGGTCCGGTCTTAGCAGGGGGTCTTTGCCGTCAGCTGCTTGGTTGGGAAATACGGGGTCGTTTGAGGGGTCTAGACAGTTGTCTGAAGTTACGGGTACATCCAGCAGTGCGGGTCCTGCGGCAGACACGGGGAGCTCATCAAGGGAGAAGGACGGAACAGCACCAGGGCCTGGGTCAGGAATTGATGCACCAGGTGAGGGAGCTTTGCAGGATAAGGAAAAGGAGGATGTACCGCAACTAGACGATGCGGCTAGGGGGGAGGTCTATGTCTGCTTCGAGGGCCCGTTAGGGGCACATTTAAAACAAGAGGTTAGGGAAAAAATCTGGAAAGGGGAGTACATAGAAATATTTTCTCTTTTACCCCTAGAGAGATTTAATTTGGATAGACCTAGAAGGGAGGACTCTAAAAAAGAAGATGAGGAGAAACGGAGATACAGGCTGATTCCCAGATCATTTTCAAATTGGCTGCAAGCTTTCGCTATTATGGCTAGCGTAATCGGGGAGAAGGCCCCGGAAAATTGCTCGGCATTATTTTGTTACTTAGATGCCATAGGGGAGGCTTACAGGACCTATGGGGGACAGGGTTGGTTACGCTATGACGAACAGTTTCGTCAGCGTAAGGCTTTTAGGCCAAGTATCAGGTGGGATCACAAGGACATAGCGTTGTGGATGAGAGTTATGGTCCCGTCCCGTTTAGGTCAGACTAGCCAGCCTTTTCACGGGGGCGCCGGGAGTTCAGGGCAGTCAGGACACTCGGCGGCTTTGCAGAAGGGACTGTGTTTCGCCTTCAATGATGGCATATGCAGATTCGGGAGCAAGTGTAAATATAGGCACGAGTGTTCAACCTGCGGGGGGGTGCATTGCGCTTCAAAATGTTTCAGGGGTAACAGGCAAAAAGTTGGAGATTCAGCTGACAAAAGGGGTGACTCCGGTGCAGTGGGTCGTGATGGAGGCCTTTCTAAGTAGATACCCTGATAGGTCAGCTGCAGTTTTATTGCGCGACGGTTTTAAGGAGGGTTTCAAAATCCCTTATGTTGAGCAGGATGTTAGTTTAAAAAGAAAAAATTTGAAATCGGCGTTACAATTCCCGGAGGTCGTGTCGGAGAAGTTGAATAAGGAAGTTGCTCTGGGAAGAATGGCAGGCCCGTTTGTCGCCCCTCCGATTGCAAATCTAAGGGTGTCACCTCTTGGCGTGGTCCCTAAGAAAGAACCTAATAAATTTAGGTTAATCCATCACCTGTCATTTCCGAAGGGATCTTCGGTTAATGATGGTATTGATCCCGAGTTGAGTTCGGTGTCGTACTTATCATTCGATTCAGCGATGGAGTGGGTTAGAGCATGTGGAAAGGGGGCTAAGCTGGCTAAGACCGACATCGAAGCGGCCTTTCGTTTGTTGCCAGTTCATCCTGACAGTTTGCATTTATTGGGTTGTTTTTGGGATGGCGGCTTCTTTGTTGATCGTTGTCTTCCCATGGGTTGCTCGATTTCATGTGCTTACTTTGAGGCCTTCAGCACGTTCCTAGAATGGGTGGTGAAAGATGTGTCTGGGATACGCTCATGTTCGCACTATCTGGATGACTTTCTGTTTATAGGGCCAGCGGAATCAGCAGATTGTTCGATTTTGTTGCATACAATGGAGAGTGTGACAAAAAACTTCGGGGTGCCTTTGGCGGAGGATAAAACAGTTGGTCCGGTGACAGTGTTGAGCTTCCTAGGCATTGAAATCGACACGGTAGCAATGGAATGTAGGCTACCTGCAGACAAGGTTACCGCGTTGCGCCAAGATGTGGTTAATACGATTGGTTTGAAGAAGATAAATTTGCGCAGTTTGCAATCGTTGTTAGGGAAACTGAACTTTGCATGTAGGATCATGCCGATGGGTCGAGCGTTCTGCCGCCGCCTATCCTTGGCAACAGTAGGGGTAAAGTCCCCTTTGCATTTCATCAGGATAAAGAAAGAGTTTCGGGACGATTTGAAGATGTGGGCGGATTTTCTGGACGAGTACAATGGCAGATCTCTGTGGATTCAGCCGGTGGCAGATGCTACCTCCTTGGGCATTTTGGTGCATGTCGTTGAAATGAGTGGCTTTGGTCTTTTCTTTCATGGTAGCTGGTCAGCAGCGGCTTGGCCGGAAGAATGGAAGGAGGAGGGGTTAACAAACAACCGGCTACTGTTGCATTTGTTCCCCAGGGTAGTTGCGTTGGCCCTGTGGGGTGACAAATTGAGGAATTTGAAGATTTCTTTTCATTGTGAGCATGTTGGAACGGTGACGGCGGTAAACTCGTTGTCAGCGGCTACGCCTGCAGTAGTGAAGGTCTTGCAGCACTTGGTTTTCCTGGGTCTTAAGTTTAACTTATGGATTGTATCTGAAGTTAGCTTGTCAGCGCCTGATCCAATAGTTGTTGCTCTTTCTCAATTTCAGTGGCAGCTTTTCCGGGATTTGGCACCACAGGCGGAGAGCGCGGGCCGGGATTGTCCAGTGGAGTTGTGGAACCTGCCGCGAGGGCCGTAACAGAGTTATTTACCAAATCGCTCGCGGATTCATCTTGGTCTCATTATAATCAGGCTTGGAGCTTGTGGGAATCCTGGATGTCAAGTATGGACCAGGATATGGAGGAGGAGTATGGTTTGTTGTTGTTCTTAGGTCATCATTGGGAGGCAGGTTGGTCTGTGACACGTTTGAATAAGTTTCTGGCGGGGCTAGCCTTCAACCTTAAATGGAGGGGGGGTAAGGATATAACGAAATCCTTCTTGGTTCGGCAAGTTGTTCGGGGTTGGAAGAAAGGCTGGAAGGCTTCGGACGGTCGCCGACCCGTATCTTATGAGGTGCTCTCAGCCATTGAGCGGAAGTTGCAAGAGGTGTGTTTTTTCGAATGGGAAGTGGTTCTGTTCTGTGCAGCCTTTTCTTTGGCCTTCTTTGGGGCATTTCGGTTAGGTGAGTTGGTTAGCCCGTCCGTTAGTAAAAAAGGTATTTTGTTAAGAGAAAACGTGGATGTCGAAGGGAATAAGGTGGTAGTGTTTATTAAGGCTTCCAAAACGGACGTGTATGGGAAAGGGTGCAAAGTGGTGTTGTTCAATGTTGAAGGATCCCCGGTGTGCCCGGTGGCATCCGTGAAGAAGTACATGGCAAAGGGCGGGGTGTTAGACGAGCCATTCTTGGTGCACGAAAATGGGTCTTTCTTGTCCCGTTTTCAGTTTATTTCTGTTTTTAGGAAATGTTTGGCGGCAGCGGGCTTACCTGCAACACAATATAGTGGTCACTCCTTCAGGATCGGGGCAGCGACTGAGGCCGCTAGGTGGGGCCTTGGTGAGGATGTGGTTCGGAGAATTGGGAGGTGGGAATCTTCAAGATTCCAGTCGTATGTTCGCCCAAACCTATTGTGAGTTAGAAGCTGTGTTAAGTTAATTGTTTGTTGCCTTTCTTTCTGTGTTGCAGGGCCTGATCCGATGCTCGTCTGGATCATGGGGCATTCGTATGTTGTATGGGCTGCGTTGCGTGCTGCGGTTCGTCCGGACGGTCGTCAGTTGGGTCTTTCTCGAGAGACAGTGACTTTACGATGGATCGGTAAAAGGGGGATGGTGTGGAAGGAATGGTTACCTGAATTTCATCGTTTTGTTAGACTGGATAGAGTGCCGGAGATCGTGGTGATACATTTAGGGGGGAATGATTTGGCTAAACGGTCTTGTAGGGAGCTGATTAAGGATATCAAATTCGATATCCTGAGGTTCTGGGTCATGTTTCCAAAAGTAGTGTTGGTGTGGTCCGACATCATTCCCCGTAAAAGATGGAGAGGTGCTAGATCACACGAGGGGGTGAACAGGGCCCGGATTAAAATAAACAGGGCCATATCTCGGTTTATGGTGAGGAATGGCGCGTTGGCCGTGAGACATGTGGACTTGGAATCGGGTCAAGGAGCTTACTGGAGAGCTGATGGCGTGCACCTGAACGCGGTGGGTAATGATATGTGGTGTTTGGCTATCCGTAGTGGCATTGAATTAAGCTTGAAGGTGTGGAGGGACATGAATGGCTAAGGTGTCAGGCCATTCGTGTTCGTGGCGGGGGTGGAGGTCCTCGAAGTCGGTGGAAATGGTAAATCGTGGTTCAATGGGGTGGGGATCTTGAGAGGTCCTGGACACCCCATGAGAGAATTTAACAAGGCGCGGTACGGTTATTCCGCGTGAGGTGGATACCCCCTTCACACCACACACACACTGTATGTTACACACTCCACACACACTGCAAGATACACACTCCACAATACACACACACTGTATGTTACACACTCCACACACACTGCAAGATACACACTCCACAATACACACACACTGTATGTTACACACTCCACACACACTGCAAGATGCACACTCCACACCACACACACACTGTATGTTACACACTCCACACACACTGCAAGATGCACACTCCCCACCACACACACACTGTATGTTACACACTCCACACACACTGCAAGATACACACTCCACAATACACACACACTGTATGTTACACACTCCACACACACTGCAAGATACCCCCTTCACACCACACACACACTGTATGTTACACACTCCACACACACTGCAAGATACACACTCCACAATACACACACACTGTATGTTACACACTCCACACACACTGCAAGATACACACTCCCCACCACACACACACTGTATGTTACACACTCCACACACACTGCAAGATACACACTCCACAATACACACACTGTATGTTACACACTCCACACACACTGCAAGATACACACTCCACACCACACACACACTGTATGTTACACACTCCACACACACTGCAAGATACCCCCTTCACACCACACACACACTGTATGTTACACACTCCACACACACTGCAAGATGCACACTCCACACCACACACACACTGTATGTTACACACTCCACACACACTGCAAGATACACACTCCACAATACACACACACTGTATGTTACACACTCCACACACACTGCAAGATACACACTCCCCACCACACACACACTGTATGTTACACACTCCACACACACTGCAAGATACACACTCCACAATACACACACTGTATGTTACACACTCCACACACACTGCAAGATACACACTCCACACCACACACACACTGTATGTTACACACTCCACACACACTGCAAGATGCCCCCTTCACACCACACACACACTGTATGTTACACACTCCACACACACTGCAAGATACACACTCCACAATACACACACACTGTATGTTACACACTCCACACACACTGCAAGATGCACACTCCACACCACACACACACTGTATGTTACACACTCCACACACACTGCAAGATACACACTCCACACCACACACACACTGTATGTTACACACTCCACACACACTGCAAGATACACACTCCACAATACACACACACTGTATGTTACACACTCCACACACACTGCAAGATACACACTCCCCACCACACACACACACTGTATGTTACACACTCCACACACACTGCAAGATACCCCCTTCACACCACACACACACTGTATGTTACACACTCCACACACACTGCAAGATACACACTCCACACCACACACACACTGTATGTTACACACTCCACACACACTGCAAGATACACACTCCCCACCACACACACACACTGTATGTTACACACTCCACACACACTGCAAGATACCCCCTTCACACCACACACACACTGTATGTTACACACTCCACACACACTGCAAGATACACACTCCACAATACACACACACTGTATGTTACACACTCCACACACACTGCAAGATACACACTCCCCACCACACACACACTGTATGTTACACACTCCACACACACTGCAAGATACACACTCCCCACCACACACACACTGTATGTTACACACTCCACACACACTGCAAGATACACACTCCCCACCACACACACACTGTATGTTACACACTCCACACACACTGCAAGATACCCCCTCCACACCACACACACACTGTATGTTACACACTTCACACACACTGCAAGATACACACTCCCCACCACACACACACTGTATGTTACACACTCCACACACACTGCAAGATACCCCCTTCACACCACACACACACTGTATGTTACACACTCCACACACACTGCAAGATACACACTCCCCACCACACACACACTGTATGTTACACACTCCACACACACTGCAAGATACACACTCCCCACCACACACACACTGTATGTTACACACTCCACACACACTGCAAGATACACACTCCCCACCACACACACACTGTATGTTACACACTCCACACACACTGCAAGATACCCCCTTCACACCACACACACACTGTATGTTACACACTCCACACACACTGCAAGATACACACTCCCCACCACACACACACTGTATGTTACACACTCCACACACACTGCAAGCTACCCCCTTCACACCACACACACACTGTATGTTACACACTCCACACACACTGCAAGATACACACTCCACACCACACACACACTGTATGTTACACACTCCACACACACTGCAAGATACACACTCCCCACCACACACACACTGTATGTTACACACTCCACACACACTGCAAGATACACACTCCCCACCACACACACACTGTATGTTACACACTCCACACACACTGCAAGATACACACTCCACACCACACACACACTGTATGTTACACACTCCACACACACTGCAAGATACACACTCCCCACCACACACACACTGTATGTTACACACTCCACACACACTGCAAGATACACACTCCACACCACACACACACTGTATGTTACACACTCCACACACACTGCAAGATACACACTCCACACCACACACACACTGTATGTTACACACTCCACACACACTGCAAGATACCCCCTTCACACCACACACACACTGTATGTTACACACTCCACACACACTGCAAGATACACACTCCACACCACACACACACTGTATGTTACACACTCCACACACACTGCAAGATACACACTCCCCACCACACACACACACTGTATGTTACACACTCCACACACACTGCAAGATACCCCCTTCACACCACACACACACTGTATGTTACACACTCCACACACACTGCAAGATACACACTCCACAATACACACACACTGTATGTTACACACTCCACACACACTGCAAGATACACACTCCCCACCACACACACACTGTATGTTACACACTCCACACACACTGCAAGATACACACTCCCCACCACACACACTGTATGTTACACACTCCACACACACTGCAAGATACACACTCCCCACCACACACACACTGTATGTTACACACTCCACACACACTGCAAGATACACACTCCCCACCACACACACACTGTATGTTACACACTCCACACACACTGCAAGATACCCCCTCCACACCACACACACACTGTATGTTACACACTTCACACACACTGCAAGATACACACTCCCCACCACACACACTGTATGTTACACACTCCACACACACTGCAAGATACCCCCTTCACACCACACACACACTGTATGTTACACACTCCACACACACTGCAAGATACACACTCCCCACCACACACACACTGTATGTTACACACTCCACACACACTGCAAGATACACACTCCCCACCACACACACACTGTATGTTACACACTCCACACACACTGCAAGATACACACTCCCCACCACACACACACTGTATGTTACACACTCCACACACACTGCAAGATACCCCCTTCACACCACACACACACTGTATGTTACACACTCCACACACACTGCAAGATACACACTCCCCACCACACACACACTGTATGTTACACACTCCACACACACTGCAAGATACCCCCTTCACACCACACACACACTGTATGTTACACACTCCACACACACTGCAAGATACACACTCCACACCACACACACACTGTATGTTACACACTCCACACACACTGCAAGATACACACTCCCCACCACACACACACTGTATGTTACACACTCCACACACACTGCAAGATACACACTCCCCACCACACACACACTGTATGTTACACACTCCACACACACTGCAAGATACACACTCCACACCACACACACACTGTATGTTACACACTCCACACACACTGCAAGATACACACTCCCCACCACACACACACTGTATGTTACACACTCCACACACACTGCAAGATACACACTCCCCACCACACACACACTGTATGTTACACACTCCACACACACTGCAAGATACACACTCCACACCACACACACACTGTATGTTACACACTCCACACACACTGCAAGATACCCCCTTCACACCACACACACACTGTATGTTACACACTCCACACACACTGCAAGATACACACTCCCCACCACACACACACTGTATGTTACACACTCCACACACACTGCAAGATACACACTCCCCACCACACACACACTGTATGTTACACACTCCACACACACTGCAAGATACCCCCTTAACACCACACACACACTGTATGTTACACACTCCACACACACTGCAAGATACACACTCCCCACCACACACACACTGTATGTTACACACTCCACACACACTGCAAGATACACACTCCCTACCACACACACACTGTATGTTACACACTCTACACACACTGCAAGATACCCCCTTCACACCACACACTGTATGTTACACACTCCACACACACTGCAAGATACACACTCCACACCACACACACACTGTATGTTACACACTCCACACACACTGCAAGATACCCCCTTCACACCACACACACACTGTATGTTACACACTCCACACACACTGCAAGATACACACTCCCCACCACACACACACACTGTATGTTACACACTCCACACACACTGCAAGATACACACTCCACACCACACACACACTGTATGTTACACACTCCACACACACTGCAAGATACACACTCCCCACCACACACACACTGTATGTTACACACTCCACACACACTGCAAGATACACACTCCCCACCACACACACACTGTATGTTACACACTCCACACACACTGCAAGATACACACTCCACACCACACACACACTGTATGTTACACACTCCACACACACTGCAAGATACACACTCCCCACCACACACACACTGTATGTTACACACTCCACACACACTGCAAGATACCCCCTTCACACCACACACACACTGTATGTTACACACTCCACACACACTGCAAGATACACACTCCCCACCACACACACACTGTATGTTACACACTCCACACACACTGCAAGATACACACTCCACACCACACACACACTGTATGTTACACACTCCACACACACTGCAAGATACACACTCCCCACCACACACACACTGTATGTTACACACTCCACACACACTGCAAGATACACACTCCACACCACACACACACTGTATGTTACACACTCCACACACACTGCAAGATACACACTCCACACCACACACACACTGTATGTTACACACTCCACACACACTGCAAGATACCCCCTTCACACCACACACACACTGTATGTTACACACTCCACACACACTGCAAGATACACACTCCACACCACACACACACTGTATGTTACACACTCCACACACACTGCAAGATACACACTCCCCACCACACACACACACTGTATGTTACACACTCCACACACACTGCAAGATACCCCCTTCACACCACACACACACTGTATGTTACACACTCCACACACACTGCAAGATACACACTCCACAATACACACACACTGTATGTTACACACTCCACACACACTGCAAGATACACACTCCCCACCACACACACACTGTATGTTACACACTCCACACACACTGCAAGATACACACTCCCCACCACACACACTGTATGTTACACACTCCACACACACTGCAAGATACACACTCCCCACCACACACACACTGTATGTTACACACTCCACACACACTGCAAGATACACACTCCCCACCACACACACACTGTATGTTACACACTCCACACACACTGCAAGATACCCCCTCCACACCACACACACACTGTATGTTACACACTTCACACACACTGCAAGATACACACTCCCCACCACACACACTGTATGTTACACACTCCACACACACTGCAAGATACCCCCTTCACACCACACACACACTGTATGTTACACACTCCACACACACTGCAAGATACACACTCCCCACCACACACACACTGTATGTTACACACTCCACACACACTGCAAGATACACACTCCCCACCACACACACACTGTATGTTACACACTCCACACACACTGCAAGATACACACTCCCCACCACACACACACTGTATGTTACACACTCCACACACACTGCAAGATACCCCCTTCACACCACACACACACTGTATGTTACACACTCCACACACACTGCAAGATACACACTCCCCACCACACACACACTGTATGTTACACACTCCACACACACTGCAAGATACCCCCTTCACACCACACACACACTGTATGTTACACACTCCACACACACTGCAAGATACACACTCCACACCACACACACACTGTATGTTACACACTCCACACACACTGCAAGATACACACTCCCCACCACACACACACTGTATGTTACACACTCCACACACACTGCAAGATACACACTCCCCACCACACACACACTGTATGTTACACACTCCACACACACTGCAAGATACACACTCCACACCACACACACACTGTATGTTACACACTCCACACACACTGCAAGATACACACTCCCCACCACACACACACTGTATGTTACACACTCCACACACACTGCAAGATACACACTCCCCACCACACACACACTGTATGTTACACACTCCACACACACTGCAAGATACACACTCCACACCACACACACACTGTATGTTACACACTCCACACACACTGCAAGATACCCCCTTCACACCACACACACACTGTATGTTACACACTCCACACACACTGCAAGATACACACTCCCCACCACACACACACTGTATGTTACACACTCCACACACACTGCAAGATACACACTCCCCACCACACACACACTGTATGTTACACACTCCACACACACTGCAAGATACCCCCTTAACACCACACACACACTGTATGTTACACACTCCACACACACTGCAAGATACACACTCCCCACCACACACACACTGTATGTTACACACTCCACACACACTGCAAGATACACACTCCCTACCACACACACACTGTATGTTACACACTCTACACACACTGCAAGATACCCCCTTCACACCACACACTGTATGTTACACACTCCACACACACTGCAAGATACACACTCCACACCACACACACACTGTATGTTACACACTCCACACACACTGCAAGATACCCCCTTCACACCACACACACACTGTATGTTACACACTCCACACACACTGCAAGATACACACTCCCCACCACACACACACACTGTATGTTACACACTCCACACACACTGCAAGATACACACTCCACACCACACACACACTGTATGTTACACACTCCACACACACTGCAAGATACACACTCCCCACCACACACACACTGTATGTTACACACTCCACACACACTGCAAGATACACACTCCCCACCACACACACACTGTATGTTACACACTCCACACACACTGCAAGATACACACTCCACACCACACACACACTGTATGTTACACACTCCACACACACTGCAAGATACACACTCCCCACCACACACACACTGTATGTTACACACTCCACACACACTGCAAGATACACACTCCCCACCACACACACACTGTATGTTACACACTCCACACACACTGCAAGATACACACTCCCCACCACACACACACTGTATGTTACACACTCCACACACACTGCAAGATACCCCCTTCACACCACACACACACTGTATGTTACACACTCCACACACACTGCAAGATACACACTCCCCACCACACACACACTGTATGTTACACACTCCACACACACTGCAAGATACACACTCCCTACCACACACACACTGTATGTTACACACTCTACACACACTGCAAGATACCCCCTTCACACCACACACTGTATGTTACACACTCCACACACACTGCAAGATACACACTCCACACCACACACACACTGTATGTTACACACTCCACACACACTGCAAGATACCCCCTTCACACCACACACACACTGTATGTTACACACTCCACACACACTGCAAGATACACACTCCCCACCACACACACACACTGTATGTTACACACTCCACACACACTGCAAGATACACACTCCCCACCACACACACACTGTATGTTACACACTCCACACACACTGCAAGATACCCCCTTCACACCACACACACACTGTATGTTACACACTCCACACATACTGCAAGATACCCCCTTCACACCACACACACACTGTATGTTACACACTTCACACACACTGCAAGATACACACTCCCCACCACACACACACTGTATGTTACACACTCCACACACACTGCAAGATACCCCCTTCACACCACACACACACTGTATGTTACACACTCCACACACACTGCAAGATACACACTCCACACCACACACACACTGTATGTTACACACTTCACACACACTGCAAGATACACACTCCCCACCACACACACACTGTATGTTACACACTCCACACACACTGCAAGATACACACTCCACACCACACACACACTGTATGTTACACACTCCACACACACTGCAAGATACACACTCCACACCACACACACACTGTATGTTACACACTCCACACACACTGCAAGATACCCCCTCCACACCACACACACACTGTATGTTACACACTCCACACACACTGCAAGATGCACACTCCACACCACACACACACACTGTATGTTACACACTCCACACACACTGCAAGATACACACTCCCCACCACACACACACTGTATGTTACACACTCCACACACACTGCAAGATACACACTCCCCACCACACACACACACTGTATGTTACACACTCCACACACACTGCAAGATACCCCCTTCACACCACACACACACTGTATGTTACACACTCCACACACACTGCAAGATACACACTCCACACCACACACACACTGTATGTTACACACTCCACACACACTGCAAGATACACACTCCACACCACACACACACTGTATGTTACACACTCCACACACACTGCAAGATACACACTCCACACCACACACACTGTATGTTACACACTCCACACACACTGCAAGATACACACTCCCCACCACACACACACACTGTATGTTACACACTCCACACACACTGCAAGATACACACTCCCCACCACACACACACTGTATGTTACACACTCCACACACACTGCAAGATACCCCCTTCACACCACACACACTGTATGTTACACACTCCACACACACTGCAAGATACACACTCCCCACCACACACACACTGTATGTTACACAATCCACACCACACACACACACACACACACACACACACACTGTATGTTACACACTCCACACCGCACACACACTAAACAATTCACACGTGCACTGCAAGGTACACACTCCATGCTACACACACTGCCGAGTACACACTAGGCACTCTCCTCTTATTCATGCAGTAATAAAGCATGACAGGCATTGTCAGTGCAATTTCTGGTTTCCAAAGGCTGAAGACCACGCACTAACCAGCACACCAAAACTACAAGTGTGAACGGTCTTTCTGGCGGCTCATTTGGAATTTGGAATCCTGGACAATTGCCCAGTTTTTCACCCTCCAATGTCAGCCCTATCTGTGCACTGTGAGGTAATTTACCAATTAGAGCATGTGCTGTTGGAGGCAGTATGTACGGCACTGTTATAGGAGGCAGTATGTACGGCACTGTTATAGGAGGCAGTATAAATGGCACTGTTATAGGAGGCAGTATAAATGGCACTTTTATAGGAGGCAGTATAAATGGCACTTTTATAGGAGGCAGTATGTACGGCACTGTTATAGGAGGCAGTATAAATGGCACTTTTATAGGAGGCAGTATGTACGGCACTGTTATAGGAGGCAGTATAAATGGCACTTTTATAGGAGGCAGTATGTATGACACTTTTATATCAGACAGTATAGATGACACTGTTATAGGAGGCAGTACAAGATGCCAGTTTAGAGGACTACGGCACCGGCTGAAAAAATACAGACCTGCTCCATTGACCATCACTGAACCCATAGATACGTTTTGGGAAGTCAGGATTTGGACCCACTGGTCACCTGAGTCATATGGATACTTTTGGGGATGCCAGGATTGGGACCCACCAGTCACCTGGCTCCATGGAGATGTTCGAAAAAATCAGGTTGTGATTGTCCGGTCACCTGGCCTTGTCCTCAACTTTCCGCCAGCTTCCTAAGCTTGTCGTTACCTCCTCGCTGTGCATGCCACAGATGGGGCAATCGGCCCTGGTGTCGTTACCTCCTCGCTGTGCATGCCACAGATGGGGCAATCGGCCCTGGTGTCGTTACCTCCTCGCTGTGCATGCCACAGATGGGGCAATCGGCCCTGGTGTCGTTACCTCCTCGCTGTGCATGCCACAGATGGGGCAATCGTCCCTGGTGTCGTTACCTCCTCGCTGTGCATGCCACAGATGGGGCAATCGGCCCTGGTGTCGTTACCTCCTCGCTGTGCATGCCACAGATGGGGCAATCGTCCCTGGTGTCGTTACCTCCTCGCTGTGCATGCCACAGATGGGGCAATCGGCCCTGGTGTCGTTACCTCCTCGCTGTGCATGCCACAGATGGGGCAATCGTCCCTGGTGTCGTTACCTCCTCGCTGTGCATGCCACAGATGGGGCAATCGGCCCTGGTGTCGTTACCTCCTCGCTGTGCATGCCACAGATGGGGCAATCGTCCCTGGTGTCGTTACCTCCTCGCTGTGCATGCCACAGATGGGGCAATCGGCCCTGGAAGCTATGAAGTCACAGCTACTCTTATCCCAGAGAGTCAGGGGAAGGGGGAGACTGTAATTTGCTCCATCTTGGGTGTTTTGATAGGACTGTTCTATTTGCTGTTTGCCTGTTTTGTGGTTCAATAAAGTATTGTCACACTGTTTTACCCTCACCCTGTGTTGTCTGAGTAGCGTTACAGCCATGGTAAAAGCAGAGCGGGTGTTTGGCGGGACGATCCCTGGTCTTGAGCCAGCGGACTAGAGCACCCGCTGACCCCCGTGTCTCCACAGTGGGTGATAAATACAGAAGTGGTGATGTGTTTGTGCTTCATTCTGGGTATCATTCTAACAAGCGAGGACAGTGGCTCACAATCAGGCTTTGCTCAGAGTCATTTCTCTGGCAGCTCGCACAAACCAAGATTGAAAACATTGCAGTGTAAAAGTATAACAGCGTTTCCTCCGTTCTCCAATCTCATAATCCAATAACATTGTACTTGTGTTACATCGTGTCCTTTGCTCCAGTCACTTCAAGAGCTGCATTCGAAATTCTCCAGAAATAATACCGCAATCAATTTACCAGCAAACCCCGTAGCCGAGTTCCCAGAATGCATTGTGCTCCGGTTTCGGGACAGGAGCAGAATTGTGAGTGCGGCTTTGGATGAAAATATGATCCCAGTGCGGAAATATTCATTCATTCTATGATATGTAATCTTTAGTGAATTGGTCAGATTTCTTTTTTTCTCACTTTGTTTGTTTCATGCTACAGTTTTACTTGTGCGCTGACTTTCCTCCATAGCTGCAGGTTGTATTTTTGTAGACTTTGGTTTTACCAACGGAGTCAACAGGGAGCGGAAATAAAAGCAAATAAATCGATGCAATGAAATCCGCTCGCCGTCAACCTGTGTTATTGCTGCGGTATGCACAATACATGGAGGCAGCATGGCTCCGAGCCGCACAGCGAGGCTGCAACCAGCAGCAGCGCAGACTGAGCGCAGCGTCCGGAGAGCGGCAGCTGAAGGGTTACTATACACGGGTGACAGCTTCAGGCACATTGTAGCAAAAGTCCGAAAATCCAATTTCTTCTCAACTTTCTTTCTCTCAATTATGCTCAAGAAAAATATTGCAAAGCAATAATGTAACAGTTTAAAAAAGATACATTTCAAATTTGAAATAAAATATTATATAAAGGCATCATGGACGGAGAAGCCGCCGATAACGGGGGGAAATTACACAAATAAGTTTCTGATGGTAAACGAATCTGCGGCGTCACATGTTCCCTGTGATTTTGTCCTGCAGTAATTTGTTCTGCAACATCGTAGTGTCTGTGACAAATATATAATTAACTCGTCCTCTTCAGATGGTTTATTTATGGTTTGTGCAAAGATATCCGGTGATATCATGTATCAAATATAGGAAACGCTCCAGTCTCTGGGCCTGATACATTATTGCATTTGCGCCTTTATTGTCTAGTTATTGATATTTGATGTCTATTTTTCATTTCTGCCTTACTCTTTTTTTTTTTTTTTTTACCTTTTCTACAGTCGGTTTTATTAGCGTTTGCCTTTTTATGTCCATCATTGTGGGGAAGATTTAAAGTTTGCAAATCTTTTTTAGGTGATTCATAAATAGCACCCATTTAATAAAAAAGTTGTAACTGGTCCCATTTTTAAGAATTTGTCGCAAAAGAAGGTTATCCAATAAAAAGTGACTTAAAACCAACAAATGATGAGTCCTGACTAAAATCACTCTAGGGGGAAGACTGGAGAACATTTGTACAAAAAAAGTTAAGGACTTTTACAATTGATGAATCAGCCCCGAAACCTCAAGTGTCGCCCAAAATGACGACAACAAAAAAACAAACAGGCAAAAGCATCTAAAACAGACTATAAAATGAATGAGTAAAGGTGCACATGAAAAACAGGCAAAAAGGAAATACAAAAAAAGAAGCAAATCTTATAATGAATGGGCTCCTTGTGAGTCAGTTCAGCTTTTTAAAGATCTTTTTTTTATTTCATAGAATGGAAACAATTTTATTTACATTTTTTGTCTACAGATCTTGTTCTAACCTAATCAGCTAAAGTTTTGTTACAACGTTTCATTGGAGAGAATCCTTTATGAGCTGAACATGGCAGCACCACTACCAATATGGAAACTTTAGGCTGATAACTGAACCAAACTGACACATTGTAATAAACTGCAGCTGTGTGAACAGGATCTTGAGTTTTCTTCTTTCACATCATTAATAAGAAGTAAGAGGTTATGTGTGCAATAGCCCGGTGACAGGTGGTCTGCTCCACGGCCACCTCCACGTGGGGTCTTCTGCTGCTGCAGGGTCCATTATTGTAAGGAACAGAATTTTAGCTGTTGGGTCAGATGCAATATCTGCGCTCGTGTCCCCGGATCCTCGTTACGTGCTGTTATCAGACATGCAGGCGATCATGGGTTAAACGGAGCCCGTTCACTGCATCTACAATAAATGAGGGCAGATAAATGAGGAATCATCACTGCGGCTCTGCTTCATTAGGAGACACTTCTGTCCAGCAGTCGTCGTCCTATTACTAAATGTCAGGCTCAAGTGGAGCAAGTAATCATCAGGGATCAGTGAGCGACTGAAGACAGCAGCAAAGCTGCACAATCAATGTCATTACTATTCCTGTTAGACAGGGAAATGAAAGCGGTCACTATCAGAGAAGGAGAATGCTGGGTCTCAAGTTTTCTCAACTACAAAGCTCAGCAGGCCCTGGCACTCAGGCAGGGGTGGATTAAGGGTAGCCAGGGCCCCGGGCTGTTCACACACTGTGGGCCCCCCCGGTCATGTGACGGGGGTCATGTGACGGGGGTCATGATATACCCGAACCAGATTATTCCAGAAAAAGGGCCAGGCCCTACTCTACTGTAACCTATTAAATATTTCTTAAAATCTGCAATACAATTTAGGTATATCTTGACCAATAATATCACATACAAGGAACAAATACCACCGCCCCATGACCAGACCACAAATTACAACCACAGTGATCGAATAATATCACATGCAAGGAACAAATACCACCGCACCATGACCAGACCACATATTACCACTTGGTGACCAAATAGCACACACAAGGGACAAATACCACAACACCATTTCCAGACCACATATTACCACCACATAGTGACTGAATAGTACAATACTGATCAGTAATAAAAAAAAACAAAACACAATACTATCACCATAAGTGCCAGTATTCACAGGAGATCTGTACTTAGTATGCAGTGTCTGTGTAGAGGTAATACAGAGATCACTGGTGGTATTATACACAGGAGCTCTGTATATAATGTATAGGTAATACAGTGATCACTGGTGACATTGTACACAGGACCTCTGTATATAGTATACAGTGTATAGTGTCAGTATATAGGTAACACTTACTCACCAGTGACGTCTCTAGGTGAAGTCCTTCATCTTTCATCCAGCACAGACCGCCATCATTTCTTCCAGCCAGGACTCGTTTCTGCAGGAAATAACACAGTTATCTCGAGCTCCGCTTGCAGAACACATTACTTAATTTTTCACAACTTCTAAATTACACCACATGAAGAAAAAAAAGCGATATAGTATCACTCTGCACAGTAACAGGACCGCCCCCCCCCATTTAAAACAGTATACCCAAAAAATAAAATACATACATCACTGCAGTAATAATATCCCTTAATTAGCCCCTATGGTAATACTATTCCCCATCCTGGCCCCGTGTGTCTCATTCCTGGCTCCAGCCATATGTTCTCCCATCCTGCCCTCATGAGTATCCATTCTACACCATATGATCTCCCCATCCGGCCCCATCTGTCTCCATCGTATCCATCCTGCCCCATGATCCAATCCTGCCCCGTATCTCCAATCATGCCCCGTATCTACATTCTGCCCATGCCTCCAGTCCTACCCCCAGTGTGTCCAGCATATTACCCCCAGTGTGTCCAGCATATTACCCCCAGTGTGTCCAGCATAATACCCCCAGTGTGTCCAGCATATTACCCCCAGTGTGTCCAGCAATCTGCCCCAGTACGTCCACCATATTGCCCCCAGACAGTGTGTCCAGCAATCTGCCCCAGTGTGTCCAGCATATTACCCCCAGTGTCTCCAGAAATCTGCCCCAGTGTCTCCAGCAATCTGCCTCAGTGTCTCCAGCAATCTGCCCCAGTGTCTCCAGCATTGCCCCCAGTGTGTCCTCCAGCAATCTGCCCCAGTGTCTCCAGCATTGCCCCCCAGTGTGTCCTCCAGTAATCTGCCCCACTGTCTCCAGCATTGCCCCACTGTCTCCAGCAATCTGCCCCACTGTCTTCAGCAATCTGCCCCACTGTCTCCAGCAATCTGCCCCACTGTCTCCAGCATTGCCCCCAGTGTGTCCTCCAGCAATCTGCCCCACTGTCTCCAGCATTGCCCCACTGTCTCCAGCATTGCCCCACTGTCTCCAACAATCTGCCCCAGTGTCTCCAGCATTGCCCCCAGTGTGTCCTCCAGCATTGCCCCCCAGTGTGTCCTCCAGCATTGCCCCCCCAGTGTGTCCACCGTTAACTGATTAAAAAAAAAAAAACAGTCTCCTCACCTGTCCGCGCTCCAGGCGGTGAGCTCCCTTCAGCAGCGCACACTCGCCGGCGACTGACAATGACGTCAGACGCCGGCGACTTGTGCGCTGCGGCCGACTTCAGCTGCCAGCCTCCAATTGGCTGGCGGCTGTTGTTGTTAACGCTGCAGCGCCGGAAAGGGCCCGGTGAGCAGATGAGAAGGGGCCCAATGCGGGCCCCCTCTCTCTGCCCACCGGGTCCGGCGGGGCACACAAATGCCGGCGGGCATTCAGATAATTAGCGGAGGGTCAATCTGTGCGGTAGCCCAGGGCCCCCCCAGACCACTGGGCCCTGGGCTACCGCTCATATTGACCCTCTGATAATCCGCCCCTGCACTCAGGCATAGTACAATCTAAACTGTCCTAAGTTTTGCCCAGGATCTTTGTAGGTTGGGAGTACCTTACGTGCAGGCACCACTAGAGGGAGCTCACTACATGCAGTCATCACTAGAGGGAGCTCACTACATGCAGACACCACTAGAGGGAGCGCACTACATGCAGTTATCACTAGAGGGAGCTCACTACATGCAGTTATCACTAGAGGGAGCTCACTACATGCAGTCATCACTAGAGGGAGCTCACTACATGCAGTCATCACTACGGAGATCTCATTACATGCAGGCACCACTAGAGGGAGCTCACTACATGCAGACACCACTAGAGGGAGCGCACTACATGCAGTTATCACTAGAGGGAGCTCACTACATGCAGTCATCACTAGAGGGAGCTCACTACATGTAGTCATCACTAGAGGGAGCTCACTACATGCAGTCATCACTAGAGGGAGCTCACTACATGCAGGCACCACTACGGAGATCTCATTACATGCAGGCACCACTAGAGGGAGCTCACTACATGCAGACACCACTAGAGGGAGCGCACTACATGCAGTTATCACTAGAGGGAGCTCACTACATGCAGTCATCACTAGAGGGAGCTCACTACATGTAGTCATCACTAGAGGGAGCTCACTACATGCATACACCACTAGAGGGAGCTCACTACATGCAGACACCACTAGAGGGAGCTCACTACATGCAGGCACCACTACGGAGATCTCATTACATGCAGGCACCACTAGAGGGAGCTCACTACATGCAGACACCACTAGAGGGAGCGCACTACATGCAGTTATCACTAGAGGGAGCTCACTACATGCAGTCATCACTAGAGGGAGCTCACTACATGTAGTCATCACTAGAGGGAGCTCACTACATGCATACACCACTAGAGGGAGCTCACTACATGCAGACACCATTACGGAGATCTCATTACATGCCGGCACCATTAGGGGGAGCTCACTACATGCAGTCATCACTAGAGGGAGCTCACTACATGCAGGCACCATTAGGGGGAGCTCACTACATGCAGTCAGCACTGAGGGGCGATCTAATAACCATGCATAAGTATATAAGGGGACAATACAAATATCTATCTGAGGATCTGTTTATACCAAGGAAGGTGACGGGCACAAGGGGGCATTCTCTGCGTCTGGAGGAGAGAAGGTTTTTCCACCAACATAGAAGAGGATTCTTTACTGTTAGGGCGGTGAGAATCTGGAATTCCTGCCTGAGGAGGTGGTGATGGCGAACTCAGTCGAGGGGTTCAAGAGAGGCCTGGATGTCTCCCTGGAGCGTGACCTGTATGTAATGCAGTACTAAGCATTGAGCCACCATGCTGCCCTATATATTCAGTTGTGGCCAAAAGTATTGACACCCCTGCAATTCTGTCAGATAATACTCAGTTTCTTCCTAAAAATGATTGCAATCACAAATTCTTTGGTATTATTACCTTCATTTAATTTGTCTTAAATGAAAAAAAACACAAAAGAGAATGAAGCAAAAAGCAAAACATTGATCATTTCACTCAAAACTCCAAAAATTAAATAAAGTTGCAACACAGTCCTAAGTTATTATATTAGGGCAGTAGAATAGTAACTTAGGACTGTGATGAAACTTAATAATTGTAAGAGAAAAGTGCCCTTCAGTATTGTCATTTCCGGATACCGGAATATAATAGTATAATACTGCCACTTATGTATAAGAAAAATAATAGTATAATACTGCCCCAATGTACAAGAATATAACTACTATAATACTGCTATGTACAAGAATATAACTACTATAATACTGCTCCTATATACAAGAGTATAACTACTATAATACGGCCCCTATGTACAAGAATATCACTACTATAATACTGCCCCTATGTACAAGAATATAACTAATACTGCCCCTATATACAAGAATATCACTAATACTGCCCCTATGTACAAGAATATAACTACTATAATACTGCCTCCTATATACAAGAATATAACTACTATAATACTGCCCCTATGTACAAGAATATAACTACTATAATACTGCTCCTATGTACAAGAATATAACTACTATAATACTGCCCTTATGTACAAGAATATAACTACTATAATACTGCCCCCTATGTACAAGAATATAACTACTATAATACTGCCCCTATGTACAAGAATATAACTACTATAATACTGCCCCTATGTACAAGAATATAACTACTATAATACTGCCCCTATGTACAAGAATATAACTACTATAATACTGCTCCTATGTACAAGAATATAACTACTATAATAATGCCCCTATGTACAAGAATATAACTACTATAATACTGCCCCTATGTACAAGAATATAATTACTATAATACTGCTCCTATGTACAAGAGTATAACTACTATAATAATGCCCCTATGTACAAGAATATAACTACTATAATACTGCTCCTATGTACAAGAATATAACTACTATAACACTGCCCCTATGTACAAGAATATCACTACTATAATACTGCCCCTATGTACAAGAATATAACTACTATAATACTGCTCCTATGTACAAGAATATAACTACTATAATACTGCCCCTATGTACAAGAATATAACTACTATAATACTGCCCCTATGTACAAGAATATAACTACTATAATACTGCTCCTATGTACAAGAATATAACTACTATAATACTGCCCCCTATGTACCAGAATATAACTACTATAATACTGCCCCTATGTACAAGAATATAACTACTATAATACTGCCCCTATGTACAATAATATAACTACTATAATACTGCCTCCTATGTACAAGAATATAACTAATATAATACTGCCTCCTATGTACAAGATTATAACTACTATAATACTGCCTCTATGTACAGGAATATAACTACTATAATACTGCCCCTATGTACAAGAATATAACTACTATAATACTGCCTCCTATGTACAAGAATATAACTACTATAATACTGCCTCCTATGTACAAGAATATAACTAATATAATACTGCCTCTATGTACAGGAATATAACTACTATAATACTGCTCCTATGTACAAGAATATAACTACTATAATACTGCCCCTATATACAAGAATAGAACTACTATAATACTGCCTCCTATGTACAAGAATATAACTACTAATATACTGCCCCTATATACAAGAATATGACTACTATAATACTGCCCCTATATACAAGAATATAACTACTATAATACTGCTCCTATGTACAAGAATATAACTACTATAATACTGCCTCTATGTACAGGAATATAACTACTATAATACTGCTCCTATGTACAAGAATATAACTACTATAATACTGCCTCCTATGTACAAGAATATAACTACTATAATACTGCCCCTATATACAAGAATATAACTACTATAATACTGCTCCTATGTACAAGAATATAACTACTATAATACTGCTCCTATGTACAAGAATATAACTACTATAATACTGCCCCTATGTACAAGAATATAACTACTATAATACTGCCTCCTATGTACAAAAATATAACTACTATAATACTGCCTCTATGTACAGGAATATAACTACTATAATACTGGAAAAGAAAAAGCAACCAAGTAGTTTGAAGAAAAAGCAGAAGTCCAGCGCGGGTGATGTCCGTAAAAAATACCTTTTATTCCATATTCGTTAAAAGCACATAAATCCAAAGTCCATCTTCATATCCATAGACACAAAAACGGGTGATTCATACCAGTGACAGTCACAGGCTTAAAGTGCATTAAAATCATACGCGTTTCAACGGTCGTGCCGCCTTACTCATTGTGACTCACAATGAGTAAGGCGGCATGACCGTTGAAACGCGTATGATTTTAATGCACTTTAAGCCTGTGACTGTCACTGGTATGAATCACCCGTTTTTGTGTCTATGGATATGAAGATGGACTTTGGATTTATGTGCTTTTAACGAATATGGAATAAAAGGTATTTTTTACGGACATCACCCGCGCTGGACTTCTGCTTTTTCTTACTATAATACTGCTCCTATGTACAAGAATATAACTACTATAATACTGCTCCTATATACAAGAATATAACTACTATAATACTGCTCCTATATACAAGAATATCACTACTATAATACTGCTCCTATGTACAAGAATATAACTACTATAATACTGCCACTGTGCTGCCCTATATATGTTACAGTGCTCACCATTGAGCCAGTGTTGCCCTATATACAGTACAGAGCGAACCAATGAGCTACAGTCCTGCTCAGCTATCAGAAGGTGGAATTTTTTTATGACATGAGTATTTGTGCAATAAAATATCAAAGTCAATTTCTCCTGACTTTTCAGTCATTATCATTCTACAGATACTATAAATGTCCTCTACTGATTAGGAGCTGATTTGGATGAAGAGACCGGACTGAACAGCACTCATCATCATTTCTTCCTTATGACCACATGATTTCCTGACATCTAATTATGTTAGCTTCCATCCCTCTATATTTGTGCTGCCTCCATTGCTCCATCCATCTATGTCTGTGCTGCCTCCATTGCTTCATCCCTCTATATCTGTGCTGCCTCCATTCCTCCATCCCTCTATATTTTTGCTGCCTCCATTGCTCCATCCCTCTGTATCTGTGCTGCCCCCTTTGCTTCATCCCTCTATATCTGTGCTGCCTTCATTGCTAAATCCCTCTATATCTGTGCTGCCTTCATTGCTAAATCCCTCTATATCTGTGCTGCCTTCATTGCTAAATCCCTCTATATCTGTGCTGCCTCCATTGCTCCATCCCTCTACATCTGTGCTGCCTCCATTGCTCCATCCCTCTATATTTTTGCTGCCTCCATTGCTCCATCCCTCTTTATCTGTGCTGCCTCCATTGCTCCATCCCTCTATATCTGTGCTGCCTCCATTGCTCCATCCCTCTATATCTGTGCTGCCTCCATTGCTTCATCCCTCTATATCTGTGCTGCCTCCATTCCTCCATCCCTCTATATCTGTGCTGCCTCCATTGCTCCTTCCATCTATGTCTGTGCTGCCTCCATTGCTTCATCCCTCTATATCTGTGCTGCCTCCATTCCTGCATCCATCTATATTTTTGCTGCCTCCATTGCTCCATCCCTCTTTATCTGTGCTGCCTCCTTTGCTTCATCCCTCTATATCTGTGCTGCCTTCATTGCTAAATCCCTCTATATCTGTGCTGCCTTCATTTCTAAATCCCTCTATATCTGTGCTGCCTTCATTGCTAAATCCCTCTATATCTGTGCTGCCTCCATTGCTCCATCCCTCTACATCTGTGCTGCCTCCATTGCTCCATCCCTCTATATTTTTGCTGCCTCCATTGCTCCATCCCTCTTTATCTGTGCTGCCTCCATTGCTCCATCCCTCTATATCTGTGCTGCCTCCATTGCTCCATCCCTCTATATTTTTGCTGCCTTCATTGATCCATCCCTCTATATCTGTGCTGCCTCCATTGCTCCATCCCTCTATAGCTGTGCTGCCTCCATTGCTCCATCCCTCTATATTTTTGCTGCCTCCATTGATCCATCCCTCTTTATCTGTGCTGCCTCCATTGCTCCATCCCTCTTTATCTGTGCAACCACCTTTGCTCCATCCCTCTACATCTGTGCTGCCTCCATTGCTCCATCCCTCTATATTTTTGCTGCCTCCGTTGCTCAATCCCTCTATGTCTGTGCTGCCTCCATTCTTCCATCCCTTTTTATCTGTGCTGCCTCCATTGCTCATCCCTCTATATCTGTGCCGCCTCCATTGCTCCATCCCTCTTTATCTGTGCAACCACCTTTGCTCCATCCCTCTACATCTGTGCTGCCTCCATTGCTCCATCCCTCTTTATCTGTGCTGCCTCCATTGCCCCATCCCTCTTTATCTGTGCTGCCTCCATTGCCCCATCCCTCTTTATCTGTGCTGCCTGCATTCCTCCATCCCACTATCTGTGCTGCCTCCATTGCCCCATCCCTCTTTATCTGTGCTGCCTCCATTGCTCCATCCCTCTTTATCTGTGCTGCCTGCATTCCTCCATCCCACTATCTGTGCTGCCTCCATTGCCCCATCCCTCTTTATCTGTGCTGCCTCCATTGCTCCATCCCTCTTTATCTGTGCTGCCTCCATTGCTCCATCCCTCTATATCTGTGCTGCCTCCATTGCTCCATCCCTCTATATCTGTGCTGCCTCCATTGCTCCATCCCTCTATATCTGTGCTGCCTCCATTGCTTCATCCCTCTATATCTGTGCTGCCTCCATTGCTCCATCCCTCTTTATCTGTGCTGCCTCCTTTGCTCCATCCCTCTATATCTGTGCTGCCTCCATTGCTACATCCCTCTTTATCTGTGCTGCCTCCATTCCTCCATCCCTCTATATCTGTGCTGCCTCCATTGCTCCATCCCTCTATATCTGTGCTGCCTCCATTGCTACATCCCTCTTTATCTGTGCTGCCTCCTTTGCTCCATCCCTCTATATCTGTGCTGCCTCCATTGCTCCATCCCTCTATATCTGTGCTGCCTCCATTGCTCCATCCCTCTTTATCTGAGCTGCCTCCTTTGCTCCATCCCTCTATATCTGTGCTGCCTCCATTGCTCCATCCCTCTTTATCTGTGCTGCCTCCTTTGCTCCATCCTTCCTTATCTGTGCTGCCTCCTTTGCTCCATCCCTCTTTATCTGTGCTGCCTCCTTTGCTCCATCCCTCTATATCTGTGCTGCCTCCATTGCGCCATCCCTCTTTATCTGTGCTGCCTCCTTTGCTCCATCCCTCTATATCTGTGCTGCCTCCATTGCTCCATCCCTCTATATCTGTGCTGCCTCCTTTGCTCCATCCCTCTATATCTGTGCTGCCTCCTTTGCTCCATCCCTCTTTATCTGTGCTCCTCCATTGCTCCATCCTTCTATATCTGTGCTGCCTCCTTTGCTCCATCCCTCTATATCTGTGCTTCCTCCTTTGCTCCATCCCTCTATATCTGTGCTGCCTCCATTGCTCCATCCCTCTTTATCTGTGCTGCCTCCATTACTCCATCCCTCTTTATCTGTGCTGCCTCCTTTGCTCCATCCATTTATATCTGCAATCTGCATTGCTTCCATTTCTGCGCAGATTTAGAGGAAAATATCTGTAATTGTCTTTGTGAGTTTATTCAGGATCAGGATCCATCTCAGAGATTGCAGAGAAAAAACAAAATGTGAAATGATTCTCCTGGAGCCCAATTATTAATGACAGGAAAATGAACATGGAAAACCACACAGGGCCCAGGCACGAGCTCCGCTGGAGAGGATGACACCCCGGAGGCGTCTGGGGACCAAGTGATGAGGAACATCGCCGTCACTGCACAATCCAAGCACTTATATTTATTCCTGTCAAATCCTCAATACTGAAACTGGAGACAAAGACGAGCCATTTCCTCTTCTTACTCCTGTAAAGTGAACGTGACATAAGGATTTCGCACCCCAAACTAATGGCTTGTATGTAGACGCATTAATGCTGAGGAAATCCTTTCCTTGCTTGTAGAAATCTGTTTTCTAGAAGGGGAAGCCAAGTCAGGTAAAGGCTTCCACCAGCCATCTGGGGACAAGTGAATGTAGGGTCCAATGCATGGACGTACCCCTATGGAAGAGTTCTACAGGGCCGCGCTTTCTCTTTGCGTTGTATCAGTTTTATCAGATTGTCGATCTAATTACTTGTAACACAAATGAGAAGTTTCTAAACAGTTAATGTTCACAAGTTGTTGGTCTGGGAATTGCAGTTTGGAAGGGGCAGTTATGGTTTGTTCTACAGGTTGATACATTGGTGATTCGTACATTTCTGAGATGATACATTTGTACGTAAATACAATTATTTCTCTTCTGGTTAATAACTATTTTTTCTGCATTTCTTGAGGCGCCAACAACAGGAATGAGCTGGAGACAGCGGAGACTTTTTGCAGGTCGACCTCATATTGATTCCCCCTTACAGATGCCATTAGTAAACCTCTTATCAATGTAATTAGATTTCTTTCATGTTTGCAGCAATAGCGGCTGTTTTCTTATCTGGAGATTTATGCCCCTTTATTTTTCTGATCTGAGTTAATTTGCGATGTTTAATCAAGGATTTCCTAATCGAAGAATGAATATTTGCCCAAGAAAATTGCAGATATTGACAAAAGTGTCTGGAAATCAGAAAAGGTAACAATCCCGAGGGAGAAGCAGATCGGAGAGCTACATATTAATAGAGGTTTTTAGGTTGAAAGAGAATATTCTGAGTTTCTGAGGACCAGGAGGCGCCATGGTGCTATTGCGAGTTGTGTGGCCTCTTCAATACTTAGATCGGATCTGTTACTTGAACATCATTCACTTGCAGCATTGTCCCGTCCACTTCTATAACTCTGCACCAAGGCTCTTGAGAAGGTGTGCAGCATATGGCTCAATATATGAAGGGCGCGACCCATTCAAACAGTTGATCTGCCGGGATGCCGAGAGACAGACCCTGACCAATAGGACCTTATCTACGGAAAAGTGTTAGGCTATGTTCACATGCTGCATTTTTGCAACTTTTTCATGCAAGCTAAAAGCTACTTTCTGCAGTACCAGAAAAGCTGTGTGATTTCAGAAGTCTCTTGCAAACACTTGATTTTTTCCCCCAATGAATTGGAGAACTGAATCATTTTTGAAATGTTCAGCGTCAATTCTTTCAGCACATTTCCAGAGTTTTTTCACTCATAGAAAAACAATCAGAAAGTAAAAAGGTGCTACAGAAACGAGAACTGGCTTTTTTGCAGCTTTTTTTGTGTGGCATTTTTAGTGAATAAAAATAACTTAATTAAACATGTACTGCCACGATACGTAATACATATTGCGACCCAATGGGTGGTCAGTCAGAGGACGGCGTAACACACAACGGGATGCTATTGGGGAGAGGAAGGCCCTATAGATAGGGAAATGGGGGACGGTCACCACCTGAGCTCAAACCTGAGCCTGTCCCTGCACTCCCCTAACGCCCTAAGTGGGTCCTTTCCCCCACCGCCGTCACGAACCTAAGTCCCTCACTGTCACCAAATACTGCCCTGGCTAGAGCACTGGCCGGCAAGGAGCACTAGCCTCACCACTGCATATAATACCACACAGGGGACAGTGACAGACACCAAAGGGACAATGTGAAAATACAGCACTTAGCTTCCAGACACTGCTGCCAAGCTCCACACTGCAGATAGCAGAGCACCAGGACTCCAAACACCAGAAGTGGCTGACACCAGAGAGCTGCTCCTGCTAGGCTGGTCTCCAAAGATAAACTCTATCACGAACAGCCAGCTGATGCATCAGGTGACCATTTAAAGGATGGTGGGAGTGGTCACCACCACATCAGCTGACCAACCAACACTGCAGTTACACCAGATTGCCAGTGTGGGGGGGGGGGGGGGGGAACTGACATTAACCCCCAATTGACTGAAAGGAAAAAAGTTACATTTAAACAAAGTGGAATCAGAGCTGCGACAAATCCAAAAATGGATCGTGACATGTACTTTAGACAAAGCGCACATGCAATCCACTTAAAAGCTGCGAAAAAGTGCAACAAAAATGATGGGAAATTGTATACATCTGGCTAGTACTAAAATACTAAGTGGACATGTCCGCTTCTACCAGGAGGTGAGATGAGTCCTCAGGCGGCGGTCTGACGTGTCTCCTAGGGAACGGAAAAATGTTCAGAAAAAGTCATATTAGGTAACGGATGTATCCATCATGGAGTGTGCTGGGGGGTGTAGTGCGGGCTCAGGAGCTGATCCTGCTACACTTGCTGCAGATGATGTCTACATACTTGGCTGATGCATCGCTGGCATCTTTCTTGGCCAGCCGTGGCCGGAGCTGAGCTCTGAGATCATTTGTTGCCGTTCTAGCGGTGACATTTATATGGTGACAGTGCAGGAGGACACCTGATCCTATCGCTCCCGTGCGGAGCAGTGCACTTGTCTCTCTTATGCCACCGCCTGAACGTCAGGGCAGACGGTGATTTGCCCAATACACTGCAATACTGTGGGATAGTTTGATATCAAAGTGATCAGATGATCGGCTTATCCTAAAATAAAATGAACGATCCCGTACGGTAAATGCAATAAAGAGAAAAAAAAATCAGACCATCAGGACTGGAATTACTATTTTCATCTCCCATCATAAAAACGCAATAATGACTGATCAAAACATCTTATGTGCCTCAATACGGGGTCGAAAAAATCATCAGCTCATCCCGCAAAAAAGCAAACTGCAACAACGGAAAAGTTACAAAGTTACCGGCCTGGGAGAATGGCGACACACAACTGCAATTTTCTTTATGAACTTCTGAATTTAACAAAATAAATAAATAATTTATATAAAATAAATCTTTGCTGACCTGGGGAATCCTACTACCATACAAAGAATGCTGTAAAAGCAAAGCCCCGAGACAATGGTGGGATTGTGTTTATTCTCTGCAGGTTTATATGGCGCCATTTCAATTGTTACCTCTGATGGCTGGAAAGTCAGAATCAGACCTGAGGTTTGTAATGCAACACATTGGAGGAGACGGGCGATGTCTGCAGCTCTCCGGAGCCCCACTGTGGTTATCGGGGCCAAACATTCATACTAAATGTCAAGAAATTGTCACGGCGCATTCACCAAATGTGCGCATAATGTGAGCAGACGATTCCACCGCCCCTTTACTTCTCCGCGGTTCTATTATCGCTGAGGAATCCTTGTATGGATGGAAGAGATTTGACCATTTTCACCCTCATCCCTTCTTGTCAGAAATGTAAGGTTTCGTTGTGGAGCAATCCTGACCGTTTCCTGCAGCAGAGATGGACCATCGGGAGAAGATAAAGGATTCTGCCTGTCTGTGTGTGCCGGGCCACCGCTGTCTGTCCTGGAACCGGCCGCTACACAATATATGCACAGAATTTTCTGATAAAATGTGAGACATCACAGGGAAAGTGAGAATGGAGCTGTCAGGATGTGAGATCTTCACAGGTAGAAGCTGCGAAATGTGGGGGTTGTGTAGAGTAAGGTGAGTATGCAGAATATATCCACTAATACATGGAGAACACAATCGCATCACGCCACCCCTTCATGTCTGCAGCTGAGCGGACCAGGCCGAGAGGGGGCAATTCAGTCCTATCAGCTAATGAATGCGAGCACTATGGAGGGGAAGAGACGAGAGAAAGACTAATGAAGCAAGGACTTCCCCTGACTCTGCGGGAGTATGTCTGCTAGAGCCAGGCCTACGATTGTGGAGGAACTGCTAGAGCCAGGCCTACGATTGTGGAGGAACTGCTAGAGCCAGGCCTACGATTGTGGAGGAACTGCTAGGGCCAGACCTACGATTGTGGAGGAACTGCTAGGGCCGGACCAATGAATATGGAGGAACCACTAGGGCCGGACCTACGATTGTGGAGGAACTGCTAGGGCCAGACCTACAATTGTGAAGGAACTGCTAGGGCCAGACCTACGATTGTGGAGGAACTGCTAGGGCCGGACCTACGATTGTGGAGGAACTGCTAGGGCCGGACCTACGAATGCGGAGGAACCGCTAGGGCCGGACCTATGAATGCGGAGGAACCGCTAGGGCCGGACCTACGATTGTGGAGGAACTGCTAGAGCCAGACCTACGATTGTGGAGGAACTGCTAGAGCCAGACCTATGATTGTGGAGGAACTGCTAGGGCCGGACCTATGAATGCGGAGGAACCACTAGGGCTGGACCAATGAATATGGAGGAACCGCTAGGGCCAGACCGATGAATGTGAAAGAACCATTAGGGCCAGACCTACGATTATGGAGGAACTGCTAGGGCCGGACCTATGAATGCGGAGGAAACGATAGGGAAGGACCTACTATTGTGGAGGAACCCCTAGGGCCAGACTGATGAATGTGGAAGAACCGTTAGGGCCAGACCTATGATTGTGGAGGAAACGATAGGGAAGGACCTACTATTGTGGAGGAACCACTAGTGCCGACCTATGATTGTGCAGGAACCGCTAGGGCCAGACTGATGAATATGGAGGAACTGCTAGGGCCAGACCTACAATTGTTGAGGAACCGCTAGGGCTGGACCAGTGAATGTGGAGGAACAACTAGGGCCGGACCTATGAGTGTGGAGGAACCAAACATGTAGAGGCAAAATGACAGCAATAGTGCACATGTAAACGTGCAAAATGTCTTGCCATATAGTGCCTATTTAATGGTGCTATACACTGAACAAGTAATAGTCCTGTACAGTTGTCACAAGAAATAACAGTCAGTGTGAAAATAATACAGCACGTACAGTTGTGCTCAAAAGTTTACACACCCCGGCAGAATTTTTGCTTTCCTGGCCTTTTTTTCAGAGAATATGAATGATAACACCAAAGCTTTTTTCTCCACTCATGGTCAGTGGTTGGGTGAAGCCATTTATTGTCAAACGACTGTGTTTTCTCTTTTTAAGTCATAATGACAACCCAAAACATCCAAATGTCCCTGATCACATGACCACATTGACAAGATTGTTACAATGTATCCCTGGTAACTAGACTGTCAGTGCGAACCATGGGCGTGCTGGGAGTGTCGGCAGTCTCTCACCTAATGTAGGACGAGCTGACACAAATCTTCCTCCACTTACTACTTATGTCTAGTAATGAATCTGGAGCGTCTGACGCCAGGACGCCCCGGAGGACCCAGACCTGATCAATCAGGGAATTAGTTTCCTTCTCAGTTCTTTTTTTGTTCAGATGGTTGATACATTTGTTCAGGCTCGGACTGGCCCATAGGGTAACAGGGGAATCCCCCGGTGGGCCCCTGTGTAGATCTGGGCCCCCAACCTCGCTGTATGAGCAGCACTTGACATAATTCAATTGATTCTGTATAGAAAAAAGCAACATCTCATCATTCATTAATCAAACTACCCAATGTATTATTATGTAGAGATATAAGTAAATTTGTGAGCGAGGGTAGTGTAATATTTGTATGCAAGTGGGCCCCCTAAGTCAGTGTTACTGGTGAGCCCTTGGCACCCCAGTCCGACCCTGCATTTGTTACATATTATTTACCTACATGACAAAGTACATTTATCTTGACTTGCCCATGACTTTACTGATGTTTCTACCCCTATAATTATTATTATTATTTATTGGATGCTTCTCATGGTTCCTCTCTCAGGACAGGATCTGGTGTCGGGGTCGGACCGGTACGAACCCTTCCTGGTATCTCATCTGGTAAAGACTTTTCTTAATTGATATAATGTTACTAGATCAATCAGAATCATCCGACCTTGTGATCCATCACGGCGTCTCCCGCTGTCTTGTAATGATGCCGATACTTCACATCCATTTCTTCTGTGATTGGAAGTGATTAGATACTAACTCGTTACATTCTCCTGCAGAAGGATGTGTCTATATAGATTTGTCAGCTGTACAGCCCTCCTGGTCCACGGGCGCCCGGATCCACTCCATATACAATTCACAGATGAATAACTCAGGAAATAGATGAGAACATTTGTTTTTTGGGCAATCCGGACTATCTGCATTACATATGTACAGACCACAATCCCTATGGCTGCATAATCTCATGATTACACAGTGACCGCGTCGCTGCGGCCCCAGTGATCGGCACGCTTCTCCATACACTTTCCTTAGGTGGAAGGTCTCGGATTGTGGACAGGAACGTCCGACATATGTCCAACATTGTATCGCAGAAAAACAAACGCTTACATCTATTTCACTTATCGGAGAAGACGAGTTACTCATCTGTGGTTATGCAGACGAGCGGCCGCGCTGACAGTGAACCATCGGGGGTCGTCAATTACTGTCGATCAAAGATGTTCTGGAGGGAAAATGCCTGGAAATAAAAAGATTTAAGCAGATGTTCAATTGTGATCTGAAAATGATAAATAACTCCCTTCTTATCAGTAATATTTACCTGCTGCTTGTTCACTTCATTGTTGGCAGCTTTGTTGCTTCTGCTGCGCTCCTCCATGCTTTATACTGCAGCTCTCGACATTACAGCCCAGCTAATATCAGTTCTATGTTCAATATACAGACAGTTCCTCCATAATCATTGCAGAGGTGCAGGTATGATAGTTATGATACTTTTACAGCTGATTTATTATTATTATTATTAATAAATTAAGTTCTACCGTATTTAATAATTCTATTGTAACTTTTCCATTTCTAGGCATTAGCCAGCAGCTAGGCTGTGGAGTGCGGCAGCGGGATGGTCAGGACCCTCCATGTAACAGGCTCTGGGTCTGAGACTTGTCCTCTCAGACCGATAATGGCTGGCTCCAGGAAGGTCGAAAGAAGTCCAAAGCGTGATTATGGTGGGCGCCATCAATGTGTGATCGGGGGGTTTTAGACCTGCAATGATCAGCAAGAGACATCCTAATGTGAAGGGAATTGGCCCCCATAGAGTAATAATGGGCCACACCAATACCCTCCCCCCTAACACTTTGGTTGTTCGCTTATCATGCCTATCCCCCATATGTACAGGTACAGTAAATAATATATAACATTTGATAAGAAAGATATTTTTTAATTTTAATTTCTAGCAGATTCGCATTAGCCGAATGTCAAATTCCTTGTGGTGTGAAAAAAATAAAAAATTACTTTGAAAAAACACTTGTATTCCCAGGTGTCTTCAGATCATAAAACATAATAAACGGACAGCAGGAAAGGGTTAAAAAAATACTAAACATTATATACTCCCCTGTCCTAACTCCACCCTTCTACGGTCCGACTACACCAGCTCTCCGCTGGGTTCTCCACTTGGTCCCTGCTCATCCGACTTTCCTTTCCAGGTCCTCCACTTGGTCCCTGCTCATCAGACATTCATTTCCAGGTCCTCCACTTGGTCCCTGCTCATCAGACTTTCCTTTCCAGGTCCTCCACTTGGTCCCTGCTCATCAGACATTCATTTCCAGGTCCTCCACTTGGTCCCTGCTCATCAGAAGTTCCTATCCAGATCCTCCACTTGGTCCCTGCTCATCAGACTTTCCTTTCCAGGTCCTCCACATGGTCCCTGCTCATCAGAAGTTCCTATCCAGATCCTCCACTTGGTCCTTTCTTATCAGACTTTCCTTTCCAGGTCCTCCACTTGGTCCCTGCTCATCAGAAGTTCCTATCCAGATCCTCCACTTGGTCCCTTCTCATCAGACGTTCATTTCCAGGTCCTCCACTAGGTCCCTGCTCATCAGACGTTCCTTTCCAGGTTCTCCACTTTGTCCCTGCTCATCAGACTTTCCTTTCCAGGTCTCCCACTGGGTCCCTGCTCACCAGACTTTCCTTTCCAGGTTCTCCACTTGGTCCCTGCTCATCAGACTTTCCTTTCCAGGTCCTCCACATGGTCCCTGCTCATCAGAAGTTCCTATCCAGATCCTCCACTTGGTCCCTTCTCATCAGACGTTCATTTCCAGGTCCTCCACTTGGTCCCTGTTCATCAGACGTTCCTTTCCAGGTTCTCCACTTGGTCCCTGCTCATCAGACTTTCCTTTCCAGGTCTCCCACTGGGTCCCTGCTCACCAGACTTTCCTTTCCAGGTCCTCCATCTGGTCCTTGCTCATCAGACGTTCCTTCCCAGGTCCTCCACTGGGTCCCTGCTCATCAGACTTTCCTTTTCAGGTCCTCCACTTGGTTCCTGCAGTCACTTTCTGGCTGCTCACCAGATCTTCTGGCGCTGGGTCTCATGTGAACGAGGGGAGAACCTGTAGAACCAGGACAGGTGAGGTGCAGCAATAGGACACGTGTGTATTAGCTTTCATCATTTTTAACCCCCTTTGACCAATAAAGGATCCAGTAAAATGGCTCCCACTGTCCACCATTCTGTAGGATATGTGCCAACCTTTTGAACTTTGCAAATTTGAGTCTTTTGAGAAATTAAGGGAGAACTGGATTTGTAAAGAATTGATTTTCCTAATATTCCATCGTCTTTGTACAGACCAGAGCGGAGCTCAGTCTGGACTCCTCGGGGGAGGGGCACTTCTGTATCTGCCCCCAAACTTGCCGCTCCTCACAGTGGTCACTTCTGAATAACTCACGTCTATAGATGAAAGTCCGGTAGGCCACACAAACCTATTGGATGCTTGTAGCTTTATTAATATCTGTGAATTGTGGGAGTTGTAGTACTTTCTATATCACACTCCTGTGAAATGAAGAGCAGCAGTGTAAGGTGCGCAGTATATAGACACTGAATCAGAGGGGGTGCACTGTGATGAGTCTACAGACTGAGAGCTAACCAGAACTGAGAATGCAGCTTTAGATGTGGCTTGTGTATAGAGCAAGATGTATAAGGGAAATATCTGCCGAAAAATAGGAAATTATATTATAAGAAAAATGGTGTCTACAAAGAGCAGAATGGAGCTGATGTCAGCGTCTCAGGGTGGCCGCGCATGAAATACCCCAAACATTATACTCCATAGAAGGCATAATCACCGGCTGCTCTTCACACCAAAGGAATTCAGAAAAAGGAAGGTGGGTGTGGGGCGGCCCCTAATCCCGGAGACCACCCTCCAGTAACAATGCCGCATTGTCGTCCTATCAGCCGCCGCTCATCTCTCGCTGCGTTCTCTGTAGTTATATTGTATCATTTCAATGTGTATTATCCGCAATAACAAAGAATTGTAATTAATCATTAATTATGTTCTGGGAAGATTAGATGATTGTACAGAAGAAATAAAGGAGAAAAGAGGAAGCATCTGTAGAGCGGGGGGCACACATAGGGACCTTCCGTCTTACCCAATTATTTAGTATCGCGCAAGCCTATATTTAATATAGAATATAAATCAGTTCTGAGCATAGACTTTACATCTGCTATTTCCTATCATTTTGTGCCTGCAGCTCTTATACAGATTGGTTACAGACTGTAAACTCTGCGTGGCCGGATCCTGCAGTCATGTAATAAAATAACATAAAAAGCTGAAGATGAGCAGAGATAGAAGATGCAAACTCTGTTTCCACTGAGGTCCTCAGAGCCCAAGCTCCTTCCTCCACTCCTGACTCCACTTGTGCCTTCGCTGGTGCAGACTCGGCCTGTGTATGACCCGGACCGCTCCGGTCTTCATGAGCTGCCGGAAAAGCTTTCCCGGGTGGACCTCCCCATCCGGAGCCCCTCTCTCTGCTCTTGATGGCAGTCACTACCTGGAATAAGACTTTTCTCCTCCTGCCCTCCCTGCAGCAATATTACTAATTCCCTGAGATCCATGCTGGACGTGAGATGCAATTCTCAGTGAGTTTCACCATCTTTTGTGCAAGAAAAGTAAAGTCAGTCGAGATTTTATGACCCAAATGTACAAACCTGTGCAGAGGAGAAGCCTTGCCCAGGTGACACCAGACATGGAAGGGAAACTGAATTCCCCAAACAAGCATCATCCGCACTAAAGCGAATCTTTGAAAATCCCAGTTGGGCAGGTCGCTACAATGTGGCCGTGAAATTCACCTTGTATCGATGTTATTTGCTGCAAATTAAACGTTCCTTTATAAAAGATCCTCAGCTTGCAGCCCATCTGTCCCGCTGACTCGGCCCCCCATACGATCCACAACATCAGAGAACATGTCAAAGGGAACAAAAGGCCAGTGACGGACAGGAAAAGGATGAAGTGAGCAGAGAAGTATTAATATTTATTTAACCCCCTTTTTGATCTATCTTCAAATCAGTCATATTGAGTTTGGCCACACAAAGGGAATCACAGAAAATTCAGATTCAGGGGAATCCGTTTTTTTTTTAACATTTTATGATTTTAGAAGTCAGGGAGGAGGGGGATGCAGCTGCAGCTTCTCTCTCAGTGTTTATGTGATCCCGTGCTGGAATTACTTTTGCTTTGTAGGTTGTAACATTTCACAGCAGGAGGGGGAGGAGAACTCACTTGGATTGTGCCACAGGAAACTACTCACCCAAGTTTGGCTTTCCTCTTCCATAGATAACAGCAGGGAACTTACATCAGAAGATGTCCCTGTTTAGGTGGTGACTCCCGTGGTCCCTGCATGTCTCTGTGAGATGCTGAAGCTCCATTTTTGCTACATTTTCTATCACTTCTGCTACAGTGTCAGATAATCAGTAAAGCTTTGCTAATCTTCTTGCAGCTTTCACCTTTCTTGGTCTTGTGACATTTCTCTTCCATGTGGTGCCATTGCTGACACCATGAAATGGCCAGGTGTTTTCTTTTAAGTATCGGCCCTGGAGCCCGGTGTAATGAAGGATAAACTGACCGGGAGGATTCTTGTTAATTAGAATTTTGTAGTCTAAACTTTAGCTTTTCCTCCTAAAACTTTCATTGGGGTGTACTCATTTTTGCAACATGGGCTTGAGAGAAATTATTGTGAAATTTAGCTTTTTGGGTACAAAATAACAAATCTTGTTTGTAGTGTGGTATCTATTTGAAAATTTGGATTCCGAAAGGAAACTAAAGGTTTCCTGACAAATCCGTTGGGGTGTACTCATTTATGCTAAACACTGTAAATGCACACAGGTAAATATATTCGTGTGACTTTTTAACTTCTGCTGCTATTGAACCTTCTCACAATGTGGGATGTTTCAGAGGGATGCCTAAACTAATTTGTGCTGTTATTGGACAATGCTCGCTCCACCAGGATCTCTTATTCTGTGATGTTCCACTGGATTAGTGAGTCACCCACCAGGGCAATGAGGATACTCGGTACCGGGTCCACTTAAAGGGGTTGTCATGGTGGCTGCGACCTGGTCCGTGGCATTGGGCACTCAATTAAAAGGGGATAAGTCTTTAAAGGGATTAATAAAGTTTGTATTCGTGACGCCACCTGTGGTTCTCGGTCAGAGGGGACCGACGCAGCTTAAAGGGGTCCTCTGGGGTGATGTTACTGCAACATAGATGGTGATGCTTCCCACAGGTGAAGCAGGGTCCCCAGGGCTCCCAGTGTAGTGGGTAAGGATGGTGGGTTGCCGGAAAGTAAACGGAGGACACAAGGTTGCAGTCTTTACATGGTTTACTGATGGTAGTGGGCCACAGTCCAGGGACAGGTGTAGATGGAGTCCAGGCAGCCTGAAGACAGGTGGAAAGCCCCTTGGCAGGTCAGGTTGGGAGCCCTCCACTTTGCGCTGACTATTAGTCCCTTGCTGCCTGTAGTGTCCTAACAAGGTCCCCGTTCTCTCCTGTCCTGGGACAGTACCTGTATGGTGGGCAACTTGAGCAGTTTCTCTGTGGTCTCTGTATACGGTGACTCCGAGCTCTGGAATGCTGCTGTACCTCAGGTTTAAAGGGGGCAGGTTACTTTCAGCTCTCTGCCCTCCAGTTCTGCTGTGGGACTTGCAGTTGCCAACAACCTCGGGCTCCCGGTGCCCAGCCTCTGCGCTTCAGCTCTGAGGGGCTCAATTACAGCCCTCCTCAAGCTCCTGATCACTCCTCTGCTCTTTCCTTGTCTCTTGTCTGCACCAGACTGTCTGACTCCTCCTCCAGACCAGGATGTAAATTGAGGGGAGTTCCCCTAAAACAGGGTTTAGAGCTCCCCCTTCTGGCCTGGAGTCAGAATGTGTTGAATGTGAGATTACCTGCCAAAGGGTTCCCTCCTGTCTCCAGGCATGGCATTACCCTCTCCGAGAGGAAGGCAGCACCACTGTGGTACCCGAACTCCTGGGGTGCCACATTAGCACACGCCTCTCCTGTAATACTCTGTGCTGCTGAGAGATCCTGCGCCCTCCATCGTGCACAGTACATCGACGACCTCCAACAAGATCAGCACGTTCATCTCCTGACATTGTGGTGTGGAGGACCAAGCTGTGCCAGGATGGTTAGAAAATAATCCTCATAAAAACGAGCATATTTCAGCAAAGACAAAAGCTACAGATGTCAATGGCCAATTGCAGCAATTACTCTGAATATCGAGCTGCAGATCGTCTCCCACCTCAATATTTAATTTGCTCTTCTGCTTCCTGAACAGTTGGGCTCGTCTGTAATTGGAGAAGGAATCTCAGCCAACGCCTTTTTAATAAGAGGTTTTCCCGCGATTGGAGCAGTAAATTACAGTAAATTAGTATCGGCTGCAATGTAACTTTTCTGCTCTATGATTCAAACTCGTTTACTGGGGAGATGGATGTGATGATGATTTCCCTCCTGTCGGCCTCGGCACCTTCCGCCAGAAAATGGCTATTAGGCAAAGCTAAACGGCACGATAAACCCAACACCAATGGCGTCCAGATCGGCTGCGTGCAGAGCGCGTGTGTATGGAAGCAGAATGATTCCTGGTCTCCAGGATGGTGAATAAATGATGTCATAAAAGAAAATGTGCCGATCAGAGCAAGTGCAAGAGAGAGGAGCAAAGTGCACACAGGACATGCCCAGGTTATACCGGCTGTACATAATAATAATAATAATAATCTTTATTTATATAGCGCCAACATATTCCGCAGCGCTTTACAGTTTAAAAATTATATACAGGAGATGCCCAGGTTATACCGGCTGTACATATGTAATTATATACAGGAGATGCCCAGGTTATACCAGCTGTACATATGTAATTATATACAGGAGATGCCCAGGTTATACCAGCTGTATATATATAATTATATACAGGAGATGCCCGGGTTATACCGTCTGTGCATATACAACTATATACAGGAGATACCCAGGTTATACCGGCCGTACATATATAATTATATACAGGAGATACCCAGGTTATACTGGCTGTACATATATCATTATATACAGGAGATGCCCAGGTTATACCAGCTGTACATATATAATTATATACAGGAGATGCCCAGGTTATACCAGCTGTATATATATAATTATATATAGGAGATACCCAGGTTATACCAGCTGTACATATATAATTATATATAGGAAATACCCAGGTTATACCAGCTGTACATATAATTATATATAGGAGAAACCCAGGTTATACCAGCTGTACATATATAATTATATATAGGAGATACCCAGGTTATACCAGCTGTACATATATAATTATATATAGGAGATGCCCAGGTTATACCAGCTGTATATATATAATTATATATAGGACAAACCCAGGTTATACCAGCTGTATATATATATAATTATATACAGGAGAAACCCAGGTTATACCAGCTGTACATACAGTGGGGCAAAAAAGTATTTAGTCAGTCAGCAATAGTGCAAGTTCCACCACTTAAAAAGATGAGAGGCGTCTGTAATTTACATCATAGGTAGACCTCAACTATGGGAGACAAACTGAGAAAAAAAAATCCAGAAAATCACATTGTCTGTTTTTTTAACAATTTATTTGCATATTATGGCGGAAAATAAGTATTTGGTCAGAAACAAAATTTCATCTCAATACTTTGTAATATATCCTTTGTTGGCAATGACAGAGGTCAAACGTTTTCTCTAAGTCTTCACAAGGTTGCCACACACTGTTGTTGGTATGTTGGCCCATTCCTCCATGCAGATCTCCTCTAGAGCAGTGATGTTTTTGGCTTTTCGCTTGGCAACACGGACTTTCAACTCCCTCCAAAGGTTTTCTATAGGCTTGAGATCTGGAGACTGGCTAGGCCACTCCAGGACCTTGAAATGCTTCTTACGAAGCCACTCCTTCGTTGCCCTGGCGGTGTGCTTTGGATCATTGTCATGTTGAAAGACCCAGCCACGTTTCATCTTCAATGCCCTTGCTGATGGAAGGAGGTTTGCACTCAAAATCTCACGATACATGGCCCCAATCATTCTTTCATGTACCCGGATCAGTCGTCCTGGCCCCTTTGCAGAGAAACAGCCCCAAAGCATGATGTTTCCACCACCATGCTTTACAGTAGGTATGGTGTTTGATGGATGCAACTCAGTATTCTTTTTCCTCCAAACACGACAAGTTGTGTTTCTACCAAACAGTTCCAGTTTGGTTTCATCAGAGCATAGGACATTCTCCCAAAACTCCTCTGGATCATCCAAAAGCTCTCTAGCAAACTTCAGACGGGCCCGGACATGTACTGGCTTAAGCAGTGGGACACGTCTGGCACTGCAGGATCTGAGTCCATGGTGGCGTAGTGTGTTACTTATGGTAGGCCTTGTTACATTGGTCCCAGCTCTCTGCAGTTCATTCACTAGGTCCCCCCGCGTGGTTCTGGGATTTTTGCTCACCGTTCTTGTGATCATTCTGACCCCACGGGGTGGGATTTTGCGTGGAGCCCCAGATCGAGGGAGATTATCAGTGGTCTTGTATGTCTTCCATTTTGTAATTATTGCTCCCACTGTTGATTTCTTCACTCCAAGCTGGTTGGCTATTGCAGATTCAGTCTTCCCAGCCTGGTGCAGGGCTACAATTTTGTTTCTGGTGTCCTTTGACGGCTCTTTGGTCTTCACCATAGTGGAGTTTGGAGTCAGACTGTTTGAGGGTGTGGACAGGTGTCTTTTTATACTGATAACAAGTTTAAACAGGTGCCATTACTACAGGTAATGAGTGGAGGAAAGAGGAGACTCTTAAAGAAGAAGTTACAGGTCTGTGAGAGCCAGAAATCTTGATTGTTTGTTTCTGACCAAATACTTATTTTCCACCATAATATGCAAATAAAATGTTAAAAAAAACAGACAATGTGATTTTCTGGATTTTGTTTTCTCAGTTTGTCTCCCATAGTTGAGGTCTACCTATGATGTAAATTACAGACGCCTCTCATCTTTTTAAGTGGTGGAACTTGCACTATTGCTGACTGACTAAATACTTTTTTGCCCCACTGTATATAATTATATATAGGAGATGCCCAGGTTATACCAGCTGTACATATATAATTATACACAGGAGATGCCCAGGTTATACCGACTGTATATATATAATTATATACAGGATAATAATCTTTATTTTTTTAATAATAATCTTTATTTTTTATATAGCGCTAACGTATTCCGCAGCGCTTTACAGTTTGCACACATTATCATCACTGTCCCCGATGGGGCTCACAATCTAAATATCCTATCAGTATGTCTTTGGAATGTGGGAGGAAACCGGAGTACCCGGAGGAAACCCACGCAAACACGGAGAGAACATACAAACTCTTTGCAGATGTTGTCCTAGGTGGGATTAGAACCCAGGACTCCAGCGCTGCAAGGCTGTTGTGCTAACCAGGATATACCAGCTGTACATATATAATTATATATAGGACAAACCCAGGTTATACCAGCTGTATATATATAATTATATACAGGAGATGCCCAGGTTATACCAGCTGTACATATATAATTACATACAGGAGATGCCCAGGTTATACCAGCTGTACATATATAATTACATACAGGAGATGCCCAGGTTATACCAGCTGTACATATATAATTATATACAGGAGATAACCAGGTTATACCATCTGTACATATATAATTATATACAGGAGATAACCAGGTTATACCGGCTGTACATATATAATTACATACAGGAGATGCCCAGGTTATACCAGCTGTACATATATAATTATATACAGGAGATAACCAGGTTATACCGTCTGTACATATATTATTATTATTATTATTATTTATTATTATAGCGCCATTTATTCCATGGCGCTTTACATGTGAGGAGGGGTATACATAATAAAAACAAGTACAATAATCTTAAACAATACAAGTCATAGCTGGTACAGGAGGAGAGAGGACCCTGCCCGCGAGGGCTCACAATCTACAAGGGATGGGTGAGGATACAGTAGGTGAGGATAGAGCTGGTCATACAGCGGTTTGGTCAATCGGTGGTTACTGCAGGTTGTAGGCTTGTCGGAAGAGGTGGGTCTTCAGGTTCTTTTTGAAGGTTTCGATGGTAGGCGAGAGTCTGATGTGTTGTGGTAGAGGGTTCCAGAGTAGGGGTGATACGCGAGAGAAATCTTGTATATGATTGTGGGAAGAGGAGATAAGAGGGGAGTAGAGAAGGAGATCTTGTGAGGATCGGAGGTTGCGTGCAGGAAAGTACCGGGAGACGAGGTCACAGATGTATGGAGGAGACAGGTTGTGGATGGCTTTGTACGTCATGGTTAGGGTTTTGTACTGGAGTCTCTGGGTGATGGGGAGCCAGTGAAGGGATTGACAGAGGGGAGAGGCCGGGGAATAGCGGGGGGACAGGTGGATTAGTCGGGCAGCAGAGTTTAGAATAGATTGGAGGGGTGCGAGAGTGTTAGCGGGGAGGCCACAGAGCAGGAGGTTGCAGTAGTCAAGGCGAGAGATGATGAGGGCATGGACTAGGGTTTTTGCAGATTCATGGTTGAGGAATGAACGGATTCGTGAAATATTTTTGAGTTGCAGTCGGCAGGAAGTGGAAAGGGCTTGGATATGTGGTTTGAAGGAGAGATCAGCGTCAAGGATTACCCCGAGGCAGCGAGCTTGTGGGACTGGGGAGAGTGGGCAGCCATTTACTGTAATTGATAGGTTCGTTGGGGGGGTCGCGTGAGATGGGGGAAAGATGATGAATTCTGTTTTGTCCATGTTAAGTTTCAAAAATCTAGCGGAGAAGAAGGATGAAATAGTGGACAGACATTGAGGGATTCTGGTTAGTAGGGAGGTGATATCTGGTCCAGAGATGTAGATCTGTGTGTCGTCAGCATAGAGGTGATACTGAAAGCCATGAGATTCTATGAGCTGTCCCAGGCCAAAGGTGTAAATGGAGAAGAGCAGGGGCCCAAGGACTGAACCTTGTGGGACTCCGACAGATAGAGGGCGAGGTGAGGAGGTGGTGTGTGAGTGGGAGATGCTGAATGTCCGGTCTGTTAGGTATGACGAGATCCAGGATAGGGCCAAGTCTGCGATGCCAAGGGATGAGAGGGTCTGTAGTAATAGGGAATGGTCCACTGTGTCAAAGGCAGCCGACAGGTCGAGGAGGAGGAGGACAGAGTAGTGTCGCTTGCTCTTGGCGGTTAAGAGGTCATTGGTGACTTTAGTTAGGGCAGTTTCGGTGGAATGGTGTGACCGGAAGCCAGATTGTAGGCGGTCAAAGAGGGAGCAGGAAGAGAGATGGGAGAACAGTTCAAGGTAAACGTGTTGTTCCAGTAGTTTGGAGGCATAGGGGAGAAGTGATATAGGGCGATAGCTAGATACAGAGGATGGGTCAAGAGAGGGCTTTTTGAGGATAGGTGTGATGGAGGCATGTTTAAAGCTTGAGGGGAAAACACCAGTTGTTAGAGATATATAATTACATGCCGCTGGCATTAACCCTGTGTGAGCAGTGACTGCAGGGAGTATGGAGCGGGCGCCGGGCACTGACTGCAATGGAGTAGGGAGGAACTAATCGGACTGTGGCCATCGCTGATTGGTCGCGGCAGCCATGACAGGCAGCTGGCGAGACCAATCAGCGACTTGGATTCCATGACAGACAGAGGCCGCGACCAATGAATATCTGTGACAGACAGACAGACAGACGGAAAGATGGAAGTGACCCTTAGACAATTATATAGTAGATGATTAATAAAGGTATCTTATCTGTAACTATGACTTTGTGCTTTTTTCTTCGGTTTTTATACTAATTTCTGAATGGTCTTCCATTCTTTCCTATACAACAGGTGTTTAACACATTTGGTGTATATAATTGTCACACCAAACAATGGACCCCACACAAACCTTCACACTGTATAATTGCTGATATATAGTATAATGGTCCCCACATAGCCCTCCAATTATTATAATGCCCCTCAAAAATCCTTCCATATAGTATAATGAGTCTCACATAACCCTCCAAATAGTATAATGGTCCCCACATTGCCTTCCATATAGTTTAATGCACCCCATAGTTCTCCATATAGTATAATGCACTCCCCATAGGCCTCTATATAGTATAATGCACTTTCCATCATTCTTCAAGGAGTATAATACACCCCATAGTCCTCCATATAGTATAATTCACCCCATAGTCCTCCATATAGTATAATACACCCCATAGTCCTCCATATAGTATAATTCCCCATAGTCCTCCATATAGTATAATGCACCCCATAGTCCTCCATTAGTATAATTCCCCATAGTCCTCCATATAGCGTACTGCTCCTTCCGACAGTCCTCCATATAGTTTGATGCTCTCCACATTGTCATCCATATAGTATAATGCACCCCATAGTCCTCCATATAGTATAATTCCCCATAGTCCTCCATATAGCATACTGCTCCTACCGACAGTCCTCCATATAGTTTGATGCTCTCCACATTGTCATCCATATAGTATAATGCACCCCATAGTCCTCCATATAGTATAATTCCCCATAGTCCTCCATATAGCATACTGCTCCTACCGACAGTCCTCCATATAGTTTAATGCACTCCACATAGTCCTCCATATAGTATAATGCACCCCATAGTCCTCCATATAGTATAATTCATCCCATATTCCTCCATATAGTATAATGCACTCCAGATTGTGTGGCCTGCCATCATAGGTGGTACTCCATTGATTGCAGTCTGTCACCACCGATCTCTGCTCATCTCTTCTGTTATAAATAAACCTTCCTAAGGGCCTAACCATTATAACTGATTCCTGGTTGTTGAGGCAGGTAGTGCAGGGAAGGTATTATGTGAGCATAGGAACATGGTGGACTAAGAAGTGGAAGATAAAGCGTATTGTGCTTCCTGTGGAGATTAGAAGTTCTTGTAGATCTACAGCACCAGGTCATAGGAGAAGCAATGGGTTCATCCTGAGCTTGCAGAGGTCTCACATCTTGGACTGTTGTTACCTCGGTATCATGCACTGTACATAGATTTACATTAATGCATTAAAATATTAAATGTTTACCCTTGGATCAGAATTTCATGAGTTCGAGTTGCCACATTGTTGCCCATTTACTTACACGTTTGAACCCCGGATGTTTCAGAAATGCAAAGTAGCATTCCGGCAATTTTTTATTATTTACTCCCATAGCCACAATTATTATGTGCACGGTCTATATATTAATTTACTGATCGATCTGTCGCGTTCTTAATGTGAATGTATGACACTCAGAGCAAGGATCGTAGGATTGCATTGAGAAATTTTTGGTCTACAAAGAAGAAGTGGCTTCTAGGCTCGTTGGGAGTCAAGTGTTGAGCAAATGAATAAATACTCAGTGTCAGTGCACATAATAACTGATAATGAAGGAACGCAGAAATCGCTGGAGACCTAAGAACTGCCGCATCGCACGTCCCCGAGCTCACAATGCCGCATGCGCTATAATCCGCTCCATAACCAGATCTCCAAGATCAGGAGCGTTTATAAGAGCAGAGACGATACAGGGAGAAGAAACGGGAATTTAAGGACACGACGACCTTCTCAAGGGGCTTTATACAATTACACAGTTAGTGACCCGACCCGAGGCTTCTACTTGCACATCAATTATGATACTGTAAATAACCGCAAAACGTTCTGATGTTACACTTTTGATGCAAAGTAACAGAAAACTCTGCACCTCCCCAAGATCTTAGGTCACAGTCCATTCTATCTATCTATCTATCTATCTATCTATCTATCTATCTATCTATCTATCTATCTATTATCTATCATCTATCTATCTATCATCTATCATCTATCTATCTATTATCTATCTATCTATCTATGTATCATCTATCTATCTATCTATCCATCTATCTATATATCTATCTATTATCTATCTATCTATCTATCTATTTATCTATATCTATCTATCTATCTATCTATCTATCTATATATCTATCTATCATCTATCATCTATCTATTATCTATCTATCCATCTATCTATCTATATATCTATCTATTATCTATCATCTATCTATCTATCTATCTATCTATCTATCTATCTATCTATCTATCTATCTATTATCTATCTATCTATCTATCTATATATATATCTATTATCTATCTATCTATTATCTATCTATCTATTATCTATCATCTATCTATCTATCTATCTATCTATCTGTTTATCTATTATCTATCTATCTATTTATTGTCTATCTATCTATCTATCATCTATCTATTATCTATCTATCTATTTATTATCTATATCTATCTATCTATCTATATATCTATCTATCTATTATCTATCATCTATCTATCTATCATCTATCTATCTATCTATCTATCTATCTATCTATCTATCTATCTATCATCTATCTATATTTATCTATCCATCTATCTATCTATCTATCTATCTATCTATCTATCATCTATCATCTATCTATATTTATCTATCTATCTATCTATCTATCTATCTATCTATCTATCTATATATCTATCTATTATCTATCTATCTATCTATCTATCTATCTATCTATCTATCTATCTATCTATTATCTATCTATCTATTATCTATCATCTATCTATCTATCTATCTATCTATCTATCTATCTATCTATCTATCTATCTATCTATCTGTTTATCTATTATATATCTATCTATCTATTTATTATATCTATCTATCTATCTATCTATCTATCTATCTATCTATTTATTATCTATATCTATCTATCTATCTATCTATCTATCTATCTATCTATCTATCTATCTATCTATCTATTTATTATCTATCTATCTATCGTTTCTTTCATAATTATCCACTCCCATTGTAAGTCTGGTTTATTAGCCTTTTGCAATACAACACTGTGACAAGAACAACGTAAATTGCTGAACATAACTAATATAACAAGTGGTATCTTCAAATTCACCACAATATGCCATTTTACTGACTCCTGCAGTTTCAGAATTATTCACCCCTTCCTGACCAGCATCTTTAGTGCTTAGTAGAGCCCTTCTGGCTGTTATCACTTGCTGCAGGTGAGGTCGATCACCAGACATTAGCCTCTGGCAGTGTTGCTGAGGAATTTTACTAGTTACCTGGAGGTGGAGGTCATTGCCAAAGGCTAAGGTTTCTGAGGAATGTGGCCAAAAGCGATTGTGTGGCTCTGTATTGCATCTGCAGCAGGTTATAACAGCCAGAAGGAGGCACCTATCCAATTACTGAACAGAGTGATGTCCAGGTGGCCCCTTGGCCAGGAGCGACCCACCAATCCCTATGTGAAGAATAATTGTCACAATAAACTTGATTCACTATGTGCAGTCTTGTATGTACTGACAAAAGCAGCATCTCATCAATAATCTAACAAATTACACAATGTATTATTATAAAGTAGTATAGGTAAATTTGGAAATGAGGATAATGTAACATCTGCATGTTACTTGTTCGACACTGAGTAAACAGATGCCAACTGTCGGTAAATAGCAGCCTATTATCAACCCAGTGCAGCTACATACATTTTAAAAATGGTCCAAAAATTATCCCCTTTTTGGGGCAGAAGCCCACCTTGCTGGTGTTTTTTTACACAGACAATGCAAACAAAATAATCCTTGGCTTTGAGAAGTGTAAAAATTATCCCTGTTTGCAGAGTATCAATAACTTTGTTCTAAATGAAGAAGTGATAGATTTTCCTATGATGTCCAAAAATTATCCCTTTATTCAGGGAGGCAAAACAGAAATGCTGTTTTAAATATAGAAAAAGCAATAGGTTCTAAACTAGGAGTAAAAAAGTATCCCTCTTTTGGGATCCACAACAGGCTATTCTCAGAATGACTCACAAGTCTAGTTTTCAAGATTTTTCTTCACAAACAAAATTGGCACAAATTGGTATTAAACTGACTCAATGTGCTGTTACTGCAGGGAATCACAGCACTTCATTATATCACTTCAATAGCTGGATTATCTATCTATCTATCTATCTATTATCTATCTATCTATCTATCTATCTATCTATCTATCTATCTATCTATCTATCATCTCTCATATCTTAGATCAATACTAGCACACTTGGACCTGAGCTTCTCTCTAGAACGTGGTTGGATGGTCCTCTCCCTGGATATGTAGTAGAAAGTTCCCTCCTTGCACAGATTCTTCAGCAATGACAGAACAATGAGAAGTTCTGCTATTCTCAGACATTTGCATGTTGCTGGTGACTCCCTCCAGCGCAGGGCTCGCAGTTTAGGCAGATCTAGAAGATGCGGTCCCGGGAGACGCTGCTGCGGAGCGCAATATCACCATGTACGTGCTCCCGATAACCACTCGGGTTTATGGCTCCGGCTCATGAATTATTGTAATTTATTCACATGAAATCTCTGGCTCATAAATTCTCGCTGCTGTCGACATAAACCGAGCGGCGTAACGTCTGCGGATATTTCTCAGCGTATGGAGCAATCATATATTACATTGTGCATCTCTCACAAACTTTCCAGACTCCGCAGGGATCCGCCATACAAACTATGGAGGCTAAGCGCCACTCTCTGCCGCCGCCACCGCTACGTGACACGATTATACTTATTCTTTATCCCTGGACGAGTATTATTAATATGGGAGGAATCTGTGGAGAGAAGCATTTCACGGCTAATAGGAGGCAGATGATACTTTAAAGGAAAAATCCACTTTAAAGGGTTGTATGGAACTTATAAATTCATTTTTTTTTACAGAAACAGCGGCCTTCCTATTTTGTCCTGTATAGAATTTAGCTGCAATATCACACCCAACCTGTGGACAGATATGGCACTCTTCCAGAAGGAAACACGTGTTTTTTCCATGAATCCTTTAGGCCAGTCTCACACGTCCAGATAATTCCGGTACTGGAAAAATCGGTACCGGAATTATCCGTGTCCGTGTGCCGGTGCGTTTCTGTGGCACATCAGTGTGGCACACGGGTGGCACACGTGTGCCGCCCATGTGCCCACTGGGTACCACATGCACCGTGCCGAAGACAGCGCTAAAGTTTAGCGCTGTCCCCTGCATCTGGTCCTGAAGCCCCATTCATATCTTCCCTGCAGCAGCGTTTGCTGTAGAGAAGATATGAATAATTGTGTGTAAAATCGAGATCCAGGTCTCCACACCCCTCCCACCCCCTATGCCCCCCCCACCCCCCACCCCGCTGTGATTAAAATACTCACTCGGCTCCCTCGCAGCGTCCTGTCCTGGCCGCACCTTCTACTGTATGAGCGGTTACGTGGGGCCGCTCATTTACAGTAATTATTATGCGGCTCCACCTCCCATAGGGGTGGAGCCGCATATTCATTACTGTAAATGAGCGGCCCCACGTGACCGCATACAGTAGAAGATGCGGCCAGGACAGGACGCTGCGAGGGAGCCGGGAGCCGAGTGAGTATTTTAATCACAGTGGGGGGGGTGGGGGGGTGGTTTGGCGCACAGGGGGTGGGAGGGGTTTGGGGACCTGGATTTTGATTTTACACACAATTATTCATATCTTCTCTACAGCAAACGCTGCTGCAGGGAAGATATGGATGCCGGCTTCAGCACCACGCTGGGGGGACAGCGCTTAATGTAGCGCTGTCTCCTGTATGGCACACGCACTGCACCTTTAATGGGTCCGTATAATCTGTGCGCTCCCACGAACACTGGCATGTCTCCGTGCTTGGCACACGGAGACACGGTCCGCAAAAAATCAATGACATCTGCACAGATGCATTGATTTTAATGTGTCTACGTGTGTCAGTGGCTCCGGTACGTGAGGAAACTGTCACCACACGTACCAGAGCCACTGACGTGTGAAACCGGCCTTACTCTCTCCTGTGTTCACTTTTCCTCTGCCTCCGCAGCTCCCCGATCCTCTGCCTCCACAGCTCCCTAATCCTTTGCCACTGCAGCTCCCTGGCACTCTGCCTCCGCAGCTCCCCAATCCTCTGCCTCCGCAGCTTCCAGATCTTCTGCCTCTGCAGCTTCCTGATCTTCTGCCTCCACAGCTCCACGATCCTCTGCCTCCACAGCTCCCTGGCACTCTACCTCTGCAGTTCCAGTTCCCCGATCATCTGCCTCTGCAGCTCCTTGGCACTCTGTATCCGCAGTTCCCCGATCCTCTGCCTCTGAAGCTCCCCGGCACTATGCCTCCGCAGCTCCCCAATCCTCTGCCTCCGCAGCTCCCAGACACTCTGCCTCTGCAGTTCCCCAATCCTCTGCCTCCGCAGCTCCCAGACACTCTGCCTCCGCAGTTCCCCAATCCTCTGCCTCCACAGCTCCCAGACACTCTGCCTCCGCAGTTCCCCAATCCTCTACCTCCGCAGCTTCCTGGCACTCTGCCACCACAGCTCCCCAATCCTCTGCCTCCTGTTGTGATAGGCAATTCAGTATCACAATGGACATAGCGGTCAGAGCACACACAGTGATCTGACAATAACCCAAAATAATAGAACGAGCTCTGAGACGTGGGAACGCTGCAGACCGCAATCCCTAATCCTCTCCAAACAACACTAGAGGCAGCCGTGGATTGCGCCTAACTCTGCCTATGCAACTCGGCACAGCCTGAGAAACTAACTAGCCTGAAGATAGAAAATAAGCCTACCTTGCCTCAGAGAAATACCCCAAAGGAAAAGGCAGCCCCCCACATATAATGACTGTGAGTAAAGATGAAAAGACAAACGTAGGGATGAAATAGATTCAGCAAAGTGAGGCCCGACTTTCTTAACAGAGCGAGGATAGGAAAGATAACTTTGCGGTCTACACAAAACCCTAAAGAAAACCATGCAAAGGGGGCAAAAAGACCCTCCGTACCGAACTAACGGCACGGAGGTACACCCCTTGTGTCCCAGAGCTTCCAGCAAAACAATTAGACAAGCTGGACAGAAAAAATAGCAAACAAATAGCAAAGAAGAACTTAGCTATGCAGAGCAGCAGGCCACAGGAATGATCCAGGGAAAAACAAGTCCAACACTGGAACATTGACAGGAAGCCAGGATCAAAGCATTAGGTGGAGTTAAGTAGAGAAGTACCTAACGACCTCAGCAGATCACCTGAGGGAGGAAACTCAGAAGCCGCAGTACCACTTTCCTCCACCAACGGAAGCTCACAGAGAGAATCAGCCGAAGTACCACTTGTGACCACAGGAGGGAGCTCTGCCACAGAATTCACAACAGTACCCCCCCCTTGAGGAGGGGTCACTGAACCCTCACCAGAGCCCCCAGGCCGACCAGGATGAGCCACATGAAAGGCACGAACAAGATCGGGAGCATGGACATCAGAGGCAAAAACCCAGGAATTATCTTCCTGAGCATAACCCTTCCATTTAACCAGATACTGGAGTTTCCGTCTTGAAACACGAGAATCCAAAATCTTCTCCACAATATACTCCAATTCCCCCTCCACCAAAACCGGGGCAGGAGGGTCAACAGATGGAACCATAGGTGCCACGTATCTCCGCAACAATGACCTATGGAATACGTTATGTATGGAAAAGGAATCTGGGAGGGTCAGACGAAAAGACACAGGATTAAGAACCTCAGAAATCCTATACGGACCAATAAAACGAGGTTTAAACTTAGGAGAGGAAACCTTCATAGGAATATGACGAGAAGATAACCAAACCAGATCCCCAACACGAAGTCGGGGACCCACACGGCGTCTGAGATTAGCGAAACGTTGAGCCTTCTCCTGGGACAAGGTCAAATTGTCCACTACCTGAGTCCAAATCTGCTGCAACCTGTTCACCACAGTATCCACACCAGGACAGTCCGAAGACTCAACCTGTCCTGAAAAGAAACGAGGATGGAACCCAGAATTGCAGAAAAATGGCGAAACCAAGGTAGCCGAGCTGGCCCGATTATTAAGGGCGAACTCAGCCAACGGCAAAAAGGACACCCAATCATCCTGATCAGCAGAAACAAAACCTCTCAGATATGTTTCCAAGGTCTGATTGGTTCGTTCGGTCTGGCCATTAGTCTGAGGATGGAAAGCCGAGGAAAAAGACAAGTCAATGCCCATCCTACCACAAAAGGCTCGCCAAAACCTCGAAACAAACTGGGAACCTCTATCAGAAACGATATTCTCTGGAATACCATGTAAACGAACCACATGCTGGAAGAACAATGGCACCAAATCAGAGGAGGAAGGTAATTTAGACAAGGGTACCAGATGGACCATCTTAGAAAAGCGATCACAGACCACCCAAATGACTGACATCTTTTGAGAAACGGGAAGATCTGAAATAAAATCCATAGAGATATGTGTCCAAGGCCTCTTCGGGACCGGCAAGGGCAAAAGCAACCCACTGGCACGAGAACAGCAGGGTTTAGCCCGAGCACAAATCCCACAGGACTGCACAAAAGTACGCACATCCCGCGACAGAGATGGCCACCAAAAGGATCTAGCCACTAACTCTCTGGTACCAAAGATTCCAGGATGACCAGCCAACACCGAACAATGAACCTCAGAGATAACTTTATTCGTCCACCTATCAGGGACAAACAGTTTCTCCGCTGGACAACGATCAGGTTCATTAGCCTGAAATTTCTGCAGCACCCGCCGCAAATCAGGGGAGATGGCAGACACAACTACTCCCTCCCCGAGGATACCCGCCGGCTCAGATAAACCCGGAGAGTCGGGCACAAAACTCCTAGACAGAGCATCCGCCTTCACATTTTTAGAGCCCGGAAGGTACGAAATCACAAAGTCAAAACGGGCAAAAAACAGCGACCAACGAGCCTGTCTAGGATTCAAACGCTTAGCAGACTCGAGATAAGTCAAGTTCTTATGATCAGTCAATACCACCACGCAATGCTTAGCTCCTTCAAGCCAATGACGCCACTCCTCGAATGCCCACTTCATGGCCAGCAACTCTCGGTTGCCCACATCATAATTTCGCTCAGCAGGCGAAAACTTCCTGGAAAAAAAAGCGCATGGTTTCATCACTGAGCAATCAGAACCTCTCTGCGACAAAACAGCCCCTGCTCCAATCTCAGAAGCATCAACCTCGACCTGGAACGGAAGAGAAACATCAGGTTGACACAACACAGGGGCAGAACAAAAAAGAAGCTTCAACTCTTGAAAAGCTTCCACAACAGCAGAAGACCAATTGACCAAATCAGCACCCTTCTTGGTCAAATCGGTCAATGGTTTGGCAATACTAGAAAAATTGCAGATGAAGCGACGATAAAAATTAGCAAAGCCCAGGAACTTTTGCAGACTTTTCAGAGATGTCGGCTGAGTCCAATCATGGATGGCTTGGACCTTAACAGGATCCATCTCGATAGTAGAAGGGGAAAAGATGAACCCCAAAAATGAAACCTTCTGCACACCAAAGAGACACTTTGATCCCTTCACAAACAAAGAATTAACACGCAGGACCTGAAAAACCGTTCTGACCTGCTTCACATGAGACTCCCAATCATCCGAGAAGATCAAAATGTCATCCAAGTACACAATCAGGAATTTATCCAGGTACTCTCGGAAGATGTCATGCATAAAGGACTGAAACACTGATGGAGCATTGGCAAGTCCGAATGGCATCACTAGATACTCAAAATGACCCTCGGGCGTATTAAATGCAGTTTTCCATTCATCGCCTCGCCTGATTCACACCAGATTATACGCACCACGAAGATCTATCTTGGTGAACCAACTAGCCCCCTTAAACCGAGCAAACAAATCAGATAACAATGGCAAGGGGTACTGAAATTTAACAGAGATCTTATTAAGAAGGCGGTAATCTATACAAGGTCTCAGCGAACCATCCTTCTTGGCTACAAAAAAGAACCCTGCTCCTAATGGCGACGATGACGGGTGAATATGCCCCTTCTCCAGGGATTCCTTCACATAACTGCGCATAGCGGTGTGCTCAGGCACGGATAAATTAAACAGTCGACCTTTCGGGAATTTACTACCAGGAATCAAATTGATAGTACAATCACAATCCCTATGCGGAGGTAGGGCATCGGACTTGGGCTCATCAAATACATCCCGGTAATCAGACAAGAAGTCTGGAACCTCAGAAGGGGTGGATGACGAAATTGACAGAAATGGAACATCACCATGTACCCCCTGACAACCCCAGCTGGACACCGACATGGATTTCCAATCCAATACTGGATTATGGGCTTGTAGCCATGGCAACCCCAACACGACCACATCATGCAGATTATGCAACACCAGAAAGCGAATAACCTCTTGATGTGCAGGAGCCATGCACATGGTCAGCTGGGTCCAGTATTGAGGCTTATTCTTGGCCAAAGGCGTAGCATCAATTCCTCTCAATGGAATAGGACACTGCAAGGGCTCCAAGAAAAACCCACAACGCCTAGCATACTCCAAGTCCATCAAATTCAGAGCAGCGCCTGAATCCACAAACGCCATGACAGAATACGATGACAAAGAGCAGATCAAGGTAATGGACAGAAGAAATTTTGACTGTACCGTACCAATGGTGGCAGACCTAGCGAACCGCTTAGTGCGCTTAGGACAATCAGAGATAGCATGAGTGGAATCACCACAGTAGAAACACAGCCCATTCAGACGTCTGTGTTCTTGCCGTTCAACTCTGGTCATAGTCCTATCGCACTGCATAGGCTCAGGTCTAATCTCAGGTAATACCGCCAAATGGTGCACAGATTTACGCTCACGCAAGCGTCGACCGATCTGAATGGCCAAAGACATAGACTCATTCAAACCAGCAGGCATAGGAAATCCCACCATGACATCCTTAAGGGCTTCAGAGAGACCCTTTCTGAATATAGCTGCCAGCGCAGATTCATTCCATTGAGTGAGCACGGACCACTTTCTAAATTTCTGGCAATATACCTCTATCTCATCCTGACCCTGACAAAGATTCAGCAAATTTTTTTCTGCCTGATCCACAGAATTAGGCTCATCGTACAGCAATCCAAGCGCCAGGAAAAACGCATCGATATTACTTAATGCAGGATCTCCTGACGCAAGAGAAAATGCCCAGTCCTGAGGGTCGCCACGCAAAAAAGAAATGACGATCCTAACCTGTTGAGCTGGGTCACCAGAGGAGCGAGGTTTCAAAGCCAGAAATAGTTTACAATTATTTTTGAAACTCAGAAATTTAGTTCTATCTCCAAAAAACAAATCTGGAATAGGAATTCTCGGTTCTAACAAAGAATTCTGAACCACAAAATCTTGGATATTTTGAACTCTTGCCGTGAGCTGATCCACACATGAAGACAGACCTTTAATGTCCATTGCTACACCTGTGTACTGAACCACCCAAATGTCTAGGGGAAAAAAAAGGCAAAACACAGTGCAAAGAAAAAAAAATGGTCTCAGAACTTCTTTTTTCCCTCTATTGAGAATCATTAGCACTTTTGGCTTCCTGTACTGTTGTGATAGGCAATTCAGTACCACAATGGACATAGCGGTCAGAGCACATACAGTGACCTGGCAATAACCCAAAATAATAGAACGAGCTCTGAGACGTGGGAACTCTGCAGACCGCAATCCCTAATCCTCTCCAAACAACACTAGAGGCAGCCGTGGATTGCGCCTAACTCTTCCTATGCAACTCGGCACAGCCTGAGAAACTAACTAGCCTGAAGATAGAAAATAAGCCTACCTTGCCTCAGAGAAATACCCCAAAGGAAAAGGCAGCCCCCCACATATAATGACTGTGAGTAAAGATGAAAAGACAAACGTAGGGATGAAATAGATTCAGCAAAGTGAGGCCCGACTTTCTTAACAGAGCGAGGATAGGAAAGATAACTTTGCGGTCTACACAAAACCGTAAAGAAAACCACGCAAAGGGGGCAAAAAGACCCTCCGAACCGAACTAACGGCACAGAGGTACACCCCTTGCGTCCCAGAGCTTCCAGCATAACAATTAGACAAGCTGGACAGAAAAAATAGCAAACAAATAGCAAAGAAGAACTTAGCTATGCAGAGCAGCAGGCCACAGGAATGATCCAGGGAAAAACAAGTCCAACACTGGAACATTGACAGGAAGCCAGGATCAAAGCATTAGGTGGAGTTAAGTAGAGAAGCACTTAACGACCTCACCAAATCACCTGAGGGAGGAAACTCAGAAGCCGCAGTACCACTTTCCTCCACAAACGGAAGCTCCCTGAGAGAATCAGCCGAAGTACCACTTGTGACCACAGGAGGGAGCTCTGCCACAGAATTCACAACAGCCTCCACAGCTCCCAGACACTCTTCCTCTGCAGTTCCCCAATCCTCTGCTTCCGCAGTTCCCCAATCCTCTGCCTCCGCAGCTCCTCGGCACTCTGCCTCCACAGCTCCCGATCCTCTGCCTCCACAGCTCCACGATCCTCTGCCTCCACAGCTCCCTGGCACTCTACCTCTGCAGTTCCAGTTCCCCGATCATCTGCCTCTGCAGCTCCTTGGCACTCTGTATCCGCAGTTCCCCGATCCTCTGCCTCTGAAGCTCCCCGGCACTATGCCTCCGCAGCTCCCCAATCCTCTGCCTCCGCAGCTCCCAGACACTCTGCCTCTGCAGTTCCCCAATCCTCTGCCTCCGCAGCTCCCAGACACTCTGCCTTCGCAGTTCCCCAATCCTCTGCCTCCACAGCTCCCAGACACTCTGCCTCCGCAGCTCCCCAATCCTCTGCCTCCACAGCTCCCAGACACTCTGCCTCCGCAGTTCCCCAATCCTCTACCTCCGCAGCTCCCTGGCAGTCTGCCTCCACAGCTCCCCAATCCTCTGCCTCCACAGCTCCCAGACACTCTTCCTCTGCAGTTCCCCAATCCTCTGCCTCCGCAGTTCCCCAATCCTCTGCCTCCGCAGCTCCTCGGCACTCTGCCTCCACAGCTCCCAAATCCTCTGCCTCCGCAGCTTCCCGATCCTCTGCCTCCACAGCTCCCTGATCCTCTGCCTCCGCAGCTCCCTGATCCTCTGCCTCCGCAGCTTCCCGATCCTCTGCCTCCGCGATTCTCCGATCCTCTGCCTTCACAGCTCCCTGATCCTCTGCCTCTGCAGCTCCTCGGCACTTTGCCTCTGCAGTTCCCTGATCCTCTGCCTCCGCAGCTCCCCAATCCTCTGCCTCTGCATCTCCCTGATCCTCTGCCTCTGAAGCTCCCCAGCACTCTGCCTCTGCAGCTCCCCGGCACTCTGCCTCCGCATCTCCCCAATCCTCTGCCTCTGCAGCTCCCAGACACTCTGCCTCCGCAGTGCCCCAATCCCCTGCCTCTGCAGCTCCTCAGCATTCTGCCTCCACAGCTCCCCAATCCTCTGCCTCCACAGCTCCCCAATCCTCTGCCTCCACAGCTCCCCGATCCTCTGCCTCCACAGCTTCCCGATCCTCTGCCTCCGCAGCTTCCCGATCCTCTGCCTCCGCAGCTCCCTGTTCCTCTGCCTCCGCAGCTCCCCAATCCTCTGCCTCCGCAGCTTCTCGATCCTCTGCCTCCACAGCTCCCCGATCCTCTGCCTCCACAGCTCCCCGATCCTCTGCCTCCACAGCTCCCCGATCCTCTGCCTCTGCAGCTCCTTGGCACTCTGCCTCCACAGTTCCCCGATCCTCTGCCTCCGCAGCATCCCGATCCTCTGCCTCCAGAGCTCCCCCATCCTCTGCCTCTGCAGCTCCCCAGCACTCTGCCTCTGCAGCTCTCCGGCGCTTTGCCTCTACATCTCCCCAATCCTCTGCCTCCGCAGCTCCCAGACACTCTGCCTCCGCAGCTCCCAGACACTCTGCCTCCGCAGTGCCCCGGTTCTCTGCGCTGGTGTTTTTTGTCTCTGCTGTCTGTCCCTCATAAAGCTGAGACCAATGATTTATTTGTCTTATATGTTAGGGGGAGAACAAACATCAGTCATGTCAATGACGTGTCACCCCCAGACCAGGGAGGTGCATATGTGGTGCAGTGACAGGTGGAAGGCTGGAACTGTTCAGCTTAATGTACTTTACTATTATAATCCCTTCACAGCCTTCAAAAGAAGACAGAAGACTGGCCACCATTCTGATGGGTTTATGCAAAACAAATCCCCAAAATTTCAAACTCACAAGCATCTAATATTTGGGGAGATTCATATTGAACTTGACACATTTTAGTTGATCTTGTTCACTTCTATTTTGTATTTTAAGATTTGTAATAACTAGTGAAGGCAAAGCGTTTGCAAAGATAGACACCATTGTGTGAGTGACAATGACTGCATCTCCCCTTCCTCTAGAACGTCTGCTGTTTGAGCTGCATGTACGGTCAATAGCGTAACCAGAGTCCAATGGACTCGAATGCAAAGTTTGGACCTGGGCCCCAACCTGCATGTTTGTCAGATGTATGGTCCCTTCTATTGTTCCAGATCCTGTTAAGACATACGTGTTTGCCCTCTCATATAACAATGTCCCCCATCCTGTAATAATGTCCCTGATCCTTGGCCCCTTCCTGATATAATATCATCCATCCTGGGTTCCTTGCAGATATAATATCCCCCATCCTTGGCATCTTCCTGGTGCAATAACCTCCATCCTGGGCCCCTTTTTGGTATATTGTTCCCATCCTGGGCATCTTCCTGGTATAATGTACCCCATTCTGTTCTTCTTCCTGGTATAATATCATCAATCATGGGTCTATTCCTGGTATAATATCCCCCATCCTTGGCATCTTCCTGGTGTAATAACCTCCATCCTGGGCCCCTTTTGGTATATTGTCCCCATCCTGGGCATCTTCCTGGTTTATTACTCCCCATTTTGGGCCCTTTCCTGGTGTAATATCCTCCATTTGGGGCCCCTTCCTAGTATAATGTCCACCATCATGGGTCCCTTTCAGGTATAATGTCTCACAACCTATGCTCCATCCTGGTATAACACCCTTCATCCTTGGCCCTTTCCTGTTTTAATAACCTCCATCCTGGGCACCTTTTTGGTATATTGTCCCCATCCTGGGCATCTTCCTGGTTTATTACTCCCCATTTTGGGCCCTTTCCTGGTATAATATCTTCCATTTGAGGTCCCTTCCTAGTATAATGTCCCCCATCCTGGACCCCTTTCAGGTATAATGTCTCCCAACCTATGCCCCATCCTGGTATAACACCCTTCATCCTTGGCCCTTTCCTGTTTTAATAACCTCCATTTTGGGCACCTTTTTGGTATATTGTCCCCATCCTGGGCATCTTCCTGGTTTATTACTCCCCATTTTGGGCCCTTTTCTGGTAATATCCTCCTTTTGAGGCCCCTTCCTAGTATAATGTCCGCTATCCTGGGTCCCTTCCTGGTATACTATCCTCCTTCCTAGGCTCCTTCCTGGTACAATGTCCCCCATCCTGGGTTCCTCTCTGGTAGAATGTCCCCCATCCTGGTCCCCTTTCTGGTATAATGTCTCCCATCCTATGCCCCATCCTGGTATAACACCTTTCATCCTTCGCCCCTTCCTGGTGTAATATCCTCCATCCTGGGCACCTTTTTGGTATATTGTCCCCATCCTGGGCATCTTACAGGTTTAGTATTCCCCATTCTTGGCCCCTTCCTGGTGTAATATCCTCCATTCGGAGCCCCTTCCAGTAATAGTGTTCCTGCTTTTCACCAACAAACTTAAAAAACCCTATTCTTCTCACCTTTCCCCATTCCCGTGACTTGTGGCGTCCTCTTCTAAAGCCAGCGCAGAAGCTGGTAAATGACTTAGTGCAAGCATCGGGCAGCACATGATGTCACTGTGACTTACACGCCGCCGTCAGCTGCCGTCCTCTGATTAGCTGGCAGCCAGTATTACAGTGCAGTGACTCGGCAGGTCTCTTTGCTGAGATATGCACTGGTGTCAGTCTGTAATATAGTTCTTGCATTGTATTCATGAACAAGGACCCTCAGAATATAATAATAATCTTTATTCTTATATGGCGCTAACATATTCCGCAGCGCTTTACAGTTTGCACACATTATCATCGCTGTCCCCAGTGGGGCTCACAATCTGCTAATAACTGCTGTACAGAACATTGCAGAAGTGCACGGAATTGTGGGAAAACTGATAAAAAGTGAATAAAAGTTTGACAAAGTTTGGAAAGTATTTATTGCAGATTTGCGCAGTGCGTTACTGTACTGAATGCAGAGGAGTCGGTTAATGTTTATTTTCTTGGAAACTTCAGCTTCAATTTTCATGATGTCAGTTAATGGGGCCGTTAATAAAACATATTATTCACAGGTACATTTTATAAGACGAATGTTTAATACCAGACAGTTGTACAACTCAACATTATTAATCGTTACAACGTATGAATGTGAAGAGACGACGCCTCGTGCCATCCCGGGTCTACATCTGCATCCTGCAGAACTACATACACAATAGATACAATGTAACCACTGGAGAATTCTCATTTCCTGAATGTAAAATGAAGAAACCTCATGTTACATTTATACATTTCTATACTCTGGAATCAAATGCAAGAATAACACTAAATGCGTAAAACCTGCCGCCGCTATGTCTCTCCATGATACAACTCGCTACTCAACATTAACATACATTCATTAGCACTTCGCTGGCAGCTCCTGAGCCCTTGTGTCTGCAGACGGGATGATTCATTTATTTTACTGATATAGCGCCATCCTATTCTGTAACACTGTACACACATCGTCATCGCTGTCCCCACTGGGGCTCAAAATCTATATTCCCGAACAGTCTATGGAGCGTGGGGGGAAACCGGAGAACCTGGATGTAACCCACCCAAACATGGGGAGAACATGCATGTTATATATATATAGGGACACTAGGGCCCCGATTCATCAAGCGTTGTCCTCGCCCGTCTTGATGAGGGATGTGCTGGAGTCAGAGGCACCTGAATCATTTATGACAATGCATCATGAATTAGCCAAGTGGGCGTCACACGCAGTAGTATATAGTAGAGACTGATGGGCCCCCACCTACATCGTGGTCAGATGTATTAGCACATGTAGGGTTGTAAATCCTATAAAGATATACATATTCCGTAACGTAGTCATGTCACCCATCCTGGGCCCCTTCTAACTATATTGTCCCCCACCTTGAGTCTCTTCTTAGTGTAATGTGCCCCATCCTGGTGTAATATCCCCCCATCCTGATGTAATATGCCCCATCCTGGTGTAATATCCTCATCCTCGTGTAATGTTCCCCATCTTGGTGTAATATCCCCCATCCTGGGTCACTTCCAGTAATAATATCCTCCATCCTGAGCCCATTCCTGGTATAATGTCCCCCATCCTGATGTAATGTCCCCCATCCTGGTTTAATATCCCACATTCTGGTGTAATATCCCCCATCCTGGTGTAATGTGCCCCATCCTGGTTTAATATCCCCCATCCTGGTGTAATGTGCCCTATCCTGGTGTAATGTGCCCCATCCTGGTGTAATGTGTCCCTTCCTGGTATAATATCCCCCATCCTTGATCAATTCCAATAATAATATCCTCCATCTTGAACCCATTCCTGGTATAATGTCCCCCATCCTGGGCCCCTTCTAACTATATTGTCCCCCACCTTGAGTCTCTTCTTTGTGTAATGCGCCCCATCCTGGTGTAATATCCCCCCATCCTGGTGTAATGTGCCGCATCCTGGTATAATATCCCCATCCTCGTGTAATGTTCCCCATCTTGGCGTAAAATCCCCCATCCTGGGCCACTTGCAGTAATAATATCCTCCATCCTGAGCCCCATCCTGGTATAATGTCCCCATCCTGGACCCCTTCCAGTAATGTGTCCCCCATTCTATAATAATGCTCACATATCTCTGCTCCCACTACATGCGGCATCCTGTTGTATAGCCTGCGCAGAGACTGGTATGGTTGACGCTTGATGTCACCGCTATGCTTTACATGACCGGCACGCCGACATCAGCTTCCGGCTTCGCGCCGCAGCGCCGCCCATTTTAGCAGAGCTGGGAGAAACTGGAGTGGGATCATCAAAAGTCACAAGATTTTTGCTCAACATCGAGGGGCCTAAAAATGTGACTTCTGAGTGTGATATACTCCAGATTACAGGTGAAAACACCTTGATAAGTCGGGACTTCGGTCTGCAGAGGAATGGCGTCCAGAGACCATGTATCGACATGAATGTCCTCTGCCCCCAGCGAAGACTCCGCAGCAGGAGGATGAGATTCACCAGCATCACTGGGATCTCCTGCACTTCGCTGCAGTCTGCTGGGCTGATACTTCTGCAGCTTTCCTGCTGGGTGTGAATTCCCCTTTTAGTCCCAGCACGTTGCCTTGCTGCGCTCTGTTGGGTCCTCAGTCCCTGGTGGCCATGAGGTTAGTTTTAGTAATCTGCTCCTTTAGTGCACAGATGAGTGGATCTAGTGACATCATTGCAACTTTCTTCTAAATTAGAGCTCAAGATGATTACAACCCCTGGCAAAAATGATGGAATCACCGGCCTCGGAGAATGTTCATTCAGTTGTTTCATTTTGTAGAAAAAAAGTTGATCACAGACCTGGCACAAAACTAAAGTCATTTCAAATGGCAACGTTCTGGCTTTAAGAAACACTAAAAGAAATCAAGAACAAACAATGTGGTTGTCAGTAATTGTTACTTTTTTTTAACCAAGCAAAGGGGAAAAATTATGGAATCACTCAATTCTGAGGAAAAAATTATGGAATCACCCTGTAAATTTTCATACCCAAAAATAAGACCAGCATCAAATTAGATCTGCTCGTTAGTCTGCATCTAAGGCCGGAGTCACACTACAGCGTAATACGGACGATAAAAAATCGCACAGCGCTCGGCCCAATGTTAATCTATGGGGCAGCTCCTATTATCCGTTGTTTTCTCGGCCATAGTCAGGATCCGAGTGAAATCGCAGCATGCTGAGAATCGCCAATGCAAGTCTATGGGTGCGAGAAAAAATCGGATTACACACGGACCACGCCACGCACATTATGCACGTAAAGACGCAGCATGGAGGGCAATCTGTCACCACATGTTCCCCCATTTTGATGAGCGACCTCATGAGGTGCAGCAAGAAATTTGTAAGCATCATCCTTTACCAAAATATCTTAAAAATTGCCTTCATGAGAAAAATTACCATGAACGCATCATATGTGATGTGGTTATTAGTGCGGTTACTGTTAAACTCTTGTTTGCGGATGCGAAATCAGCAGCGTGACACCCAAATATGTGTTACATTAATAGCAATAGTCCTTTTATATAGGACAAAGGGGCTTTTATGTCCCCCAGGCTCCAGGGCCGTGTGCGACTGTAAACCCTGTACCTGTTGGAGTCATGTGCTTGATAGTTAAAACAATTCTTGTGTTTCTTCGCAATGAATGATGTCAGAAGCTGGCGGAGTTGCCGGGACCAATACCGGCGTGAACGTCAACTTTTTGGGCACAGTGGTGATGCAGCCCCCAAAAAACGAAAATATGTCTATTTTGAGTGTCTTCATTTTCTTGCACCGGTGATGGAGCTCAGACCGTAAGTGCATGCGTGTCCAAAAATGTATAAAACAGTGTGTGCAGGGAGCATAACTAAGAGAGCCACCTTGTCAGAATGCAGCATTAGTGCTGCACAAGGGGGCTCTTTTAGTTACAAACGCCTGGAGGGGGGTGACAGGTTCCCTTTAAGTCCAGGCCTCAGAGACTGCAAGCTGTTATAAAAGCCAGAGGTGGTGCAACAAAATACTAGTGATGTGTTGGGGGGGTTTTTGTTTGTTCGTTTTTCATGATTCTATAATTTTTTCCTCAGAATTGAGTGATTCCATATTTTTTTCCCCAATGCTTGGTTAGAAAAAGTAACCATTACTGACGACCACATTTTTTGTTCTTGATATCTTTTAGTGTTTCTTAAAGCCAGAAAGTTGCCATGTGAAATGACTTTAGTTTTGTGCCATGTCTGTGATCTGCTTTTTTTCTACAAAATTAAACAACTGAATGAACATCCTCCGAGGCCGGTGATTCCATAGTTTTTGCCAGGGGTTGTATAAATGGAAGCAGTGTTTGTAGCATTAGAGGTGGTGGTCGTAGCAGTGATAGGAGTAGTAATAGGAGAATTAGTAGTAGTAACAATAGATGTAGTTGCAGCAGCTGTTGTGGAATTATTACATGGAATCCATCAGCAGGTTTTTGCTATGTAATCCAAGAGCAGCCTAATGTACGGACAGAGACCCTGATTCCAGTGATGCTTCACTTACTGGGCTGATTGTTGTAGTCTCAATACAATCGGTTTTTTTCATCAAGAAATTATCACTCTAGGACTACCATATATACTCAAGTATAAGCCGAGATTTTCAGCCCATTTTTTGGGGCTGAAAGTCCCTCTCTCGGCTTATTCTCGAGTCATACCCAGGGGTCGGCAGGGGAGGGGAGTCTAATAATACTCACCTGCTCCCGCTGCGGTCCCTGCAGGTCCCTGGTTCTCCCGGCGCCGCAGCTTCCTGTAGTGAGCGGTCACATGGTACCGCTCATTATAGTAATGAATATGGACCCGACCACTCCCATAGGAGTAGAGCCGCATATTCATTACTGTAATGAGCGGTACCATGTGACCACTCAGTACAGGAAGAAGCTGCATAAACTTTATGGAGCATTATATGGGGCTCCTGATTCAATATGGATATTCAAAAACACTTAACCTACTGATGTCTCAATTAATTTTACTTTTATTGGTATCTATTTTTACTTTTGACATTTACCGGTAGCTGCTGCATTTCCCACCCTAGGCTTATACTCGAGTCACTAAGTTTTCCCAGTTTTTGTGGCAAAATTAGGGGGATCGGCTTATACTCGGGTCGGCTTATACTCAAGTATATATGGTAATTGTCACAAGACATCTAGTCCTCCTGCTCTGTGTAACCCCACCTCCCCCACTGATTGGCTGCTTTCTGCCTATGCACAGTGCACATAGAAAACTGCCAATCAGTGGCGTGGGTGGGTTATACAGAGATCAGCATCCACAGCTCTGCTAGATCTGCAGCACACAGGGATTTAATCAAATTGACAGCCCAGTAAGTGACACATCGCTGGAATCAGGGTCACTGCCCCTACATGACGCTGCTCTCAGATTACATAAGAGACTGATTCCTTTTAATAGAGGAAGTTTTACGGTGGAGATCCATTGTGATACGCGTCCGCGTGGGTCTCATCCGGTCACACAGCGGAGCCGCTTCTGGCTGATGAGCTTCGCTGTCTGATATTCGCTTCCTCCTGCCGGTGACACGTACGGAGCCGCGTGAAGTGATTTTCTTTTATCACCCGGTAATGGTTCCCGGGTTTGTCTCTCTCCTCTGTCAGAATAAAATCAGCGGAGTCAGTCGTCCCAGTCGTTTTTCTCATTTCTGCACATTCAGTGCGATAATGTGATAAAATAATATTTATTTTCTTATTATAGGCGACTTCTGCACTGAAGAGATCGGCGTAAACTACAATAATGGCTTACGGTAATTGGGAGATATGAGGCTGCGCCTACAGGGAGGGGGCGCTGTACATAATGAGAGGAGGGATCGGGGGCCGCGGGGGACGAGACGCTGCTCTGCAGTGACAGGACGGAGCGCAGACAGAGTGACGGACAAGCCAAACATCGCTTCCTCCATCTCTCCGGGGTCTCCCTGGTCTACTTCTTACACCTGTATATTTATGGGGTCCCCATTACTTACAGCAGCTATGGATGAACGGCAGACAAGCAGCAGGAACCAGCACTGATTGCAGTCATTGAATGGAAACCGTCACCTTCACATCCATACATAGTAACATAGTAACATAGTAACATAGTTAGTAAGGCCGAAAAAAGACATTTGTCCATCCAGTTCAGCCTATATTCCATCATAATAAATCCCCAGATCTACGTCCTTCTACAGAACCTAATAATTGTATGATACAATATTGTTCTGCTCCAGGAAGACATCCAGGCCTCTCTTGAACCCCTCGACTGAGTTCGCCATCACCACCTCCTCAGGCAAGCAATTCCAGATTCTCACTGCCCTAACAGTAAAGAATCCTCTTCTATGTTGGTGGAAAAACCTTCTCTCCTCCAGACGCAAAGAATGCCCCCTTGTGCCCGTCACCTTCCTTGGTATAAACAGATCCTCAGCGAGATATTTGTATTGTCCCCTTATATACTTATACATGGTTATTAGATCGCCCCTCAGTCGTCTTTTTTCTAGACTAAATAATCCTAATTTCGCTAATCTATCTGGGTATTGTAGTTCTCCCATCCCCTTTATTAATTTTGTTGCCCTCCTTTGTACTCTCTCTAGTTCCATTATATCCTTCCTGAGCACCGGTGCCCAAAACTGGACACAGTACTCCATGTGCGGTCTAACTAGGGATTTGTACAGAGGCAGTATAATGCTCTCATCATGTGTATCCAGACCTCTTTTAATGCACCCCATGATCCTGTTTGCCTTGGCAGCTGCTGCGGCACTGGCTGCTCCAGGTAAGTTTATCATTAACTAGGATCCCCAAGTCCTTCTCCCTGTCAGATTTACCCAGTGGTTTCCCGTTCAGTGTGTAATGGTGATATTGATTCCCTCTTCCCATGTGTATAACCTTACATTTATCATTGTTAAACCTCATCTGCCACCTTTCAGCCCAAGTTTCCAACTTATCCAGATCCATCTGTAGCAGAATACTATCTTCTCTTGTATTAACTGCTTTACATAGTTTTGTATCATCTGCAAATATCGATATTTTACTGTGTAAACCTTCTACCAGATCATTAATGAATATGTTGAAGAGAACAGGTCCCAATACTGACCCCTGCGGTACCCCACTGGTCACAGCGACCCAGTTAGAGACTATACCATTTATAACCACCCTCTGCTTTCTATCACTAAGCCAGTTACTAACCCATTTACACACATTTTCCCCCAGACCAAGCATTCTCATTTTGTGTACCAACCTCTTGTGCGGCACGGTATCAAACGCTTTGGAAAAATCGAGATATACCACGTCCAATGACTCACCGTGGTCCAGTCTATAGCTTACCTCTTCATAAGCTATATCCAGGGCCAGCTAGATCCAGGGCCTGAAATCCCAGCGACACAGGAGCAGTCCTTGTTACAATGTATTTCTCTGCTTGGACAGATATGTCCTCAGCCGTTTTCACAGATTTCCTGCTACATATTGGTGATAAAATGGCAAGAAAAAAAGTTCATGTTCGCAAAAAATCAGCTGAGTTCAGTAGTGAAATCAACCAACCTGAAATATGAGGGGCAGTAATAGTATCGCCTACCCTGCGGCCCGGCCCCTGTGTCCGCTGCGCTCCCTGACCCGGACCGGGACTCAAAGGTTATTCATTCTTAGCAGCCAGAGATTTTGAGAACTGTGAGATAAGAGAAAGCAAAATCCGCGAGGAATTTACTGAACCTTTCATTTATGATGATAAAGCTTCATTTACATCAATCTCTAAAACCCCTTTAAGGACAATGATCACTGCCAGGGCCGGACTGGCCATCTGACAATTCCGGCAAATGCCAGAAGGGCCTGTCTGGTTGTCGGCCGCCTTATCTGCCACATTGTTAACAGAATCGGAGATCTCAAGACCCCCATACTGGTAACAGTTGTGACGAAGCAGAAAGTCGCTGACTCCGTCACTTCCCCCAGCAGCCGCGGGGATCATTAGAAATATTGGTCTTGTAGTAAATCTTCCTTTCTTCCATCCAGGGTAATATTAGTGATATATCCCATCTGGTTCATGGGGACGGGGACAGCATGGGCCTGTGTGATTCCAAATGCCAGGGCTGAATTTCATCCCCAGTCCGTACCTGATCACTGCACTGGCACAGACCGCTGGAGTTTTCTGTTACAACATGGTCACCCTTAAAGGGATTGGTCTTCTTATGTTTTTCGCTCAATAGGAAAAGCTCCCCCGTCTCTCGGTTTCTTGCTTGCACTGGTGAATGACAGTTTGGGCCAAAGGTAAAGTTGCACCGCTGGTCCAAAATCTGTCCTATGCATTCTGCAAACAGACGCAGCTTCACCTCCGCAGCATCGGAGGAATAGAGGACACGGATACATTGTAACAGCGACCTGGGCAGCATCGCATCAGTGCATGCAAGCTGTAGAGAAAACAGATGGTTAAGGCTGAGCTCCTTGCCTTGGAAACCACCACTGCAGAGGTGGTCTGCAACCTTGGCAATGAGCTGTAAACTACAGAATTAAAATTCCCTCTGTCTTGGGGATCAGAAAGGATTTTTAATAAGTGGTAAGTTGCAAAGTGGCTTTTTTTTTACAAGTACTTTGCACTTTTTACCCCTTTAAGTCAATCGTACGCTACAACATCTGATATTATGTGGTCTAGGGTATAACTGTGGCCCCAAATCCAGTGAGTCCCTGCCTCCATTCACTCTTATTTCTGTGATGATGGCACGTGACACATAGTTACACGACTCCCGGCGTCTTACAGACACGGATTGTCGCATTACTGCAGCAGGAGGTCTGTGCGGACCGCGCAGAAAACAGGGCACAAAACAGCCACAAATGACTGCTTGATCTAAGATTCTTATGTAACATTTCTTTTTTATCTTTTAGACATTCACAGTGGCAAATACAAAAAGAAATAATCCGCGCGTTTCTTTCCTTTGTGAAGCACCCGGTGCCGCCGCTGCTCATTAAGGAACACTTGAGCCGTTCGCCTAGTTGCTGACCATGTGACGCTCGGTGATACATTGTAGCAACTGGTTTAAATACTTAAATTGATTCCACTGACAACATGGAAAATAAAAATAAAAAGAAGCATTTACTTCCATGCCGGAACACGAGGCATAAAGGAGCAATGGGGGACGAGGTTTGGCTGTACTTTGGGCTGTAGATGTGCCGCCTTGATGCACACAGACATTTTTAAAGGGACTAAGTGGGTGTATTTATTCTTAGCATTAGAAGATTTGCCAAGCAAGGAGGTGAAGCAATTAGCATGTAGCGGAGCATTACCGTACACGCCACTGGGCACCGCCGCCGCCGCCGCGTGCTTCCAAGATTAATGCTACGCAAGCATCTGCTGCACAGAGGAAAGCGCGACGCAGGGCGGTAAACGATCAGTTCACCGGTGATATGTGTTCCCTGGTCGGGTGCAGAGAAAACTCATCCTCCCGCAGTCGCTCTCGCTTTCTAGAGCTCAGCGCCACCGGCCGTCCTCTCACATGGCAGCATGGAGAGGCCTGAGGTTATACACCGGGGGAGCGAGGGGCCGGATGTTATACACTAGGGGCAAGGGGACTAAATGAAACTGTGTGTAACACTCTGAAGTCTCCTAGGACTGAATCCAACTCATTTCAAGCTCTTTAATGCAAACAGAGCCTTAGTAATGTCCAAGTGACCTTAATATTTATGGCTGAGAGTAAACAGATAACAGCTATTAATCACTGCTGTGCTGTCACACACTTTCTGTACAGTTTATTCAGTTTTTGAAAGCTTTCTATACCTGTTACCCAGCTGTGATGTTCTCCTGCTATCCAGATTCACCATATAATGGCTGCTGCACTCCTCGCCACGGCTCGTATACAGGATGTGATAGTCCCTCCTGATTGGCTGTGCTATACCATGTGATGTGGGGGAGGGGGGTAGTGCAGCTACAGCTGAGGCCAGCGAGCCTTCTGAGGCTGAACCAATATTCCGGAAATAATGCAACAGGAACCTCTTTGCAGTAAACGCACAGTGCGCTTAAAAAGAACATTTCAGTACTAGACTGAACCAAATCGCTTTCAAAATGAATAAGAAATTATTGTAAAATAAAAATTGTGAGCGAAACGTAAGCAAGAAAAGGTTAATTCATAGGATTGCTAAAAAAGTAACAAAAATGCACATTTGTAGAATAGATGCAATCTGTCGGGGGAAAAAACACAAAATGATCGGGTTTTGCTTTGATTCCTGGGTTTGTAATCGGATGAGTTATTTAGCATTTGTGAGGAATACATACACCTGGACTCAGAATCAGACCCGTCGCCTGCAGGAGAGCCGCCGAGGGACAGGATTGGATGTGAAAATTAGCAGCCGTATAATTGGTTCCATCTTTTGCTTGTCAGATTAATGTTTATATTATTAAAATGCAAATTTTAAAAAATGACACATTGAGCCCCCTGAGGAAGCAAATGCGAAACGCGTATCGGTGCAGTTTTGGTTTGGATTTTGTTTTTTCTGGTTCTTTCTTTTCTATTTCTATTTACTCCACTTCTCTGCACTGTTTGGCTCCGTCACCCCATTGGTAATGCAGTCATTGATTTTTGCACAGATACCGATCTTCGCATGTCCATTTATAAGTCTTTTGACCCCATTTATCATGTTTTTTTACTTGACTTTTTGTTTTGTGGTATTCATTGCCATTTTTATTGGGTTGATAATTTTTTTACAAAATAGAAGATGTGGCTTTGTTTTGGCCTTTTACCTTTGTTTGCCTTTTTAGTAAAAAATAATGTAATCCTGTAAAATATTGCAAACAAATTTAACACTTGCAAGAGTATTTTTATGCACAAAAAAGAAAGAAAATCCATTTGAAGGATTGGTGGAGGGACCAGACTACATTTGTGCTGAAATTTTGCAACATTTAAAAAGTTGGAAATAAAAAATTAGTTGCAACAATCTGGATTACAAAACCAGAAGAAGACGCAGCCTGGCAGGTAGGAAATAAACATCAGAAAAACTATAAAAGATTGGTGAAAAAACCCAACAGCCTAAAAAAGAAACTGGACAAAAAATAGCTGCAAATGCAATAGTGAATCACGACCTGCCTATTTGCTACTTTAAGCTTTTCATCACTATCACATTGTTATGTTTGTGATTGTTACTTTTCATTGATGATTTGTTATTTATTATTTCACCTACAGAACCTGGGTTCCTTGTACTTACACTTTTTTCCTTCTTGTGGTGTTTTGATATTTTTGTACATTAAATAATGAAGATTATTGGATTTTGTGCATTGGGTACGGACTCTTAGGCTATGTGCACACGTTGCGGATTTTGCTGCGGATCCGCAGCAGCTTTCCATGCATTTACAGTACAATGTAAACCTAGGGAAAACGCAATCCGCAGTGCCCATGCTGCGGAAAAAAACGCACGGAAACGCTGCGGGTTACATTCTGCAGCATGTCAAAATCCGCATAAAATCTGCAGGAAAAACGCAGTGCCTTTTACCTGCGGATTTCTCAAATCCGCTGCGGAAAAATCCACAGAGCTCAAAACTACGTGTGCACATAGCCTAATTGTTTCTCGTTTTATGCTTTCTTTGTGTACGTACCAGAGATTCTACATGTCTTCTTCCCAAATTATTGCATTTATTTGTAAGAAAAAGATGCAATCTTCAAAAAAAAAAAACACAAAGTGATCTAGATTTGCCTTCTTTCCTGGGTCGCTGCAGCTCGGTGATTAATTCTTTACTTGAATTTGTGAAGTATAAATATTCCCTGCACCGAAATCTGAGGTTCGGAGTCAGAGCCGATGCTGCAGAAGAGCCGCCGAGGACCAGGACCGGATGTGAGGATCAGCAGCAGGATAATTGTCTACATGTTTTACTTATCAGACTAATGTTGTTATTATTAAAATGACAAATTAAATGGCGCGCAGGTATTAAATCTAATTCCAGGAAATCCATAACTGCTCTTTAATTCTGCCTTATGTAGGATTAAATGGGGAACTACTGCAGGGAGAACGTGGCCCTTTCCTACAGCACAAATATCATATAAGTAAAGTTATCAGCAGCAGATTAATTCCTCTATCCAAGACAACATTGTTTGCAGAAGTAATGTATTAATTATTAAGTTATTGATGGAACCAAGATGTTATTCATAAGGTGAATTCCATTTACATTCTTAATCATCCAGCAGAATAGTGAGTGCAGCTCTGGAGTATAATACAGGATGTAACTCAGGATCAGTAATGTAATGTATGTACACAGTGACTGCACCAGCAGAATAGTGAGTGCAGCTCTGGAGTATAATAAAGGATGTAACTCAGGATCAGTAATGTAATGTATGTACACAGTGACTGCACCAGCAGAATAGTGAGTGCAGCTCTGGGGTATAATACAGGATGTAACTCAGGATCAGTAATGTATGTGCACAGTGACTGCACCAGCAGAATAGTGAGTGCAGCTCTGGAGTATAATACAGGCTGTAACTCAGGATCAGTAATGTAATGTATGTACACAGTGACTGCAACAGGAGAATAGTGAGTGCAGCTCTGAAGTATAATACAGGATGTAACTCAGGATCAGTAATGTAATGTATGTACACAGTGACTGCACCAGCAGAATAGTGAGTGCAGCTCTGGAGTATAATACAGGAGGTAACTCAGGATCAGTAATGTAATGTATGTACACAGTGACTGCACCAGCAGAGTAGTGAGTGCAGCTCTGGAGTATAATACAGGAGGTAACTCAGGATCAGTAATGTAATGTATGTACACAGTGACTGCACCAGCAGAATAGTGAGCGCAGCTCTGGAGTATAATACAGGATGTAACTCAGGATTAGTAATGTAATGTATGTTCACAGTGACTGCACCAGCAGAATAGTGAGTGCAGCTCTGGGGTATAATACAGGATGTAACTCAGGATCAGTAATGTATGTACACAGTGACTGCACCAGCAGAATATTGAGTGCAGCTCTGGAGTATAATACAGGATGTAACTCAGGATCAGTAATGTAATGTGTGTACACAATGACTGCACCAGCAGAATAGTGAGTGCAGCTCTGGGGTATAATACAGGATGTAACTCAGGATCAGTAATGTAATGTATGTACACAGTGACTGCACCAGCAGAGTAGTGAGTGCAGCTCTGGAGTATAATACAGGAGGTAACTCAGGATCAGTAATGTAATGTATGTACACAGTGACTGCACCAGCAGAATAGTGAGCGCAGCTCTGGAGTATAATACAGGATGTAACTCAGGATTAGTAATGTAATGTATGTTCACAGTGACTGCACCAGCAGAATAGTGAGTGCAGCTCTGGGGTATAATACAGGATGTAACTCAGGATCAGTAATGTATGTACACAGTGACTGCACCAGCAGAATATTGAGTGCAGCTCTGGAGTATAATACAGGATGTAACTCAGGATCAGTAATGTAATGTATGTACACAGTGACTGCACCAGCAGAATAGTGAGTGCAGCTCTGGAGTATAATACAGGATGTAACTCAGGATCAGTAATGTAATGTATGTACACAGTGACTGCACCAGCAGAATAGTGAGTGCAGCTCTGGAGTATAATACAGGAGGTAACTCAGGATCAGTAATGTAATGTATGTACACAGTGACTGCACCAGCAGAATAGTGAGTGCAGCTCTGGGGTATAATACAGGATGTAACTCAGGATCAATAATGTAATGTATGTACACAGTGACTGCACCAGCAGAATAGTGAGTGCAGCTCTGGGGTATAATACAGGATGTAACTCAGGATCAGTAATGTAATGTATGTACACAGTGACTGCACCAGCAGAATAGTGAGTGCAGCTCTGGAGTATAATACAGGATGTAATTCAGGATCAGTAATGTAATGTATGTACACAGTGACTGCACCAGCAGAATAGTGAGTGCAGCTCTGGGGTATAATGCAGGATGTAACCCAAGATTAGTGATGAGCGAGTGTGCCCGTTACTCGAGTTTTCTGAGCATGCTTGGGTGTTCTTCGAGTATCTTCGGCATGCTCGTAGATTATGTGTGTGTCCTCTTAGCTGCATGATTTGTGGCTGCTAGACAGCCTGAATACACATAGGGATTCCCTAACAAACAGGCAACCCCCCACATGTATTCAGGCTGTCTAGCAGCCGCAAATCATGCAGCTGCGAGGGCACACACATAATCTATGAGCATGCCGAAGATACTCGGAGAACACCCAAGCATGCTCAGAAAACTCGAGAAATGGGCACACTAGTCATTATCTCAGTAAATTAGAGCTCTTTATAACACCAGCTTGAAAAATGATTTTAAAATCTGAAATATTGTCCTACTGAAATGTATGCTCAGTAAATGCTCTCAATACTTGGTCAGGGCTCTTTTGGCCTCAATTACTGCATCAATGCGGCGTGGCATGGAGGCGATCAGCCTGTGCACTGCTGAGGGGTTATGGAAGCCCAGGTTGCTTTGATAGCAGCCTTCAGCTCGTCTGCATTGTTGGGTCTGGTGTCTCTCATCTTCCTCTTGACAATACTCCATAGATTCTCTATACGGTTAAGGTCAGGCGAGTTTGCTGCCAATCAAGCCCAGTGATACTGTTGTTTTTACACCAGGTATTGGTACTTTTGGCAGTGTGGACAGAGGCCAAGTCCTGCTGGAGAATGACATTTCCATCTCCAAGAAGCTTGTCGGCAGAGGGAAGCATGAAGGGCTCTAAAATGTCCTGGTAGACGGCTGCGCTGACTTTGGTCTTGATAAAACACAGTGGACCTACACCAGCAGATGACACGGCCCCCAAACCATCACTGATTGTGGAGACTTCACACCAGACCTCCAGCAGCTCGGATTGTGGCCTCCACTCTTCCTCCAGACTCTGGGACCTTGGACCACTGACCACAGTCCAGATCTTCTCCTTCTTGGCCCAGGTAAGACGCTTCTGGCGTTGTCTATTGGTCATGAGTGGCTGACACAAGGAATGTGACACTTGTAGCCCATGTCCTGGACACATCTGTGTGTGGTGAAGCAATGACTCCAGCAGCGTCCGCTCCTTGTGAATCTCCCCCACATTATTAAATGGCCTTTTCTTCACAATCCTTTCCAGGCTGCGGTTATCCCGGTTGCTTGTGCACCTTTTTCTACCACACTTTTTCCACTTTCCATTAATATCCTTGGATACAGCACTGTGTGAACAGCCGGCTTCTTTACCAATGACCTTTTGTGGCTTCCCCTCCTTGTGGAGTGTGTCAGTGATGCCTTCTGGACATCTGTCAGGTCAGAGTCTTCCCCATGATTGTGGAGCTGCTGAAACAGAATAAGGGACCTTTATAAACACTTAGGAGCCTTTCCAGGTGTTTTTTGTTAATTATTCTAATTTACTGAGATAATGACTTTTGGGTTGTCATTGGCTGTAAGCCATAATCATCAAAATTAACAGAAATAAACACATGAAATAGATCACTCTGTGTGTAATGACTCTATAGAATATAGGAGATTCACTTTTTGTATTGAAGAACTGAAATAAATTCACTTTTTGATGATATTCTAATTTAGTGAGAAGCCCCTGTAATTAATTTGCATTTTATTGCATGAAATAAGTATTTGATCACCGACCAAGCAGCAGAAATTCTGCCTCTCACAGACCTGTTAGTTTTTCTGTAAGAAGCCTCCTACTCTGCACTCATTACCTGTATTAATTGCTCCTGTTTGACCTCGTTACCTGTATAACAGACATCTGTCCACACACAATCACACCCCAACCTTTCCACCATGGCCAAGACCAAAGAGCTGTCTAAGGACACCAGGGACACAATTGTAGACCTGCACAAGGCTGGGATGGGCTACAGGACAATAGGCAAGCAGCTTAGTGAGGAGACAACAACTGTTGGTGCAATTATTAGAAAATGGAAGAAACACAAGATGGCTGTCAATCTTCCTCATTCTGGGGCTTCATGCAAGATCTCACCTCACGGGGTAAAGATGATTCTAAAAAAAGGTCAAGAATCCACGCAGAACTACATGGGAGGACTTAGTCAATGACGGGAAGAAAACTGGGACCACAGTCTCAAACATTCCCGTTAGTAACACACTACACCATCATGGATTAAAATCCTGCAGGGCACGCAAGGTCCCCTGATCACGCAATGTCCAGGCCTCTTTGAGTTTGCCAATGATGTGGATGATCCAGAGGAGACATGGGAGAAGGTCATGTGGTCAGATGACACCAAAATATAACTTTTTGGTATCAACTTCACTTGCCGTATTTGGAGGAGGAAGGATGAGTACAACCACAAGAACACCGTCCCAACCGTGAGGCATGGTGGGGAAACGTCATGCTTTGGGGATGCTTTTCTGCAAAGGGGACAGAACGACTGCACCGTATTGAAGGGAGGATAGATGGGGTCATGTATCGCGAAATATTGGCAAACAACCTCCTTCCCTCAGTAAGAGCATTGAACATGGGTCGTGGCTGGGTCTTCCACCATGACAATGACCCGAAACACAGCTAGGGCAACTAAGGAGCGGCGCCATAAGAAGCATTTCAGGATCCTGGCGTGGCCTTGGCTGGCTCCAGACCTGAACCCAATAGAAAATCTCTGGAGAGACCTGAAACTCAATGTTGCCCAGCGACAGCCCCAAACCCTGAAAGATCTGGAGAAGATCTATATGGAGGAGGGGGCCAAAATCCCTGCCAACCTGGTCAAGAACTACAGATGACGTCAGACCTCTGTCATTACAAACAAAGGTTTCTGGACCAAATATTAAGTTCTGTTTTTCTATTGTTTCAAATACTTATTTCATGCAATGAAATGCAAATTAATTATGTAACAATCCTACAATGTGATTTCTGGCTTTTATTTTTAAATTCTGTCTCTCACAGGTGAAGTGTACGTATGATAAAAATTACAGACCCCTCCATTCCCTGTAGGGGGTAAAACTTGCAAAATTGGCAGTGTATCAAATACTTATTTTCCCCACTGTATCTATTACTTGTAGGAGGGTGGCAAACAGTAGTGGGGTTTTGGGCGACTGGGTGACCCCTCTAGGCACAGGAGGGTAAAGAGAAGATAGATATTAGACTTGTCGTTGTTATGTTGATTATTAGTTGCGTAAATGGTGATAAATCCTATCCAATTGCAGTGATGGCAGATGAGAGGAGCAGAGACTCAGACGCCCCGGTGTCTTTGAACTTCTTTTTGTAGAAGGAATAAAATAAACATCTAGATATAGAACTTTCCTGTTTAATATTCGTGGATCATTAATCTGCTATTCACTCAGCTTCTGCTTCAGCCTTATGGGAATTTCAAAGGCAAATAGATTTATGATCACAACAAGGAAGATGAAGAAATAAGAACATTTACATGATTGTTTACTGACCTTAAAATACAGATCTTACTAGGAAATTTCCACTTACCCGGTGAGTAAGGAGGTATGAGAAAAATCAGTTATATTTATTGACAATTTACAATATATATACAATATATTGTAGTAACTGTAGAGCATAATACAGATTAAAGGCTAATGCGGAAATATGATAAAATATATTTGACTGCAGACACCACTAGGAGGAGCTCCCTGTATACAGAGATACATGATAAGATCCTGTCTGTAGTCACCACTAGGGGGAGCTCCCTGTATACAGAGATACATGATAAGATCCTGTCTGCAGTCACCACTAGGGGGAGCTCCCTGTATACAGAGATACATGATAAGATCCTGTCTGCAGCCACCACTAGGGGGAGCTCCCTGTATACAGAGATACATGATAAGATCCTGTCTGCAATCACCACTAGGGGGAGCTCCCTGTATTCAGAGATACATGATAAAATCCTGCCTGCAGCCACCACTAGGGGGAGCTCCCTGTATACAGAGATACATGATAAGATCCTGTCTGCAGCCACCACTAGGGGGAGCTCCCTGTATACAGAGATACAGGATAAGATCCTGTCTGCAGCCACCACTAGGGGGAGCTCCCTGTATACAGAGATACATGATAAGATCCTGTCTGCAGCCACCACTAGGGGGAGCTCCCTGTATACAGAGAAACATGATAAGATCCTGTCTGCAGCCACCACTAGGGGGAGCTCCTGTATACAGAGATACATGATAAGATCCTGTCTGCAGTCACCACTAGGGGGAGCTCCCTGTATACAGAGATACATGATAAGATCCTGTCTGCAGCCACCACTAGGGGGAGCTCCCTGTATACAGAGATACATGATAAGATCCTGTCTGCAGTCACCACTAGGGGGAGCTCCCTGTATACAGAGATACATGATAAGATCCTGTCTGCAGCCACCACTAGGGGGAGCTCTCTGTATACAGAGATACATGATAAGCTCCAGTCTGCAGCCACCACTAGGGGGAGCTCCCTGTATACAGAGATACATGATAAGATTCTGTCTGCAGCCACCACTAGGGGGAGCTCCCTGTATACAGAGATACATGATAAGATCCTGTCTGTAGTCACCACTAGGGGGAGCTCCCTGTATACAGAGACACATGATAAGATCCTGTCTGCAGCCACCACTAGGGGGAACTCCCTGTATACAGAGATACATGATAAGATTCTGTCTGCAGCCACCACTAGGGGAGCTCCCTGTATACAGAGATACATGATAAGATCCTGTCTGCAGCCACCACTAGGGGGAGCTCACTGTATACAGAGATACATGATAAGATCCTGTCTGTAGTCACCACTAGGGGGAGCTCCCTGTATACAGAGACACATGATAAGATCCTGTCTGTAGTCACCACTAGGGGGAGCTCCCTGTATACAGAGACACATGATAAGATCCTGTCTGTAGTCACCACTAGGGGGAGCTCCCTGTATACAGAGACACATGATAAGATCCTGTCTGCAGCCACCACTAGGGGGAGCTCCCTGTATACAGAGACACATGATAAGATCCTGTCTGTAGTCACCACTAGGGGGAGCTCCCTGTATACAGAGACACATGATAAGATCCTGTCTGCAGCCACCACTAGGGGGAGCTCTCTGTATACAGAGATACATGATAAGATCCTGTCTGCAGCCACCACTAGGGGGAGCTCCCTGTATACAGAGATACATGATAAGATCCAGTCTGCAGCCACCACTAGGGGGATCTCCCTGTATACAGAGATACATGATAAGATCCTGTCTGCAGCCACCACTAGGGGGAGGTCCCTGTATACAGAGATACATGATAAGATCCTGTCTGCAGCCACCACTAGGGGGAGGTCCCTGTATACAGACATACATGATAAGATGCTGTCTGCAGTCACCACTAGGGGGAGCTCCCTGTATACAGAGATACATGATAAGATCCAGTCTGCAGCCACCACTAGGGGGAGCTCCCTGTATACAGAGATACATGATAAGATCCTGTCTGCAGCCACCACTAGGGGGAGCTCCCTGTATACAGAGATACATGATAAGATCCTGTCTGCAGCCACCACTAGGGGGAGCTCCCTGTATACAGAGATACATGATAATATCCTGTCTGCAGCCACCACTAAAGGGAGCTCCCTGTATACAGAGATACATGATAAGATCCTGTCTGCAGCCACCACTAGGGGGAGCTCCCTGTATACAGAGATATATACTAAGATCCTGTCTGCAGCCACCACTAGGGGGAGCTCCCTGTATACAGAGATATATGATAAGATCCTGTCTGCAGCCACCACTAGGGGGCGCTTCCTGTATACAGAGATACATGATAAGATCCTGTCTGCAGTCACCACTAGGGGGAGCTCCCTGTATACAGAGATACATGATAAGATCCTGTCTGCAGCCACCACTAGGGGGAGCTCCCTGTATACTGAGATACATGATTAGATCCTGTCTGCAGCCACCACTAGGGGGAGCTCCCTGTATACAGAGATACATGATAAGATCCTGTCTGCAGCCACCACTAGGGGGAGCTCCCTATATACAGAGATACAGGATAAGATCCAGTCTGCAGCCACCACTAGGGGGAGCTCCCTGTATACAGAGATACATGATAAGATCCTGTCTGCAGCCACCACTAGGGGGAGCTCCCTGTATACAGATACATGATAAGATCCTGTCTGCAGCCACCACTAGGGGGAGCTCCCTGTATACAGAGATACATGATAAGATCCTGTCTGCAGCCACCACTAGGGGGAGCTCCCTGTATACAGAGATACATGATAAGATCCTGTCTGCAGTCACCACTAGGGGGAGCTCCCTGTATACAGAGATACATGATAAGATCCTGTCTGCAGCCACCACTAGGGGGAGCTCCCTGTATACAGAGACACATGATAAGATCCTGTCTGCAGCCACCACTAGGGGGAGCTCCCTGTATACAGAGATACATGATAAGATCCTGTCTGCAGACACCACTAGGAGGAGCTCCCTGTATACAGAGATACATGATAAGATCCTGTCTGTAGTCACCACTAGGGGGAGCTCCCTGTATACAGAGATACATGATAAGATCCTGTCTGCAGCCACCACTAGGGGGAGCTCCCTGTATACAGAGATACATGATAAGATCCTGTCTGCAGTCACCACTAGGGGGAGCTCCCTGTATACAGAGATACATGATAAGATCCTGTCTGCAGCCACCACTAGGGGGAGCTCCCTGTATACAGAGATACATGATAAGATCCTGTCTGCAATCACCACTAGGGGGAGCTCCCTGTATTCAGAGATACAGGATAAGATCCTGCCTGCAGCCACCACTAGGGGGAGCTCCCTGTATACAGAGATACAGGATAAGATCCTGTCTGCAGCCACCACTAGGGGGAGCTCCCTGTATACAGAGATACATGATAAGATCCTGTCTGCAGCCACCACTAGGGGGAGCTCCCTGTATACAGAGAAACATGATAAGATCCTGTCTGCAGCCACCACTAGGGGGAGCTCCCTGTATACAGAGATACATGATAAGATCCTGTCTGCAGTCACCACTAGGGGGAGCTCCCTGTATACAGAGATACATGATAAGATCCTGTCTGCAGCCACCACTAGGGGGAGCTCCCTGTATACAGAGATACATGATAAGATTCTGTCTGCAGTCACCACTAGGGGGAGCTCCCTGTATACAGAGATACATGATAAGATCCTGTCTGCAGCCACCACTAGGGGGAGCTCTCTGTATACAGAGATACATGATAAGCTCCAGTCTGCAGCCACCACTAGGGGGAGCTCCCTGTATACAGAGATACATGATAAGATTCTGTCTGCAGCCACCACTAGGGGGAGCTCCCTGTATACAGAGATACATGATAAGATCCTGTCTGCAGCCACCACTAGGGGGAGCTCCCTGTATACAGAGATACATGATAAGATCCTGTCTGCAGTCACCACTAGGGGGAGCTCCCTGTATACAGAGATACATGATAAGATCCTGTCTGCAGCCACCACTAGGGGGAGCTCCCTGTATACAGAGATACATGATAAGATCCTGTCTGTAGTCACCACTAGGGGGAGCTCCCTGTATACAGAGACACATGATAAGATCCTGTCTGTAGTCACCACTAGGGGGAGCTCCCTGTATACAGAGACACATGATAAGATCCTGTCTGTAGTCACCACTAGGGGGAGCTCCCTGTATACAGAGACACATGATAAGATCCTGTCTGCAGCCACCACTAGGGGGAGCTCCCTGTATACAGAGACACATGATAAGATCCTGTCTGTAGTCACCACTAGGGGGAGCTCCCTGTATACAGAGACACATGATAAGATCCTGTCTGCAGCCACCACTAGGGGGAGCTCTCTGTATACAGAGATACATGATAAGATCCTGTCTGCAGCCACCACTAGGGGGAGCTCCCTGTATACAGAGATACATGATAAGATTCAGTCTGCAGCCACCACTAGGGGGAGCTCCCTGTATACAGAGATACATGATAAGATCCTGTCTGCAGCCACCACTAGGGGGAGCTCCCTGTATACAGAGATACATGATAAGATCCTGTCTGCAGCCACCACTAGGGGGAGCTCCCTGTATACAGAGATACATGATAAGATTCAGTCTGCAGCCACCACTAGGGGGAGCTCCCTGTATACAGAGATACATGATAAGATCCTGTCTGCAGCCACCACTAGGGGGAGCTCCCTGTATACAGATACATGATAAGATTCAGTCTGCAGCCACCACTAGGGGGAGCTCCCTGTATACAGAGATACATGATAAGATCCTGTCTGCAGCCACCACTAGGGGGAGCTCCCTGTATACAGAGATACATGATAAGATCCTGTTTGCAGCCACCACTAGGGGGAGCTCCCTGTATACAGAGATATATGATAAGATCCTGTCTGCAGTCACCACTAGGGGGAGCTCCCTGTATACAGAGATACATGATAAGATCCAGTCTGCAGTCACCACTAGGGGGAGCTCCCTGTATACAGAGATACATGATAAGATCCTGTCTGCAGTCACCACTAGGGGGAGCTCCCTGTATACAGAGATACATGGTAAGATCCTGTCTGCAGCCACCACTAGGGGGAGCTCCCTGTATACAGAGATACATGATAAGATCCTGTCTGCAGCCACCACTAGGGGGAGCTCCCTGTATACAGAGATACATGATAAGATCCTGTTTGCAGCCACCACTAGGGGGAGCTCCTAGGCAATGAGCACAGTTCACTTTCTCCTTTCTCTGTCCATATAATTTTGCATACTCTTTTCCATAGAAGTCAGTAAATTGTTTTCTCACCAGATATCTGCGGCATTGCCAGTCTGTAGATGGACGTGGTGTACATAACTCCTGGAGAATTAGAATAAAATGATAGAATTAGAAAAACAGAGGATTCCCATCCATTTCTTGTCTGAATATTTCTATGTGATCTTCATTCTTCATTCTCTGGCCATTCACAATTCCCCACCTTCTTTTTCCGGCATTTTGTATGTTATGAGCAGACCTTTCATCAGTGACTGTGACCTGCTCCGGTAATGTGTTTAGTGTGAATTCCGCGCAGGATATCTCACCCCAGACATGAAGGATGCGGCTTCCACCTTCGCGGGTTATTTCGGCTCCTGTCCTCGCGGCGACCTCGGATGCTTTCTAGGTTTGTTAGCAGTTTACATTTCCCAAGACGGCAGAGTTTCCAGCGCGTTTCTGCCAATTTTCATCCTTTTTTATGCTCGGCTTAGTGGACCAATGGCAGCGGTTCTGACGTCTGCCATGTTGGCCTCAGGGACGTCTCTCCTCTGCGCCATCTCTGTCAGCGCCGCTGCGGACGCGGTCGTCCTTCCTCATTTGAGATTTTAAATGATGCAGTTAGATGTGAGCAGAAATGTTATATTTTATTCATGCTGAAAATATCGATACATTTGTGCAGAAGACATGGGTTCTCAGAGACTTTAATGACTTCTGGAGGCAGCAGATAATTCTGCAGTGTTGCAGGCAGAGCCGCAGGAGAATCTGGGAGCGAACGCTATCATGGCGGCCGGAGATCACTGCGTTTCGCCTCCTTCATCTTGTGTGGACGGAATCAGCTGAACGCTGTTACATTGTAGCTTAGAGTGAAGCGATTGTATCACACGAGTATAAACCTGCGTCCATCCTCCTGAATCAGCTCCATATTACTCCGGACAAGTTCGGACCACTTTGGACACCACCCAACTTTTCCACAATCCTGAGTGACAGATCTGTCTCCCCAGCTATGTACTATCTCGCTCACTGATCTCACATAAACATAAATGATATGGGCGCCTTTATTGGCACTTTTTTAATTTTATTTTGTAGCAACTATTTTTGTGTAAAAATATGTTTGCAGTTGAGTTTTAGTAACAATGTTGCACCGTTTGCCTTTGTTAGCTGTCGCACTGTCTGTTACCGGCTGGAGGATGAGTTAACGGAAAATCGCATAACGGACTAATTATTCTGACATTTAGCTCTTATCTCACTTTGCATGAATTTCTCTCAACCAATTCACAGCAACATTAGAGGAGCTCAAATGAAGAAAAAGAAGAGTTATGTACCATTGTGTCAGAAGGAGTTCACTGACTGATTTTCAGTTAACTCATTCTGCAGCCAAAAAGAGACAATGTATCACAGAACAGGGGCAGATATATCATTGATACAGCTGCTCAGGGGCCGAAGTGTTCAGGGGCCACATCCACCTCCAATGCAGCAAGGAGCTTCTGTCAAAGCAGAACTATTGGACAGTAAAGGGCCCATATATTGCTCTTGCACAAGGGCCCTTTTCTGTCTGTGCTACTGATACAGAGACTGTGGAAGGCAAAAAGTGCAAAAACCTAATGCAGCCAAACAGCACTAATACATATTAGCCAAAAATATATGCATTGATGCAAAAACAAGTTTTTGACTTTTCCCTGCCTTTCAGGAATATAGAGACGCTGGATGGACATAATTGATTCGGGTCTTTGACCATTATGACTTTAGTGGTAGAAAACTGTGAAAATATCTCAACTTTTTAATAAAAAGGAATAATCAGACTATGCTGCGATGACACTTTCATCCATGACGTAAGTGTCCGCTGTTTAAGTATATTTATGTATATTTATGTTTATGTATATTTATTCTCGTACGACTACTTTAATCATTACAGGGTGGTCCTGAAACTAGATACACTGCAGAGACCTCCTCCTATGAGACTCCCCTCAAATGAAAAATCTCGGGAAGAAAAGTAAGGAATCAGATGCAGGGATCGGCTGTGCAGGGAGAATGGCCAGGACTGTTATAATAAATTCCAAAAGTGCTTAGGAGATAGAAATAATATATTTATAAGGGGCTTTACAGGTATCGGACTGACCCTTTATCTTTTCATTTCCTGCTCTCACTTCTTACTATCGGTTGTCAGGGTGTAGAAGACTTTACAACGTTTGCTATGTGGCCCCATAAGTACCACCCTGGCAATGGCTGGAGTGAAGACCACCAGCCGCAGAGCGGGACCTCCTTAGATGGAACATCATTCATGATTATGCTAAAAAGAGACAAGTTACAAGAGGGAAATGTTTCTTTTATAATTGGAATATTTGTGGAGATTTCATCCTTAGAACTTTGCATCTTTGTAACTTCACCTTGAAGGGATCAGATTTCTGCTGTTGTCACATTTCTGGCCCTTTCCTCTTCCATCATCATCACAGTTCCCAATACTCTGGGTTATATACGGACAATTCTGCTAATTTTCCTCTCCTTCTGAGCTCAGCTCATTGCCTGGATCTCGTCCAAGCAGCTGTTTTCTAAAACTGTGTAAATAACCTGGATCACATCAAATATTCGTAAACCATCGCGTGTCTCCATCTCGGCATTTAGCACATTTCACAGACCACTGAAGAGTTTTCCTTAAAGGGTTTAATCAGCGGCGTGAACACGACTAGAACATAAATGATTAGCAGCAAAGTGGTGTCAGGAGCGAGGGGAAGAATCCAGGAGAATTTCCTCCATTCCTACTGCAGTCTTCACATTGTATCAAGGGATTTCCTGCATCTCTAATGTTTGTGCTAATTAGAGATCACACATGGAAACATTGTAGGTCACATGTCCTCAGAGAAATCCTCCACACTCCTGATCTCCTTCTCACTGGATTTTCACCCACAAAGGGACAAATATTTTTACATTTTCAATTAGAATTGAGCAAAAAGATTCGCCCTGCGTGGTCTGGTGTGAGGTGCAGCTTCAGGTCCGGCATCAGGTCTGGCTTCAGATCCAGTGTCGGGTCCGGCATCAGGTCCAGCGTCACGTCCAGCTTTAGATCTGGCTTCAGGTCTGACATCAGGTCCGGCGTCAGGTCCAGCTTCAGATCTGGCTTCAGGTTCGATGTCAGGTCCGGCATCAGGTCTGGCGTCAAGTCTAGCTTCAGATATGGCTTCAGGTCCGACATCAGGCCCAACGTCAGGTCTAGCATCAGGTCCAGCTTCAGGTCCGGCATCAGGTCTGGCGTCAGGTCCAGCTTCAGATTTGGCTCCAGTTCCAACATTAGGTCCGGCGTCAGGTCCAGCTTCAGATCTGGCTTCAGGTTTGACATCAGGTCCGGCATTAGGTTTGGCATCAGGTCCTGCTTCAGATCTGGTTTCAGGTCTGACATCAGGTCCAGCATCAGGTTTAGCATCAGGTCCAGCTTCAGATCTGGCTTCAGGTCCGATGTCAGGTCCGGCATCAGGTCCGGTGTCAGGTCCAGCGTCAGGTTCAGTGTCAGGTCTGGCATCAGGTCTGTGTCAGGTCCGGCATCAGGTCTAGCATCAGGTCCAGCTTCAGATCTGGCTTTAGGTCTGGCATCAGGTCCAGCTTCAGATCTGGTTCCAGGTCCAACATCAGGTCCAGCTTCAGATCTGGCTTCAGGTTCGACATCAGGTCCGGCATTAGGTCTGGCATCAGGTCCAGCTTCAGATCTGGCTTCATGTCCTATGTCAGGTCCAGCATCAGGTCTGGCGTCAGGTCTGGCATCAGGTTTGGCGTCAGGTTCAGTGTCAGGTCCAGCATCAGGTCTGTGTCATGTCCGGCATCAGGTCTGGCATCAGGTCTTGCATCAGGACCAGCTTTAGATATGGCTTTAGGTCTGGCGTCAGGTCCGGCATCAGATCTGGTGTCAGGTCCAGCTTCAGATCTGGCTTCAGGTCCGACATCAGGTCCGGCATCAGGTCTGGCATCAGGTCCAGCTTCTAATCTGTCGTCAAGTCCGGCATCAGGTCTGGCGTCAGGTCCGGCATCAGGTTCAGTGTCAGGTCCGGCATCAGGTCTGTGTCAGGTCCGGCGTCCGGTCTGGCATCAGGTCTAGCATCAGGTCCAGCTTCAGATCTGGCTTCAGGTTGGCATCAGGTCTGGCGTCAGGTCCAGCTTCAGATCTGGCTCCAGGTCCAACGTCAGGTCCGGCGTCAGGTCCAGCTTCAGACCTGGCTTCAGGTTTGACATCAGGTCCGGCATCAGGTCTGGCATCAGGTCCGGCATCAGGTCTGGCTTCAGGTCCGACATCAGGTCAGGCATCAGGTCTGGCATCAGGCCCAGCTTCAGATGTGGCTTCAGGTCCAATGTCAGGTCCGGCATCAGGTCTGGCGTCAGGTCCGGCATCAGGTTCAGTGTCAGGTCCGGCATCAGGTCTGTGTTAGGTCTGGCGTCAGGTGTGGCATCAGTTCTAGCATCAGGTCCAGTTTCAGATCTGGCTTCAGGTCCGGCGTCAGGTCCGGCATCAGGTCTGGTGTCAGGTCCGGTGTCAGGTCCAGCTTCAGATCTGGCGTCAGGTCTGACGTCAGGTTCAGTGTCAGGTCCGGCATCAGGTCTGTGTTAGGTTCGACATTGGTCTGAAATCAGGTCTGGCGTCAGGTGCAGCTTCAGATCTGGCTTCAGGTCCGATATCAGGTCCGGCATCAGGTCTGGCATCAGGTCCAGTCCTCAATGATAGATGAACGAGGGTAGTCTTAACTTCTCCAACCAACATCCTCAGTCTGGCATCTTTGGTGCCTTTTTGTTTCCTAGTCCTCACAATGTGGTGGAGCAACAAGTCATGACATCACGGAATCTAGTAACCCAGGATGCAGGCAATCAGTTAGTTCCCCGTTCCCAGCAAATTAGAGGATTTTCTGGATTTCGTGAAGATAATTTCGATTATTTCAACTGTAATGAAAAGTTCATCATGTCTCTGACATATTTTAGCCTAGTTTTATCATTTGCAATTTTTTTGTTGCTTTTCTTTTTTTGTCTCATGATATTTATTTTCTGTTTTGTGCCAAATTCTTCAAAGATTTTTTTTTTTTTACTTTTACCTTTTTTGTGCCATTATAGAGCAAAAAGTCACATCGTCCATTAAAACGTTGCACGTTAGTCTTCACCTGCGCAATAAATAAAATTACACAGATTTGGACTCCATTAAGGTTCTGGAGCTCAATTGTACAAAAATGTTTTGCCATTTTGAAAAGTGATGAATTAAACAAAATAATTTCGATGTGAGAGTCCTCAGTGGTTGATACCTTTTAATGGCTAACTAAAAAGATGGTAACAAATTACAAGCTTTCGGGACTACACAGGTCTCTTCATCAGCCATTAAAAGGTATCAACCACTGAGGACTCTCAATTCTAAATATTTTTCTATTCACTGGCTAACACGGTATCAAGATATATATCTTTCCTGAATTTAAAAAAACCCATCCGGATAAGGAAAACTGCAGCCATAATGGTGAACAAAAAAAAACAGTTGAAAGCAAGTAAAGGTAACTTAAAGGGAACCTGTCACCTCAAATTGGCAGGATATGTCAATGCCTTTTTTCCGGTCCGATGGGCGGCGTTTCGTCTTCATTTCTCCACCCCATCTGCTTCTGTTGTCTGCAATATGTTCGTGTATTAGAGTACTTGTCCTCCATAGTTCACGCGTGCGCAATGCAATCTTTGCTCGTGCACGCGCAGTATGCTTTGCCCAACTGCAGGCAAAGCTGAAAAGCATTACTGTGCATGCGCCCGCGCTCTATGTCCCAGAACACAGCGAAATACTTTTGGGACATAGTGCGCACTACCTCGGATTTCCTGCATTTTTTGTGCGGATTTCACCTGCGGTTTTACACCGGCGGATTCCTATTGAGGAGCTGGTGTATAATGCTGCTGATTCCGCACAAAGAATTAACATGCTGCGGAAAATAAACTGTTGCGTTTCCGCACGGTATTTTCTGCAGCATGTGCACTGTGGATTTGGTTTTCCATAGGTTTACATGGTACTGTACAACGCATGGAAAACTGCTGAGAGTCTGCAGGGCCAAATTCGCAACGCGTGCGCAGACCCTAAAGGTGGATTCTTCCTTCAGTATCCTTAATGTTCCCCAGCTTTCCACACATCTAATAATTCATTAAGAGGCGTCTAATTACAGGCCGTGTGCGGACATTTCCACCACTGACAGTCTGCGGCTCCTAACACCATCAGAAAGCAGAAGATCTTCATAGACGTCTTTAACTTTGCAGTTTTATCTCTGGAGAACAGACGCCACTTAGAAGTGAACGACTTTGGAGCTTCGTGGAGCAGATTTCATCCTCTTAGATGGATGGAGCAGGATCTGTGCGGCGTCTGCTGACCGCGGGTGATGTCTGATCATGGAGCCTCCCGGCAGCTGGAAGTAATGCAGTTACATGTAGCAGATACAGATTGTCTCCATCTTCCCTCCTACTCGCCTTTGTATTTAGATTAATCTTCAGCTTTCTACTATGAACGCACAGAACTGATAATATGGTATGACGGATTCTTATTAAAGTAGCTCTTCAGCCGGGGACATTTAGGTGATGTGCACTTCTTTTAGGGGGCAAAGTATTCAGATACTGATGATGGAGGCGACGGGCAGTCACCAGATACTGATGATGGAGGTGACGGGCGGTCACCAGATACTGATGATGGAGGAGACGGGCGGTCACCAGATACTGATGATGGAGGTGACGGGCGGTCACCAGATACTGATGATGGAGGTGACGGGCGGTCACCAGATACTGATGATGGAGGTGACGGGCGGTCACCAGATACTGATGATGGAGGAGACGGGCAGTCACCAGATACTGATGATGGAGGAGACGGGCGGTCACCAGATACTGATGATGGAGGTGACGGGCGGTCACCAGATACTGATGATGAAGGAGACGGGCGGTCACCAGATACTGATGATGGAGGAGACGGGCGGTCACCAGATACTGATGATGGAGGAGACGGGCGGTCACCAGATACTGATGATGGAGGAGACGGGCGGCCACCAGATACTGATGATGGAGGTGACGGGCGGTCACCAGATACTGATGATGGAGGAGAGGGGCGGTCACCAGATACTGATGATGGAGGAGACGGGCGGTCACCAGATACTGATGATGGAGGCGACGGGCGGTCACCAGATACTGATGATGAAGGAGACGGGCGGTCACCAGATACTGATGATGGAGGAGACGGGTGGTCACCAGACACTGATGATGGAGGAGACGGACGGTCACCAGATACTGATGATGGAGGAGACGGGCGGTCACTAGACACTGATGATCGAGGCGACGGGCAGTCACCAGATACTGATGATGGAGGAGACGGGCGGTCACCAGATACTGATGATGGAGGGGACGGGACGTCACCAGACACTGATGATGGAGGCGACGGGCAGTCACCAGATACTGATGATGGAGGGGATGGGCAGTCACCAGATACTGATGATGGAGGAGACGGGCGGTCACCAGATACTGATGATGGAGGCGACGGGCGGTCACCAGATACTGATGATGGAGGAGATGGGCAGTCACCAGATACTGATGATGGAGGAGACAGGTGCTCACCAGATACTGATGATGGAGGCAACGGGCGGTCACCAGACGGCAGTCACCAGATGGAGGAGACAGGCGGTCACTAGACACTGATGATGGAGGCGACGAGCGGTCACCAGATACTGATGATGGAGGGGATGGGCGGTCACCAGATACTGATGATGGAGGAGAGGGGTGGTCACCAGATACTGATGATGGAGGAGACGGGCGGTCACCAGATACTGATGATAGAGGAGAGGGGTGGTCACCAGATACTGATGATGGAGGCGACGAGCGGTCACCAGATACTGATGATGGAGGGGATGGGCGGTCACCAGATACTGATGATAGAGGAGACGGGCGGTCACCAGATACTGATGATGGAGGGGATGGGCGGTCACCCGATACTGATGATGGAGGAGATGGGAGGTCACCAGATACTGATGATGGAGGCGACGGGCGGTCACCAGATACTGATGATGGAGGAGATGGGCGGTCACCAGATACTGATGATGGAGGAGACGGGTGGTCACCAGATACTGATGATGGAGGAGATGGGCGGTCACCCGATACTGATGATGGAGGAGATGGGAGGTCACCAGATACTGATGATGGAGGCGACGGGCGGTCACCAGATACTGATGATGGAGGAGATGGGCGGTCACCAGATACTGATGATGGAGGCGACGAGCGGTCACCAGATACTGATGATGGAGGGGATGGGTGGTCACCAGATACTGATGATGGAGGAGATGGGCGGTCACCAGATACTGATGATGGAGGAGATGGGAGGTCACCAGATACTGATGATGGAGGTGACGGGCGGTCACCAGATACTGATGATGGAGGAGATGGGCGGTCACCAGATACTGATGATGGAGGAGATGGGAGGTCACCAGATACTGATGATGGAGGCAACGGGCGGTCACCAGATACTGATGATGGAGGAGATGGGCGGTCACCAGATACTGATGATGGAGGAGATGGGAGGTCACCAGATACTGATGATGAAGGCAACAGGCGGTCACCAGATACTGATGATGGAGGCAATGGGCGGTCACCAGACGGCGGTCACCAGATGGCGGAGACAGGCGGTCACCAGGCACTGATGATGGAGGCGATGAACGGTCACCAGATACTGATGATGGAGGAGACGGGCGGTCAACAGATACTGATGATGGAGGCGACAGACGGCCACCAGATCCTGATGATGGAGGCGATGGTCAGTCACCAGATACTGATGATGAAGGAGACGGGAGGTCACCAGATACTGATGATGGAGGTGACGGGCGGTCACCAGATACTGATGATGGAGGAGACGGGTGGTAACCAGATACTGATGATGGAAGCGACGTGCGGTCACCAGATCCTGATGATGGAGGCAACAGGCGGTCAACAGATACTGATGATGGAGGAGACGGGCGGTCACTAGACACTGATGATGGAGGAGACGGGCGGTCACAAGATACTGATGATGGAGGTGACAGGTGGTCAACAGATACTGATGATGGAGGTGACAGGCGGTCACCAGATACTGATGATGGAGGAGACGGGCGGTCACCAGACACTGATGATGGAGGAGACGGGCGGTCACCAGATACTGATGATGGAGGAGACGGGTGGTCACCAGATACTGATGATGGAGGAGACGGGCGGTCACCAGATACTGATGATGGAGGAGACGGGCGGTCACCAGATACTGATGATGGGGCGACGGGCGGTCACCAGATACTGATGATGGAGGCAACAGGTGGTCAACAGATACTGTTGATGGAGGAGATGGGCTGTCACCAGATACTGTTGATGGAGGAGATGGGCGCTCACCAGATACTGAGGATGGAGGCAATAAGTGGTTACCAGATAACGTTGATGGAGGTGATGAGCGGTCACCAGATACAGGTATTTGAAGATGTCAAATCCTTTAATTTTATGGGAATTGAAAAAGTGTTCAAACCTATAAAACGAGGTGATCTAAATAGGAAAATACTAAATGTTGATGAATATTTGTTTCCAGATCTGCTTTTTATAACAAATGAAGATAGACAAGAAGATGCAAAATAATGTGTGCAATGGGGCAATGGGATGATGGGGCGATGGTAATGGGGCGATGGGACAATGGGGTAATGGTGATGGGGCGTTTGTGATGATGGGGCGATGGTGATGGGACAATGGGGCGATGGGACAGTGGACATTGTGATGTCTTACAAACATCAAGGAAGGAAACATTTACGTTTTACTAAAGTCTCCAATATTCAACCATCAGGTGCTTCCAAGAGAAATCCATAAACTCTCCCAGGGCTGAGGCTCCAGATATTAAAGACCATTATCTGAGGGGAAAATGGTCCTTCACCTTTGACAATATCTTTGTGAGCTGCTAATAAATGTCCAGCATCTGCGGATAATCTTGGAGTCTCGCGGCTCCTTTCCCTCAGACCTTTTTTATTAAACACTGACATTCATTTCACAATAGGACGAAGCGCAGAACAGAAGTTTCCTCTGAGGTGAGAAGGTTATAATTGGAGATTGGCTTCCAGGATATGAGCGTTACTCACATTACTGTCCGACGTTTCGCTCCTTTCCATAGAGAAGATGTAAAACCCGAATGTTTATTTTATGAACAGATTCAGCCATAGAAACCCGTAATGAAAAATGCTCCCCTGTGATTATATCCATATAAAAGCCTCAGGCGGCCGCGCCGCTGTATATTAGCACTTACTATAAACGCTGCCGCAGTGTTTCACCTTGAACGCGCTCCTCGTATCAGATTGCTCGGTGTCAAAAGATCCATTTCAGTAATTTGCAATATTTTTGTGTACAATGATTTTATAATGCATTGATGCGTAGAATCTGTGTCAGCGGCACAATGATACATTGTAACATCCTGCTGACGGCAGATACCTGTACATCACAGCAAATGAGCCCCGGCTGAATATACAAACCAAGGTTAAAGACAAAAGAACCGAGCAATAAATGGAGAGAGATAAAAAAGTGTCAGAAAGTGTCATCTGCAGCTAGCTTTGTTGAATTAGCTAATTTTTGGATGTTTTCTAACTCTTCAGTCTTTGTTGCTCTCTGATGAAGAGAATGGAAACAGTCGCAGCGTCTTAAACCCCTGGACGTTCCTGAGAGTCAGAGGTTGTTGATCTCGTCATCCACTCTCCATGGTCCAGGAGAGATAGGATTAATGTAACATAGTCGTGCCCTGCTGAAGAGCTCCTCTATCTCCTCCAGGTTGCACCAGTGACAGCGGTAGAAAGGCCAGGACGCCCCATCACACACTTAAAGATGGAGATACCAGCTTAAAGGGATTGGCCACTGCTTGGACATTCACTGTAAAATAAAAACAAATATATACACAGCCCCACACCGACACTGCTCAGCAATGTGAGCACATGGTCTCCCTCCCATGACATTGTTATGCCACACGAGCACGGCAGCCTATCAGCGGCCACTAGGAGCTGCTTTTCCTATATTTACCACAGATGAAACATGGACGTCCAAGAGAAATGTGAAGATTACCACTCTTTAGCGGAATGGTAGCACTCATCTTGCATAAGAATGCATGGACATCCCAGGAAAGGCGCCGCTGCAAGAGGTGAGCACCTGGCATTTTGTAATTTACAGGGATGAGTGCAATATTAAGAAGGAGTTTTCTGAGTAGCAATATATTACATAGTGCAGGTCACTGACTCTGACCTCCTGATGTGTAATGTACAGGTACCATGCAGGTGTGTGCTGCAGGCTCAGGTGTGTGATGCAGGCTCAGGTGTGCGCTGCAGGCTCAGGTGTGCGCTGCAGGCTCAGGTGTGCGCTGCAGGCTCAAGTGTGTGCTGCAGGCTCAGGTGTATGCTGCAGGCTCAGGTGTGCGCTGCAGGCTCAGGTGTGTGTTGCAGGCTCAGGTGTGTGTTGCAGGCTCATGTGTGCGCTGCAGGCTCAGGTGTGCGCTGCAGGCTCAGGTGTGTGTTGCAGGCTCAGGTGTGCACTGCAGGCTCAGGTGTGCGCTGCAGGCTCAGGTGTGTGTTGCAGGCTCAGGTGTGTGCTGCAGGCTCAGGTGTGTGTTGCAGGCTCAGGTGTGTGCTGCAGGCTCAGGTGTGTGTTGCAGGCTCAGGTGTGTGCTGCAGGCTCAGGTGTGTGTTGCAGGCTCGGGTGTCCTCATCTTTATTACTGTTCCTGTTTATTTGCAAGCAGAAATGCTGAAAATGGTGAAAACGTCTTAATCAGTTGTGGATTCATGGAGATAAGAAGTAAGGAGGCCGGAATGAGATTTAATGGCTGAAGTTACCTCTGATAGAGATGTCAGGAAGCCTCGAGGTTTCCTCCGCGCTTCCAATAGCAGATTGATGGCGCCTCATTACTGCAGCAATTCCTGGGGCGCTGGGATCTATTTATCGCTGATATTGTTGCTCTCGGGCTCGTGTCTGTTGGTTTTTCTGTGGCTGCAGGAATCTTTCAGTGCGAGTTTAGAATATACTTTATGTTTTGTGACTTTGTCTCTCGTTCATTCCTGCGGCCCTGGAATAATACACTACATCCATCGCCGGCTCAAAGAATACGATTTTTCTCAATTGTCAGCACTGAATCCAGGAGTTTATTATATGACATCTTACTGCAAAATTAAAATATTTATCAGTGTAATGATCCTTGTGATATTTTATCTTCCCAGTAAAAAAAATGACAAAACAAAGGAAAAAATGCAAAATAAAGGGAAATGTTTTTATTAGTGAGACACCGCCAGCTGCATCGCATCCGGGCCATTGTCTACAAGAAATCAGTCAGGAGCATGGTGCCTGCGATAGCGAACTGTACGTCCCACCTATAACAATGTGTCCGGTGCCGCCTCAGATGAATAATGAGAATGTTAGAGACAGATATGTGTAGAATTGGTATCCAAAGTAAGTATCCCAGCAATGGATTCATATACTGTATATATCATAATATATATGTATATATCATAATATATATACATGTACTGTATGTATGTATCACACTGTATCCGTGTAAGGCTCCATGTACTGTATGTATCTATTACACTGTATCTGTGTAAGGCTCCATGTACTGTATGTATATCTAACACTGTATCTGTGTAAGGCTCTATGTACTGTATGTATATATCACACTGTATCCGTGTAAGGCTCCATGTACTGTATGTATATATCACACTGTATCCGTGTAAGGCTCCATGTACTGTATGTATCTATCACACTGTATCCGTGTAAGGCTCTATGTACTGTATGTATATATAACGCTGTATCCGTGTAAGGCTACATGTACTGTATGTATATATAATACTGTATCCGTGTAAGGCTCCATGTACTGTATGTATGTATTACACTGTATCCGTGTAAGGCTCCATGTACTGTATGTATATATAACACTGTATCCGTGTAAGGCTCTATGTACTGTATGTATGTATCACACTGTATCCGTGTAAAGCTCCATGTACTGTATGTATATATAACACTGTATCCGTGTAAGGCTCCATGTACTGTATGTATATATAACACTGTATCCGTGTAAGGCACTATGTACTGTATGTATCTATCACACTGTATCCGTGTAAGGCTGTATGTACTGTAGGTATGTATCACACTGTATCCGTGTAAGGCTCCATGTACTGTATGTATATATATAACACTGTATCCGTGTAAGGCTTTATGTACTGTATGTATGTATCACACTGTATCCGTGTAAGGCTCTATGTACTGTATGTATATATAACACTGTATCCGTGTAAGGCTCTATGTACTGTATGTATGTATCACACTGTATCCGTGTAAGGCTCCATGTACTGTATGTATATATCACACTGTATCCGTGTAAGGCTCCATGTACTGTATGTATATATAACACTGTCTCCGTGTAAGGCTCCATGTACTGTATGTATATATCACACTGTATACGTGTAAGGCTCCATGTACTGTATGTATGTATCACACTGTATCCGTGTAAGGCTCTATGTACTGTATGTATATATAACACTGTATCCATGTAAGGCTCCATGTACTGTATGTATATATCACACTGTATCCGTGTAAGGCTCCATGTACTGTATGTATATATCACACTGTATCCATGTAAGGCTCTATGTACTGTATGTATATATCACACTGTATCCGTGTAAAGCTCCATGTACTGTATGTATATATCACACTGTATCCGTGTAAGGCTCCATGTACTGTATGTATCTATCACACTGTATACGTGTAAGGCTCCATGTACTGTATGTATGTATCACACTGTATCCGTGTAACGCTCCATGTACTGTATGTATATATATAACACTGTATCCGTGTAAGGCACTATGTACTGTATGTATGTATCACACTGTATCCGTGTAAGGCTCTATGTACTGTATGTATATATCACACTGTATCCGTGTAAGGCTCCATGTACTGTATGTATATATCACACTGTATCCGTGTAAGGCTCCATGTACTGTATGTATATATCACACTGTATCCGTGTAAGGCTCCATGTACTGTATGTATCTATCACACTGTATACGTGTAAGGCTCCATGTACTGTATGTATCTATCACACTGTATACGTGTAAGGCTCCATGTACTGTACGTATATATAACACTGTATCCATGTAAGGCTCCATGTACTGTACGTATATATCACACTGTATCCGTGTAAGGCTCCATGTACTGTATGTATATATCACACTGTATCCGTGTAAGGCTCCATGTACTGTATGTATATATAACGCTGTATCCGTGTAAGGCTCCATGTACTGTATGTATATATCACACTGTATCCGTGTAAGGTTCCATGTACTGTATGTATGTATCACAATGTATCATATGAGTGCATTTCCAGTATATACTTGTTACTTCTCTGGATCCAGCTCCAGGTGCTGTGTCATCTTCTTTATTCTCTGCTCTGTGGTGACCCAGGGTGACGTCATGCCCCCTGACCTTATAGACTGGCACAGGTTTCACTTGTTCATTTTTGTATGACAACTTGACAAACCCATCTCTGCTGAATAAATGGGTACTCTGCTATATTGTCAGTCAGCTTTGCCTCGACCTTGTGACAAACCTAGCTCTGCTGCATTACTAGATACTCTGCTATACTGTTGGTCAGTTCTGCCGTGGACTTGGTGTTTGAAAAAGATCATGTAGATCGAAACGTCGCCACAGAGGGCAGAATAAAAGAACTGCGATTTTTCACCAATGTATGAGGCGCTGTCTTCATTCTCTATTTGAATGTTTGGTGATAAACTCATCTATATCTCTCAGTCAACTCTGCCATACCGCTGCCAGCTTTCCATTGAAGTCTGTGATAAAGGCAGCTCTGTTATATTCCTGTGCCTCCTCTGTGGTACGGCTGCCTCCTCTGCACGGGTCTCTGCAAAACTCTGTTCTTCTATTTTGTTACATGAAAGGGGATATCCCGATAAAATAATAAAGCCTATACTCACCTCTCGTGCTGGCGCCATTCCAACTGTGTCGGCAGTGACGCCGATGTCCAATCAGCACTGATAGAGATACTCCATGATGGGCATACAAGATATAGAGATACTCTGTGATGGACGTACATGACATAGAGATACTCCATGATGGATGTACATAATATAGAGATACACTGTAATGGCGGTACATGACATAGAGATACTCCATGATGGGCATACAAGATATAGAGATACTCTGTGATGGGCATACAAGATATAGAGATACTCTGTGATGGGGGTACGGGACATAGAGATACTCCATGATGGGGGTACGGGACATAGAGATACTCCATGATGAGGGTACATGACATAGAGATACTCCATGATGGGGGTACATGACATAGAGATACTCCATGATGGGGGTACGGGACATAGAGATACTCCATGATGGGGGTACATGACATAGAGATACTCCATGATGGGGGTACATGACATAGAGATTCTCCATGATGGGGGTACAGGACATAGAGATTCTCCATGATGGGCATACAAGATATAGAGATACTCTGTGATGGGGGTACGGGACATAGAGATACTCCATGATGGGGGTACGGGACATAGAGATACTCCATGATGGGGGTACATGACATAGAGATACTCCATGATGGGGGTACATGACATAGAGATACTCAATGATGGGGGTACATGACATAGAGATACTCCATGATGGGGGTACATGACATAGAGATACTCCATGATGGGGGTACATGACATAGAGATACTCAATGATGGGGGTACATGACATAGAGATACTCCATGATGGGGGTACATGACATAGAGATACTCCATGATGGGGGTACATGATATAGAGATACTCTGTGATGGGGGTACATGACATAGAGATTCTCCATGATGAGCGTACATGACATAGAGATAATAATAATAATAATATTTTTTTATTTATATAGCGCCAACATATTCCGCAGCGCTTTACAAATTATAGAGGGGACTTGTACAGACAATAGACATTACAGCATAACAGAAACAGATACCAGGAGGAATGAGGGCCCTGCTGCTCGCAAGCTACAAACTATGAGGAAAAGGGGAGACACGAGAGGTGGATGGTAACAATTGCTTTAGTTATTCGGACCGGCCATAGTGTAAGGCTCGGGTGTTCATGTAAAGCTGCATGAACCAGTTACCTGCCTAAGTATGTAGCAGTACAGACACAGAGGGCTATTAACTGCATAAAGTGAATGAGAACATGATGCGAGGAACCTGATTGCTTTTTTTTTTTTTTTTTTATATAAATAGGCCACACAGGGATCGTTAGGTTAATGCATTGAGGCGGTAGGCCAGTCTGAACAAATTAGTTTTTAGGGCACGCTTAAAACTGTGGGGATTGGGAATTAATCGTATTAACCTAGGTAGTGCATTCCAAAGAATCGGCGCAGCACGTGTAAAGTCTTGGAGACGGGAATGGGAGGTTCTGATTATTGAGGATGATAACCTGAGGTCATTAGCGGAGCGGAGGGCACGGGTAGGGTGGTAGACCGAGACCAGAGAGGAGATGTAGGGTGGTGCTGAGCCATGGAGTGCATTGTGGATGAGGGTAGTAGTTTTGTACTGGATTCTGGAGTGGATTCTCCATGATGGGGTACAGGACATAGAGATACTCCATGATGGGGGTACAGGACATAGAGATACTCCATGATGGTGATACATGAGATAGAGATTCTCCATGATGGGAGTACATGACATAGAGATTCTCCATGATGGGGGTACAGGACATAGAGATTCTCCATGATGGGGGTACATGACATAGAGATTCTCCATGATGAGGGTACATGACATAGAGATACTCCATGATGGGAGTACATGACATAGAGATTCTCCATGATGGAGGTACAGGACATAGAGGTACTCCATGATGGGGGTACATGAGATAGAGATTCTCCATGATGAGGTACATGACATAGAGATACTCCATGATGGGGGTACAGGACATAGAGATACTCCAAGATGAGGGTACATGACATAGAGATTCTCCATGATGGGGGTACATGACATAGAGATTCTCCATGATGGGGGTACATGACATAGAGATTCTCCATGATGGGAGTACATGACATAGAGATTCTCCATGATGAGGGTACATGACATAGAGATACTCCATGATGGGGGTACAGGACATAGAGATACTCCATGATGGGGGTACATGACATAGAGATACTCCATGATGAGGGTACATGACATAGAGATTCTCCATGATGAGGGTACATGACATAGAGATACTCCATGATGGGGGTACGGGACATAGACATTCTCCATGATGGGGGTACATGACATAGAGATTCTCCATGATGGGGGTACGGGACATAGACATTCTCCATGATGGGGGTACATGACATAGAGATTCTCCATGATGGGGGTACGGGACATAGAGATTCTCCATGATGGGTTACATGAGATAGAGATACTCCATGATGGGGGTACATGACATAGAGATTCTCCATGATGTGGGTACATGAGACAGAGATACTCCATGATGGGGGTACAGGACATAGAGATACTCCATGATGGGGGTACAAGACATAGAGATACTCCATGATGCGGGTACAGGACATAGAGATACTCCATGATGGGGGTACAGGACATAGAGATTCTCCATGATGGGGGTACGGGACATAGAGATTCTCCATGATGGGGGTACATGACATAGAGATTCTCCATGATGGGGGTACATGACATAGAGATTCTCCATGATGGGGTACATGAGATAGAGATACTCCATGATGGGGGTACATGACATAGAGATTCTCCATGATGGGGTACATGAGATAGAGATACTCCATGATGGGGGTACAGGACATAGAGATTCTCCATGATGGGGGTACGGGACATAGAGATTCTCCATGATGTGGGTACATGACATAGAGATACTCCATGATGGAGGTACATGACATAGAGATACTCCATGATGGGGTACATGACATAGAGATTCTCCATGATGGAGGTACATGACATAGAAATTCTCAATGATGGAGGTACATGACATAGAGATTCTCCATGATGGAGGTACATGACATAGAAATTCTCAATGATGGAGGTACATGACATAGAGATTCTCCTTGATGGAGGTACATGACATAGAGATTCTCCATGATGGGGGTACAGGACATAGAGATTCTCCATGATGGGGGTACGGGACATAGAGATTCTCCATGATGGGGGTACATGACATAGAGATACTCCATGATGGGGGTACATGACATAGAGATACTCCATGATGGGGTACATGACATAGAGATTCTCCTTGATGGAGGTACATGACATAGAGATTCTCCATGATGGAGGTACATGACATAGAGATTCTCCATGATGGAGGTACATGACATAGAGATTCTCCATGATGGCGGTACATGACATAGAGATTCTCCATGATGGGGGTACATGAGATAGAGATTGTCCATGATGGGGTACATGACATAGAGATACCCCATGATGGGGGTACAGGACATAGAGGTACTACATGATGGGGGTACATGAGTTAGAGATTCTCCATGATGGGGTACATGACATAGAGATTCTCCATGATGGAGGTACATGACATAGAAATTCTCAATGATGGAGGTACATGACATAGAGATTCTCCTTGATGGAGGTACATGACATAGAGATTCTCCATGATGGGGGTACAGGACATAGAGATTCTCCATGATGGGGGTACGGGACATAGAGATTCTCCATGAAGTGGGTACATGACATAGAGATACTCCATGATGGAGGTACATGACATAGAGATTCTCCATGATGGGGTACATGACATAGAGATTCTCCATGATGGAGGTACATGACATAGAGATTCTCCATGATGGAGGTACATGACATAGAGATTCTCCTTGATGGAGGTACATGACATAGAGATTCTCCATGATGGAGGTACATGACATAGAGATTCTCCATGATGGAGGTACATGACATAGAGATTCTCCATGATGGGGGTACATGAGATAGAGATTCTCCATGATGGGGTACATGACATAGAGATACCCCATGATGGGGGTACAGGACATAGAGGTACTCCATGATGGGGGTACATGAGATAGAGATTCTCCATGATGGGGTACATGACATAGAGATACTCCATGATGGGGGTACAGGACATGGAGATTCTCCATGATGGGGGTACATAACATAGAGATACTCCATGATGGAGGTACATGACATAGAGATTCTCCATGATGGAGGTACATGACATAGAGATTCTCCTTGATGGAGGTACATGACATAGAGATTCTCCATGATTGGGGTACAGGACATAGAGATTCTCCATGATGGAGGTACATGACATAGAGATTCTCCATGATGGAGGTACATGACATAGAGATTCTCCATGATGGAGGTACATGACATAGAGATACTCCATGATGGGGGTACATGACATAGAGATTCTCCATGATGAGGGTACATGACATAGAGATTCTCCTTGATGGGGGTACATGACATAGAGATACTACATGATGGGAGTACGGGACATAGAGATTCTCCATGATGGGGGTACATGACATAGAGATACTCCATGATGGAGGTACATGACATAGAGATACTCCATGATGGGGGTACATGACATAGAGATTCTCCATGATGGAGGTACATGACATAGAGATTCTCCATGATGGGGGTACAGGACATAGAGATTCTCCATGATGGGGGTACGGGACATAGAGATTCTCCATGATGGGGGTAAATGACATAGAGATACTCCATGATGGAGGTACATGACATAGAGATACTCCATGATGGGGGTACATGACATAGAGATTCTCCATGATGGAGGTACATGACATAGAGATTCTCCATGATGGGGGTACATGACATAGAGATTCAACATGATGGAGGTACATGACATAGAGATTCTCCATGATGGAGGTACATGACATAGAGATTCTCCTTGATGGAGGTACATGACATAGAGATTCTCCATGATGGGGGTACATGACATAGAGATTCTCCATGATGGGGGTACATGACATAGAGATACTCCATGATGGGGGTACATGACATAGAGATACTCCATGATGGGGGTACATGACATAGAGATACTCCATGATGAGGGTACATGACATAGAGATTCTCCATGATGGGGGTACATGACATAGAGATACTCCATGATGGGGTACATGACATAGAGATTCTCCATGATGGGGGTACATGACATAGAGATTCTCCATGATGAGGGTACATGACATAGAGATTCTCCATGATGAGGGTACAGGACATAGAGATTCTCCATGATGAGGGTACATGACATAGAGATACTCCATGATGAAGGTACATGACATAGAGATTCTCCATGATGGGGGTACATGACATAGAGATACTCCATGATGGGGGTACATGACATAGAGATTCTCCATGATGAGGGTACATGACATAGAGATACTCCATGATGGGGGTACATGACATAGAGATTCTCCATGATGAGGGTACATGACATAGAGATACGCCATGATGGGGGTACATGACATAGAGATTCTCCATGATGAGGGTGCATGACATAGAGATACTCCATGATGGGGTACATGACATAGAGATACTCCATGATGGGGGTACATGACATAGAGATTCTCCTTGATGAGGGTACATGACATAGAGATACTTCATGATGGGGTACATGACATAGAGATTCTCCTTGATGAGGGTACATGACATAGAGATACTCCATGATGGGGTACATGACATAGAGATACTCCATGATGGGGTACATGACATAGAGATAATCCATGATGGGGGTACATGACATAGAGATTCTCCATGATGGGGGTACATGACATAGAGATACTCCATGATGGGGGTACATGACATAGAGATTCTCCATGATGAGGGTACATGACATAGAGATACACCATGATGGGGTACATGACATAGAGATACTCCATGATGGGGTACATGACATAGAGATACTCCATGATGGGGTACATGACATAGAGATTCTCCATGATGAGGGTACATGACATAGAGATTCTCCTTGATGAGGGTACATGACATAGAGATTCTCCATGATGGGGGTACATGACATAGAGATACTCCATGATGAGGGTACATGACATAGAGATTCTCCTTGATGGGGGAACATGACATAGAGATTCTCCATGATGAGGGTACATGACATAGAGATTCTCCATGATGAGGGTACAGGACATAGAGATTCTCCATGATGAGGGTACATGACATAGAGATACTCCATGATGAGGGTACATGACATAGAGATTCTCCATGATGGGGGTACATGACATAGAGATACTCCATGATGAGGGTACATGACATAGAGATTCTCCATGATGGGGGTACATGACATAGAGATACTCCATGATGGGGTACATGACATAGAGATTCTCCATGATGGGGGTACATGTAGGGTTGAGCGACCTTGACTTTTTTAGGGTCGAGCCGGGTTTCGCGAAACCCGACTATCTCAAAAGTCGAGTCGAGTGAAATCGGCCGATTATGGCAAAAAGTCGAGGATCGACTGAAACACGAAACCCAATGCAAAGCCAATGGGATATTTTCTCTCTCTCTCTCTCTCTCTCTCTCTCTCTCCTCCGTCCGTCCCTGAACTGAAAAGCTGGTGTTACACAGTGCAAATCGCTACAGCGCACAAGCGACAACATGGCGATAGGCGACGCCCCTAAGACCTATGTCATCACTCTGCCCACGCCCCTTCATTGGCTGAAAAAAATGGCGCCAAGCGCGTCATACGAAACGCGACTTTGGCGCGAAAGTCGAGTACCGCATGGCCGACCCCACACAGGGATCGGGTCGGGTTTCATGAAACCCGACTTTGCCAAAAGTCGGCGACTTTTGAAAATGAACGATCCGTTTCGCTCAACCCTAGGTACATGACATAGAGATTCTCCATGATGAGGGTACATGACATAGAGATACTCCATGATGGGGGTACATGACATAGAGATTCTCCATGATGAGGGTACATGACATAGAGATTCTCCATGATGAGGGTACATGACATAGAGATACTCCATGATGGGGGTACATGACATAGAGATACTCCATGATGAGGGTACATGACATAGAGATTCTCAATGATGAGGGTACATGACATAGAGATACTCCATGATGAGGGTACATGACATAGAGATTCTCCATGATGAGGGTACATGACATAGAGATACTCCATGATGGGGGTACATGACATAGAGATTCTCCATGATGAGGGTACATGACATAGAGATTCTCCATGATGAGGGTACATGACATAGAGATACTCCATGATGGGGGTACATGACATAGAGATTCTCCATGATGAGGGTACATGACATAGAGATTCTCAATGATGAGGGTACATGACATAGAGATACTCCATGATGAGGGTACATGACATAGAGATTCTCCATGATGGGGGTACATGACATTGAGATACTCCATGATGGGGGTACATGACATAGAGATTCTCCATGATGGGGTACATGACATAGAGATACTCCATGATGGGGTACATGACATAGAGATTCTCCATGATGAGGGTACATGACATAGAGATTCTCAATGATGGGGGTACATGACATAGAGATACTCCATGATGGGGTACATGACACAGAGATTCTCCATGATGGGGGTACATGACATAGAGATTCTCCATGATGAGGGTACATGACATAGAGATTCTCCATGATGAGGGTACATGACATAGAGATTCTCCATGATGGGGTACATGACATAGAGATACTCCATGATGGGGTACATGACATAGAGATTCTCCATGATGAGGGGACATGACATAGAGATTCTCCTTGATGGGGGTACATGACATAGAGATTCTCCATGATGGGGGTACATGACATAGAGATACTCCATGATGGGGTACATGACATAGAGATTCTCCATGATGAGGGTACATGACATAGAGATACTCCATGATGAGGGTACAGGACATAGAGATACTCCATGATGGGGTACATGACATAGAGATTCTCCATGATGGGGGTACATGACATAGAGATTCTCCATGATGGGGGTACATGACATAGAGATACTCCATGATGGGGGTACATGACATAGAGATACTCCATGATGGGGGTACATGACATAGAGATACTCCATGATGAGGGTACATGACATAGAGATTCTCCATGATGGGGGTACATGACATAGAGATACTCCATGATGGGGTACATGACATAGAGATTCTCCATGATGGGGGTACATGACATAGAGATTCTCCATGATGAGGGTACATGACATAGAGATTCTCCATGATGAGGGTACAGGACATAGAGATTCTCCATGATGAGGGTACATGACATAGAGATACTCCATGATGAGGGTACATGACATAGAGATACTCCATGATGGGGGTACATGACATAGAGATTCTCCATGATGGGGGTACATGACATAGAGATACTCCATGATGAGGGTACCTGACATAGAGATTCTCCATGATGAGGGTACATGACATAGAGATACTCCATGATGGGGGTACATGACATAGAGATTCTCCATGATGGGGGTACATGACATAGAGATACTCCATGATGGGGGTACATGACATAGAGATTCTCCATGATGAGGGTACATGACATAGAGATACTCCATGATGAGGGTACAGGACATAGAGATACTCCATGATGGGGGTACATGACATAGAGATACTCCATGATGGGGGTACATGACATAGAGATACTCCATGATGTGGGTACATGACATAGAGATTCTCCATGATGGGGTACATGACATAGAGATTCTCCATGATGAGGGTACATGACATAGAGATTCTCCTTGATGGGGGTACATGACATAGAGATTCTCCATGATGGGGGTACATGACATAGAGATACTCCATGATGGGGTACATGACATAGAGATTCTCCATGATGAGGGTACATGACATAGAGATACTCCATGATGAGGGTACAGGACATAGAGATACTCCATGATGGGGTACATGACATAGAGATTCTCCATGATGGGGGTACATGACATAGAGATTCTCCATGATGGGGGTACATGACATAGAGATACTCCATGATAGGGGTACATGACATAGAGATACTCCATGATGGGGGTACATGACATAGAGATACTCCATGATGAGGGTACATGACACAGAGATTCTCCATGATGGGGGTACATGACATAGAGATTCTCCATGATGAGGGTACATGACATAGAGATACTCCATGATGAGGGTACATGACATAGAGATTCTCCATGATGGGGGTACATGACATAGAGATACTCCATGATGGGGTACATGACACAGAGATTCTCCATGATGGGGGTACATGACACAGAGATTCTCCATGATGAGGGTACATGACATAGAGATTCTCCATGATGGGGGTACATGACATAGAGATACTCCATGATGGGGTACATGACACAGAGATTCTCCATGATGGGGGTACATGACATAGAGATTCTCCATGATGGGGGTACATGACATAGAGATTCTCCATGATGGGGGTACATGACATAGAGATACTCCAAGATGGGGTACATGACATAGAGATTCTCCATGATGAGGGTACATGACATAGAGATACTCCATGATGAGGGTACAGGACATAGAGATACTCCATGATGGGGGTACATGACATAGAGATACTCCATGATGGGGTACATGACATAGAGATTCTCCATGATGAGGGTACATGACATAGAGATACTCCATGATGAGGGTACAGGACATAGAGATACTCCATGATGGGGTACATGACATAGAGATTCTCCATGATGGGGGTACATGACATAGAGATTCTCCATGATGAGGGTACATGACATAGAGATACTCCATGATGGGGGTACATGACATAGAGATACTCCATGATGGGGGTACATGACATAGAGATACTCCATGATGAGGGTACATGACATAGAGATTCTCCATGATGGGGGTACATGACATAGAGATACTCCATGATGGGGTACATGACATAGAGATTCTCCATGATGGGGGTACATGACATAGAGATTCTCCATGATGAGGGTACATGACATAGAGATTCTCCATGATGAGGGTACAGGACATAGAGATTCTCCATGATGAGGGTACATGACATAGAGATACTCCATGATGAGGGTACATGACATAGAGATACTCCATGATGGGGGTACATGACATAGAGATTCTCCATGATGGGGGTACATGACATAGAGATACTCCATGATGAGGGTACCTGACATAGAGATTCTCCATGATGAGGGTACATGACATAGAGATACTCCATGATGGGGGTACATGACATAGAGATTCTCCATGATGGGGGTACATGACATAGAGATACTCCATGATGGGGGTACATGACATAGAGATTCTCCATGATGGGGGTACATGACATAGGGATACTCCATGATGGGGGTACATGACATAGAGATTCTCCATGATGAGGGTACATGACATAGAGATACGCCATGATGGGGGTACATGACATAGAGATTCTCCATGATGAGGGTACATGACATAGAGATACTCCATGATGGGGTACATGACATAGAGATTCTCCATGATGAGGGTACATGACATAGAGATTCTCCATGATGAGGGTACATGACATAGAGATACTCCATGATGAGGGTACAGGACATAGAGATACTCCATGATGGGGGTACATGACATAGAGATACTCCATGATGGGGGTACATGACATAGAGATACTCCATGATGTGGGTACATGACATAGAGATTCTCCATGATGGGGTACATGACATAGAGATTCTCCATGATGAGGGTACATGACATAGAGATTCTCCTTGATGGGGGTACATGACATAGAGATTCTCCATGATGGGGGTACATGACATAGAGATACTCCATGATGGGGTACATGACATAGAGATTCTCCATGATGAGGGTACATGACATAGAGATACTCCATGATGAGGGTACAGGACATAGAGATACTCCATGATGGGGTACATGACATAGAGATTCTCCATGATGGGGGTACATGACATAGAGATTCTCCATGATGGGGGTACATGACATAGAGATACTCCATGATGGGGGTACATGACATAGAGATACTCCATGATGGGGGTACATGACATAGAGATACTCCATGATGAGGGTACATGACACAGAGATTCTCCATGATGGGGGTACATGACATAGAGATTCTCCATGATGAGGGTACATGACATAGAGATTCTCCATGATGAGGGTACATGACATAGAGATACTCCATGATGAGGGTACAGGACATAGAGATACTCCATGATGGGGGTACATGACATAGAGATACTCCATGATGGGGGTACATGACATAGAGATACTCCATGATGTGGGTACATGACATAGAGATTCTCCATGATGGGGTACATGACATAGAGATTCTCCATGATGAGGGTACATGACATAGAGATTCTCCTTGATGGGGGTACATGACATAGAGATTCTCCATGATGGGGGTACATGACATAGAGATACTCCATGATGGGGTACATGACATAGAGATTCTCCATGATGAGGGTACATGACATAGAGATACTCCATGATGAGGGTACAGGACATAGAGATACTCCATGATGGGGTACATGACATAGAGATTCTCCATGATGGGGGTACATGACATAGAGATTCTCCATGATGGGGGTACATGACATAGAGATACTCCATGATGGGGGTACATGACATAGAGATACTCCATGATGGGGGTACATGACATAGAGATACTCCATGATGAGGGTACATGACACAGAGATTCTCCATGATGGGGGTACATGACATAGAGATTCTCCATGATGAGGGTACATGACATAGAGATACTCCATGATGAGGGTACATGACATAGAGATTCTCCATGATGGGGGTACATGACATAGAGATACTCCATGATGGGGTACATGACACAGAGATTCTCCATGATGGGGGTACATGACATAGAGATTCTCCATGATGGGGGTACATGACATAGAGATTCTCCATGATGGGGGTACATGACATAGAGATACTCCATGATGGGGTACATGACACAGAGATTCTCCATGATGGGGGTACATGACATAGAGATTCTCCATGATGGGGGTACATGACATAGAGATTCTCCATGATGGGGGTGCATGACATAGAGATACTCCAAGATGGGGTACATGACATAGAGATTCTCCATGATGAGGGTACATGACATAGAGATACTCCATGATGAGGGTACAGGACATAGAGATTCTCCATGATGAGGGTACATGACATAGAGATTCTCAATGATGAGGGTACATGACATAGAGATTCTCCATGATGGGGGTACATGACATAGAGATACTCCATGATGGGGTACATGACACAGAGATTCTCCATGATGGGGGTACATGACATAGAGATACTCCATGATGAGGGTACATGACATAGAGATACTCCATGATGGGGGTACATGACATAGAGATTCTCCATGATGGGGGTACATGACATAGAGATACTCCATGATGGGGGTACATGACATAGAGATTCTCCATGATGAGGGTACATGACATAGAGATACTCCATGATGGGGGTACATGACATAGAGATTCTCCATGATGAGGGTACATGACATAGGGATACTCCATGATGGGGGTACATGACATAGAGATTCTCCATGATGAGGGTACATGACATAGAGATTCTCCATGATGAGGGTACAGGACATAGAGATTCTCCATGATGAGGGTACATGACATAGAGATACTCCATGATGAGGGTACATGACATAGAGATACTCCATGATGGGGGTACATGACATAGAGATTCTCCATGATGGGGGTACATGACATAGAGATACTCCATGATGGGGGTACATGACATAGAGATTCTCCATGATGAGGGTGCATGACATAGAGATACTCCATGATGAGGGTGCATGACATAGAGATTCTCCATGATGGGGGTACATGACATAGAGATACTCCATGATGGGGGTACATGACATAGAGATTCTCCATGATGGGGGTACATGACATAGAGATACTTCATGATGGGGGTACATGACATAGAGATTCTCCATGATGAGGGTACATGACATAGAGATACTCCATGATGGGGGTACATGACATAGAGATTCTCCATGATGGGGGTACATGACATAGAGATACTCCATGATGGGGTACATGACATAGAGATTCTCCATGATGGGGGTACATGACATAGAGATTCTCCATGATGGGGGTACATGACATAGAGATACTCCATGATGAGGGTACAGGACATAGAGATTCTCCATGATGAGGGTACAGGACATAGAGATTCTCCATGATGAGGGTACAGGACATAGAGATACTCCATGATGGGGTACATGACATAGAGATTCTCCATGATGGGGGTACATGACATAGAGATACTCCATGATGGGGTACATGACACAGAGATTCTCCATGATGGGGGTTCATGACATAGAGATTCTCCATGATGGGGGTACATGACATAGAGATACTCCATGATGGGGTACATGACATAGAGATTCTCCATGATGGGGGTACATGACATAGAGATACTCCATGATGGGGGTACATGACATAGAGATACTCCATGATGGGGGTACATGACATAGAGATTCTCCATGATGAGGGTACAGGACATAGAGATACTCCATGATGGGGTACATGACATAGAGATTCTCCATGATGGGGGTACATGACATAGAGATACTCCATGATGGGGGTACACGACATAGAGATTCTCCATGATGGGGGTACACGACATAGAGATACTCCATGATGGGGGTACACGACATAGAGATTCTCCATGATGAGGGTACACGACATAGAGATACTCCATGATGGAGGTACATGACATAGAGATACTCCATGATGGGGGTACATGACATAGAGATTCTCCATGATGGGGGTACATAACATAGAGATACTCCATGATGGGGGTACATGACATAGAGATTCTCCTTGATGAGGGTACATGACATAGAGATACTCCATGATGGGGGTACATGACATAGAGATACTCCATGATGGGGGTACATGACATAGAGATTCTCCATGATGAGGGTACATGACATAGAGATTCTCCTTGATGGGGGTACATGATATAGAGATTCTCCATGATGGGGGTACATGACATAGAGATACTCCATGATGGGGTACATGACATAGAGATTCTCCATGATGAGGGTATATGACATAGAGATACTCCATGATGGGGTACATGACATAGAGATTCTCCATGATGAGGGTACATGACATAGAGATTCTCCATGATGTGGGTACATGACATAGAGATTCTCCTTGATGGGGTACATGACATAGAGATACTCCATGATGGGGTACATGACATAGAGATTCTCCATGATGAGGGTACATGACATAGAGATTCTCCTTGATGGGGTACATGACATAGAGATTCTCCTTGATGGGGTACATGACATAGAGATACTCCATGATGGGGTACATGACATAGAGATACTCCATGATGGGGTACATGACATAGAGATACTCCATGATGGGGTACATGACATAGAGATTCTCCATGATGAGGGTACATGACATAGAGATTCTCCATGATGAGGGTACATGACATAGAGATTCTCCATGATGTGGGTACATGACATAGAGATACTCCATGATGGGGTACATGACATAGAGATTCTCCATGATGAGGGTACATGACATAGAGATTCTCCTTGATGGGGTACATGACATAGAGATTCTCCTTGATGGGGTACATGACATAGAGATACTCCATGATGGGGTACATGACATAGAGATACTCCATGATGGGGTACATGACATAGAGATACTCCATGATGAGGGTACATGACATAGAGATTCTCCTTGATGGGGGTACATGACATAGAGATTCTCCATGATGAGGGTACATGACATAGAGATTCTCCTTGATGGGGGTACATGACATAGAGATTCTCCATGATGGGGGTACATGACATAGAGATACTCCATGATGGGGTACATGACATAGAGATTCTCCATGATGAGGGTACATGACATAGAGATACTCCATGATGAGGGTACATGACATAGAGATTCTCCTTGATGGGGGTACATGACATAGAGATTCTCCATGATGGGGGTACATGACATAGAGATTCTCCATGATGGGGGTACATGACATAGAGATACTCCATGATGGGGGTACATGACATAGAGATTCTCCATGATGGGGGTACATGACATAGAGATACTGCATGATGGGGGTACATGACATAGAGATTCTCCATGATGAGGGTACATGACATAGAGATACTCCATGATGGGGGTACATGACATAGAGATACTCCATGATGGGGTACATGACATAGAGATTCTCCATGATGAGGGTACATGACATAGAGATTCTCCTTGATGGGGGTACATGACATAGAGATTCTCCATGATGGGGTACATGACATAGAGATTCTCCATGATGAGGGTACATGACATAGAGATACTCCATGATGAGGGTACATGACATAGAGATTCTCCATGATGAGTGTACAGAACATAGAGATACTCCATGATGGGGGTACATGACATAGAGATTCTCCATGATTGGGGTACAGGACATAGAGATTCTCCATGATGGGGTACATGACATAGAGATACTCCATGATGGGGTACATGACATAGAGATTCTCCTTGATGGAGGTACATGACATAGAGATTCTTCATGATGGGGGTACAGGACATAGAGATTCTCCATGATGGGGGTACAGGACATAGAGATTCTCCATGATGAGGGTACATGATATAGAGATACTCCATGATGAGGGTACATGACATAGAGATACTCCGTGATGGGGGTACATGACATAGAGATTCTCCATGATGGGGGTGCAGGACATAGAGATTCTCCATGATGAGGGTACATGATATAGAGATACTCCATGATGAGGGTACATGACATAGAGATACTCCATGATGGGGGTACATGACATAGAGATTCTCCATGATGGGGTACATGACATAGAGATACTCCATGATGGGGGTACATGACATAGAGATTCTCCATGATGGGGGTACAGGACATAGAGATTCTCCATGATGGAGGTACATGACATAGAAATAGTGAGGAACAGAGGCCAAAAAATGACTATGTAACTGCTGTGTTATCAGTCTTCGTAGATCTGGGATCAGTGACCGTTTTATTGTCAGTGGATTCAATGAGTTGGAAAAGGTCGTAAATTCCTCTTATTGAAAACCTACCACTAACCGAGGCCACTGAGTGCAGAGACAGGTGACCATTGGGTGATGCTCGTCTGCGGCTCGTGTCACACCAGAAAATGAAACGTACGACATAGAAGTTGTTCTGTCTGAAGAACACACCATGATTCTCTGTGGAGAGGAGCGGATACAATGTACAATCCTGACTGTCAGTCTATGAAGAATCCGTGCATAATGTCCCGGGGTAAAATCTAATGGGATGTGAACTTTAAACAAGCTCTTGTCAAACCTGTCTGATGCCATTAGGATCAAGCGTTGTACACTAGACTGACTCACTGTTCTTAGAGTCATTCAGGTGTGGAAACATTATGAGGGAACCCTCTGCTTCACTGCAACCGGAGAACTGGGGAAACCGAGGATCAGCACCAGGGACAGCGTCACTGCGACCCCATCAAAGTCAGGACTGAAGGCAACGTCAACATCTCTCCATTCTACAAACCTAAAACTCATCTCCCATTAATGAAATGCACAAGGCATTGAAAAAAGTTAATGTTATTATTACATCAATACATGATAATTCACAAAAACCATGGAAAGCACATGGAAAAACCCACCAAGACAATACAAAAAGCCAAATACAATACAAGAAGCCCATCAGCCAATATCTGCTCGTATTACTCGATGTCCATCATAGGACCCAGAGGACAGGATATATATATATTTATATATTAGAAGGATGGAGATATCACACAATGTAGATGTAAAAACATCAATCCCCAAGATTTCAAAATAGATACCTGTGATTCCTGCAGACTGTGACCTAACAATATAAAGGTAGAAGCAGAGTTCTGAATGCAGCTCTGGAGGACATTAGCGTAAGAGGCATATTTGGGCTCAAGAACAATGAAATATAAGTAAAGCAAAACATGTGAGTTACCTGACATTATATGGAGACTGAAACTGTTCATTCTGGATGAAAAATAGAAGCAGCAGCTTGTGAGCCTGCAGGATGATTTATAGACAGAAGAACAAAATGTAATGCTGCTTAATCACTGCAATAATTCAGACATGTCAGGTACCTGCAGATGTCCAGCACTCACTTCATGTCCTTAACTTAATGATATCGCAGTACTTAGCTTTCTTCAGCAGTCCCATAGACAATGTATGTAGTGAGGTGAAGCATACATATGTCAGTTCCATTCAAGACTGGATTCCACAGAGCTGCATCCTTGGGATCCATAGCCCCATCCTGGGGATCCATAGCCCCATGCTTGGGATCCATAGCCTTGTCCTTGGGATACATAAACCAGTCCTTGGAATCCAGAGTCCAATCCCTGGGAACCATAGCCCCATCCTTGTGACCCATAGCCCCGTCCTTGGGATCCATATCCCCGTCCTTGTGACCCATAGCCCCATCCTTGGAATTCATAGCCCAGTCCTTGGGATCCATAGCCCCATCCTTGTGACCCATAGCCCAGTCCTTGCAATCCATAGCCCCATCCTTGGAATCCAGAACCCCATCCTTGGGATCCAGCGCCCCATCCTTGGGATCCATAGCCCCATCCTTGGGATTCATAGCCCCATCCTTGGGATCCATAGCCCCATCCTTGGGATTTATAGCCCCGTCCTTATGATCCATAGCCCCATCCTTGTGATCCATAGCCCCGTCTTTGTGACCCATAGCCCAGTCCTTGCAATCCATAGCCCCATCCTTGGAATCCAGAACCCCATCCTTGGGATCCAGAGCCCCATCCTTGGGATCCATAGCCCCATCCTTGGGATTCATAGCCCCATCCTTGGGATCCATAGCCCCATCCTTGGGATTCATAGCCCCATCCTTGGGATCCATAGCCCCATCCTTGGGATCCATAGCCCCGTCCTTGGGATCCATATCCCCGTCCTTGTGACCCATAGCCCCATCCTTGGAATTCATAGCCCAGTCCTTGGGATCCATAGCCCCATCCTTGTGACCCATAGCCCAGTCCTTGCAATCCATAGCCCCATCCTTGGAATCCAGAACCCCATCCTTGGGATCCAGCGCCCCATCCTTGGGATCCATAGCCCCATCCTTGGGATTCATAGCCCCATCCTTGGGATCCATAGCCCCATCCTTGGGATTTATAGCCCCGTCCTTATGATCCATAGCCCCATCCTTGTGATCCATAGCCCCGTCTTTGTGACCCATAGCCCAGTCCTTGCAATCCATAGCCCCATCCTTGGAATCCAGAACCCCATCCTTGGGATCCAGAGCCCCATCCTTGGGATCCATAGCCCCATCCTTGGGATTCATAGCCCCATCCTTGGGATCCATAGCCCCATCCTTGGGATTCATAGCCCCATCCTTGGGATCCATAGCCCCATCCTTGGGATCCATAGCCCCATCCTTGGGATCCATAACTCCATCCTTGGGATTCATAGCCCCATCCTTGAGATCCATAGCCCCATCCTTGGGATCCATAGCCCCATCCTTGGGATCCATAGCCCAATCCTTGGGATCCATAGCCCCATCCTTGGGATCCATAACTCCATCCTTGGTATCCATAGACCCATCCTTGGAATCCATAGCCCCATCCTTGGGATCCATAACTCCATCCTTGGTATCCATAGTCCCATCCTTGGGATCCATAGCCCCATCCTTGTGATCCATAGCCCCGTCCTTGGGATCCATAGCCCCGTCCTTGGGATCCATAGCCCCATCCTTGGGATTCATAGCCCCATCCTTGGGATCCATATCCCCATCCTTGGTATCCATAGCCCCGTCCTTGGGATCCATAACTCCATCCTTGGTATCCATAGCCCCATCCTTGGAATCCATAGCCCCATCCTTGGGATCCATAACTCCATCCTTGGTATCCATAGCCCCATCCTTGGGATCCATAACCCCGTCCTTGTGATCCATAGCCCCGTCCTTGGGATCCATAGCCCCATCCTTGGGATTCATAGCCCCATCCTTGGGATTCATAGCCCCGTCCTTGGAATCCATAGCCCTGTCCTTGGTATCCATAGCCCCTTCCTTGGGATCCATATCCCTGTGCTCGGAATCACTAGGGATCTCAGCAATAGAACCTTCAGTGAGCAATAAGATATCTCCTGTCACATGTGTCATAGAAGAAAATTAAAAACCATCCGACGTCTCCAAGAGGAGAAGGAGCTGATTAACCAACCCCTATCTGTAGTAGGACAAGTGCTTACACTTCGAGACAATGACGTTTGGGTTTTCATTGGCTGTCAGCCATAATCATTAACATTAACAGAAATGAACACATGAAATAGATCACTCTGTGTAATGACTCTATATATGAGTTTCACTTTTTGTATTGAAGAACTGAAATAAGTTCACTTTTTGATGATATTCTAATTTTGTGAGAAGCTCCTGTATATATGTATTCCATGCATTGTAATCAGTTGTATATATAATTTGCTCACTGTGAGTTCCCCAAGAATTGGCCTAGTAGTAGAAACAGCTGGGGCCTCCTCCATTAATTGTCAATTGTGCAACTGTCCTGACGATAGGGGGCAGTAGAGAGCTGTCCGGGACAGTATGGATAGGCAATTTATTTTAATTGTGGGAAAAAACATTTAATCACCAGGAAATGTATCATTTTTTTCCAATTTTGACACTTTGCTGAATTTCATCTTTCCTTTCTGAAAACCCTAAGTTTTTCATTTTTCATTGATATATATATATATATATATATATATATATATATATATAGTTTTTTAATACAAGATAATGTTTTGAAATAAATCTCATATTACTGCGTCACTTCTTAAGAAACCTGAAAAAATTAAGGTGGGATGTAATTTCACTTTTGTTTTTTTTTTCGTTTTGTTTTTATGACATTCACTTTGCAGCAAAATGAGACCAATTGACATTTTTTTTGTTTCATAATTCACAGCATGGGATTCATAATATGATATACTATATTAATTGTTTGATCTTTTATGCAGGTTATAACACCAATATTTTTTTAAATTATTTTTTAGATTTTGTTTTTTATATTCTGGGAAAAGGAAGGTAATAGAAAGTATTACATTTGTGTGTGTCAGAAGGAAGGAATATATATTTTAAAACATTTCATATATTTTTTAGAATTGTCGTGATTGACATCTTAGGGGTTAATTTGCAGCAATAGCCATTTTGCACCATATATCTACGGCAAATGTCACCAAGGTTATAAAGTCATTGTAAATTTGCACAAAATTCATTGGTTTAGACATGATATTAAGTTTCTAACTTTTGTGGAAATTACGTCCTACAGATCAAGCAGTTATTATGATCTTGAGTCTTTCTGTTCCCACTGAGAGGCATCCGCATATCTTAAGACCTCCTGGGACTACAAGCTTACAGAGATTGGAGATTCACGCTTTAAGAAGTCATTACATTTTCAGAATTTGCATTTGAACAGGTGTTGAAATAATGAACGTTATTCTCTAGTTTAAAATGAGAAGAAAAATGTTAACTAAGAATTTAATTCTGATTGTCCCTTATACTGACCATTACTGTATATTCAAAAATGCAAAACAGATTAATTTTAGTTAATCTATTATATTAAATTGTCAGATTTATATCAGAATAAACATAATGACAACTGAATAATATAGTCCCTTATTATCAGGACTATGGTTTACATAATACTGCCCCTATGTACAAGAATATAACTACTATAATACTGCCCCCTATGTACAAGAATATAACTACTATAATACTGCCCCTATGAACAAGAATATAACTACTATAATACTGCCCCCTATGTACAAGAATATAACTACTATAATACTGCCCCTATGTACAAGAATATAACTACTATAATACTGTCCCTATGTACAAGAATATAACTACTATAATACTGCCCCTATATACAAGAATACAACTACTATAATACTGCTCCTATATACAAGAATATAACTACTATAATACTGCTCCTATGTACAAGAATATAACTACTATAATACTGCTCCTATGTACAAGAATATAACTACTATAATACTGCCCCTATGTACAAGAATATAACTACTATAATACTGCCCCTATATACAAGAATATAACTACTATAATACTGCCCCTATGTACAAGAATATAACTACTATAATACTGCCCCTATGTACAAGAATATAACTACTATAATACTGCCCCTATATACAAGAATATAACTACTATAATACTGCTCCTATGTACAAGAATATAACTACTATAATACTGCCCCCTATGTGCAAGAATATAACTACTATAATACTGCTCCTATGTACAAGAATATAACTACTATAATACTGCTCCTATGTACAAGAATATAACTACTATAATACTGCACCCAATGTGCAAGAATATAACTACTATAATACTGCCCCTATGTACAAGAATATAACTACTATTATACTGCTCCTATGTACAAGAATATAACTACTATAATACTGCCCCCTATGTACAAGAATATAACTACTATAATACTGTTCCTATGTACAAGAATATAACTACTATAATACTGCCCCCTATGTACAAGAATATAACTACTATAATACTGTTCCTATGTACAAGAATATAACTACTATAATACTGTTCCTATGTACAAGAATATAACTACTATAATACTGCCCCCTATGTACAAGAATATAACTACTATAATACTGCCCCCTATGTACAAGAATATAACTACTATAATACTGCCCCCTATGTACAAGAATATAACTACTATAATACTGCCTCCTATGTACAAGAATATAACTACTATAATACTGCTCCTATGTACAAGAATATAACTACTATAATACTGCCCCTATATACAAGAATATAACTACTATAATACTGCTCCTATGTACAAGAATATAACTACTATAATACTGCCCCCTATGTGCAAGAATATAACTACTATAATACTGCTCCTATGTACAAGAATATAACTACTATAATACTGCTCCTATGTACAAGAATATAACTACTATAATACTGCACCCAATGTGCAAGAATATAACTACTATAATACTGCCCCTATGTACAAGAATATAACTACTATTATACTGCTCCTATGTACAAGAATATAACTACTATAATACTGCCCCCTATGTACAAGAATATAACTACTATAATACTGTTCCTATGTACAAGAATATAACTACTATAATACTGCCCCCTATGTACAAGAATATAACTACTATAATACTGTTCCTATGTACAAGAATATAACTACTATAATACTGTTCCTATGTACAAGAATATAACTACTATAATACTGCCCCCTATGTACAAGAATATAACTACTATAATACTGCCCCCTATGTACAAGAATATAACTACTATAATACTGCCCCCTATGTACAAGAATATAACTACTATAATACTGCCCCTATGTACAAGAATACAACTACTATAATACTGCCCCTATGTACAAGAATATAACTACTATAATACTGCCCATATGTACAAGAATATAACTACTATAATACTGCCCCTATGTACAAGAATATAACTACTATAATACTGCTCCTATGTACAAGAATATAACTACTATAATACTGCCCCCTATGTACAAGAATATAACTACTATAATACTGCTCCTATGTACAAGAATATAACTACTATAATACTGCCCCTATGTACAAGAATATAACTACTATAATACTGCCCCCTATGTACAAGAATATAACTACTATAATACTGCCCCCTATGTACAAGAATATAACTACTATAATACTGTCCCCTATGTACAAGAATATAACTACTATAATACTGCCTCTATATACAAGAATATAACTACTATAATACTGCTCCTATGTACAAGAATATAACTACTATAATACTGTCCTCTATGTACAAGAATATAACTACTATAACACTGCTCCTATGTACAAGAATTTAACTACTATAATACTGCTCCTATGTACAATACTGTACCTTCGCACGCCTGTGTTGACTGCTCTAGGTGCTATGACGCTGGGTGTCTGGCACAGCGTGTGTGGACCGAAGAATCATGAGATGCGGTGAGGACTAAATGGGTGGCGGTGAGTAGAAGAGGAGCCATAGAAGTGAGTGGAGGGTGAGTATAACAATGTTTTTTCATACTACATTTATCATGTTCTGGGGTCTTGGGAAACCACAGATCATTATAAGGGATAATTATGGAGAATAACTTCTGGTTGAATGAAATTTCTCAGGTAAAACTGCACAAATAGGTAAATGTGAATCTTGCCTGATCCGCTCATCTCTTTGCTGCCAGCTAACCGGACTTGTGGCAGCGTCACCTTTTCTTCTCTGGACATTCATTCTTCCCGATGTCCTACAGAATCTGCAGGTTCCTCAGCAGAAAAATAACATTTCAGGAAGTGAAGTGATTGTACTGCAGAAGTGAAGAGTAAGTTGCTCTCTCTGATTTAGCACCTTCAGATTATGGGATTTTGGTGATTTTAATCATTTTGCTTTTTTTCCTGTTTTTGGTTGCAGTTAATGAATAAATAAAGTTGTTTAAAATATGTACGGTAACTAAAACAGAACAGTAATTTGGTTAACTTGTTGCCCTAATGGCAGAAAAAAATCAAAGAGAATAATGTATTTTTCACAAAATGTGTTTGTGGTGAACAATGTATTTAAATCTAAACTTTCATTTGTGCCCATAGAGATATAGCCAGGACTGTCCGTCAGTGGTGCAGGCGAGGTGGAGGCGGCAGGGCCGGTATAGCAAGGTGGGGGCGGCAGGGCCGGTATGGCGAGGTGGGGGCGGCAGGGCCACTATGGCGAGGTGGAGGTGGCAGGGCCGGTATGGCGAGGTGGAGGGCCGGTATGGTGAGGTGGAGGCGACAGGGCCGGTATGGCGAGGTGGGGGCAGCAGGGCCAGTATGGCGAGTTGGAGGGCTGGTATGGCGAGGTGGAGGTGGCAGGGCCGGTATGGCGAGGTGGGGGCGGCAGGGCCAGTATGGCGAGGTGGGAGCGGCAGGGCCGGTATAGCGAGGTGGAGGCAGCAGGGCCGGTTTGGCGAGGTGGGGGTGGCAGGGCCGGTATGGCGAGGTGGGGGCGGCAGGGCCAGTATGGCGAGCTGGGGGCGGCAGGGCCGGTATAGCGAGGTGGAGGCGGCAGGGCCGGTTTGGCAAGGTGGGGGTGGCAGGGCCGGTATGGCGAGGTGGAGGCGGCAGGGCCGGTACAGCGAGCTGGAGGCGGCAGGGCCGGTATGGCGAGGTGGGGGCGGCAGGGCCGGTATGGCGAGGTGGAGGCGGCAGGGCCGGTATGGCGAGGTGGAGGTGGCAGGGCCAGTATGGCGAGGTGGGGGCGGCAGGGCCGGTATAGCGAGGTGGAGGCGGCAGGGCCGGTTTGGCGAGGTGGGGGTGGCAGGGCCGGTATGGCGAGGTGGAGGCGGCAGGGCCGGTACGGCGAGCTGGAGGCGGCAGGGCCGGTATGGCGAGGTGGGGGCGGCAGGGCCGGTATGGCGAGGTGGAGGCTGCAGGGCCGGTATGGCGAGGTGGGGGCGGCAGGGCCGGTATGGCGAGGTGGGGGCGGCATGGCCGGTATGGCGAGGTGGAGGCAGCAGTGCCGGTATGGCCAAGTGGAGGCGCCCGTGCCAGTATGGCGAGGTGGGGGCGGAAGTGCCAGTATGGCAAGGTGGAGATGGCAGGGCCGGTATGGCGAGTTGGGGGTGGCAGGGCTGGTATGGCGAGGTGGAGGCGGCAGGGCCGGTACAGCGAGCTGGAGGCGGCAGTGCCGGTATGGTGAGGTGGGGGCGGCAGGGCCGGTATGGCGAGGTGGAGTCGGCAGGGCCGATACGGCGAGCTAGAGGTTGCAGGGCCGGTATGGTGAGGTGGGGCGGCAGGGCCGGTATGAAGAGGTGGAGGCGGCAGGGCCGGTATGGTGAGGTGGGAGCGGCAGGGCCGGTATGGCGAGGTGGGGGCAGCAGGGCCAGTATGGCGAGGTGGAGGGCTGGTATGGCGAGGTGGAGGTGGCAGGGCCGGTATGGCGAGGTGGGGGCGGCAGGGCCAGTATGGCGAGGTGGGGGCGGCAGGGCCGGTATAGCGAGGTGGAGGCAGCAGGGCCGCTATGGCGAGGTGGAGGTGGCAGGGCCAGTATGGCGAGGTGGGGGCGGCAGGGCCGGTATAGCGAGGTGGAGGCGGCAGGGCCGGTTTGGCGAGGTGGGGGTGGCAGGGCCGGTATGGCGAGGTGGAGGCGGCAGGGCCGGTACAGCGAGCTGGAGGCGGCAGGGCCGGTATGGCGAGGTGGGGGCGGCAGGGCCGGTATGGCGAGGTGGAGGCGGCAGGGCCGGTATGGCGAGGTGGAGGTGGCAGGGCCAGTATGGCGAGGTGGGGGCGGCAGGGCCGGTATAGCGAGGTGGAGGCGGCAGGGCCGGTTTGGCGAGGTGGGGGTGGCAGGGCCGGTATGGCGAGGTGGAGGCGGCAGGGCCGGTACAGCGAGCTGGAGGCGGCAGGGCCGGTATGGCGAGGTGGGGGCGGCAGGGCCGGTATGGCGAGGTGGAGGCGGCAGGGCCGGTATGGCGAGGTGGGGGCGGCATGGCCGGTATGGCGAGGTGGAGGCAGCAGTGCCGGTATGGCCAAGTGGAGGCGCCCGTGCCAGTATGGCGAAGTGGGGGCGGAAGTGCCAGTATGGCAAGGTGGAGGCGGCAGGGCCGGTATGGCGAGTTGGGGGTGGCAGGGCCGGTATGGCGAGGTGGAGGCGGCAGGGCCGGTACAGCGAGCTGGAGGCGGCAGGGCCGGTATGGTGAGGTGGGGGCGGCAGGGCCGGTATGGCGAGGTGGAGGCGGCAGGGCCGATACGGCGAGCTGGAGGTTGCAGGGCCGGTATGGTGAGGTGGGGCGGCAGGGCCGGTATGAAGAGGTGGAGGCGGCAGGGCCGGTATGGTGAGGTGGGGGCGGCAGGGCCGGTATGGTGAGGTGGGGGCGGCAGGGCCAGTATGGTGAGGTGGGGGTGGCAGGGCCAGTATGGTGAGGTGGGGGTGGCAGGGCCGGTATGGTGAGATGGGGGCGGCATGGCTGGTATGGCGAGGTGGGGGTGGCAGGGCAGGTATGGAAAGGTGGGGGCGGCAGGGCTGGTATGGCGAGGTGGGGGTGGCAGGGCCGGTAAGGCGAGCTGGAGGCGGCAGGGCCGGTATGGTGAGGTGGGGGCGGTAGGGCCGATATGGCGAGGTGGAGGCGGCAGGGTCATTATGGCGAGGTGGAGGCGGCAGGGCCAGTACGGCGAGCTGGAGGTGGCAGGGCCGGTATGGTGAGGTGGGGGCGGCAGGGCCGGTACGGCGAGCTGGAGGCAGCAGGGCCGGTATGGTGAGGTGGGGGCAGCAGGGCCGGTACAGCGAGCTGGAGGCGGCAGGGCCGGTATGGCGAGGTGGGGGCGGAAGTGTCGGTATGGCGAGGAGGCGGCAGGGCCGGTATGGCGAGGTGGAGGTGGCAGGGCCAGTATGGCGAGGTGGGGGCGGCAGGGCCGGTATAGCGAGGTGGAGGCGGCAGGGCCGGTTTGGCGAGGTGGGGGTGGCAGGGCCGGTATGGCGAGGTGGAGGCGGCAGGGCCGGTACGGCGAGCTGGAGGCGGCAGGGCCGGTATGGCGAGGTGGGGGCGGCATGGCCGGTATGGCGAGGTGGAGGCAGCAGTGCCGGTATGGCCAAGTGGAGGCGCCCGTGCCAGTATGGCGAAGTGGGGGCGGAAGTGCCAGTATGGCAAGGTGGAGGCGGCAGGGCCGGTATGGCGAGTTGGGGGTGGCAGGGCCGGTATGGCGAGGTGGAGGCGGCAGGGCCGGTACAGCGAGCTGGAGGCGGCAGGGCCGGTATGGTGAGGTGGGGGTGGCAGGGCCGGTATGGCGAGGTGGAGGCGGCAGGGCCGATACGGCGAGCTGGAGGTTGCAGGGCCGGTATGGTGAGGTGGGGCGGCAGGGCCGGTATGAAGAGGTGGAGGCGGCAGGGCCGGTATGGTGAGGTGGGGGCGGCAGGGCCGGTATGGTGAGGTGGGGGCGGCAGGGCCAGTATGGTGAGGTGGGGGTGGCAGGGCCAGTATGGTGAGGTGGGGGTGGCAGGGCCGGTATGGTGAGATGGGGGCGGCAGGGCTGGTATGGCGATGTGGGGGTGGCAGGGCAGGTATGGCAAGGTGGGGGCGGCAGGGCTGGTATGGCGAGGTGGGGGTGGCAGGGCCGGTAAGGCGAGCTGGAGGCGGCAGGGCCGGTATGGTGAGGTGGGGGCGGTAGGGCCGATATGGCGAGGTGGAGGCGGCAGGGTCATTATGGCGAGGTGGAGGTGGCAGGGCCGGTATGGTGAGGTGGGGGCGGCAGGGCCGGTACGGCGAGCTGGAGGCAGCAGGGCCGGTATGGTGAGGTGGGGGCAGCAGGGCCGGTACAGCGAGCTGGAGGCGGCAGGGTCGGTATGGCGAGGTGGGGGCGGAAGTGTCGGTATGGCGAGGAGGCAGCAGAGCCGGTAATGCAAGGTGGAGGCGGCAGGGCCGGTACGGTGAGCTGGAGGCGGCAGGGTCGGTATGGTGAGGTGGAGGCGGCAGTGCCGGTACGGCGAGCTGGAGGTGGCAGGGCCGCTATGCCGAGGCTCCCAATCATGTGGCTCTGTTAATTTGCTTGTGATCCTAATGAGGGTTTTCTCTAATAGTGGCCCCCAAAACTTTTACATTAGAAGTATAGCGCCTCCTAGTGCCAGTAACAGGGACTTGTGCTTCCTTTTATAGGGATTGCTGATCTGACAGATACTTTGTAAAAGCAAATATAGGAAACTGTAATGTATCTCACCAGATGAATCTGCTTATTTTTCCACTTTTGGGCCACTTCTTCGCCTCCCCCACAAGCTGATATTATCATTCTCTCTAAAAACCAGCTAAAATTCATCCTGTATAAAAGAAAACTGAGCTCCAGTGCTGTGAGGGATCAGATTACAGCTGGCTATTGAAGTCTATGGAAAAAGAGAGCAGGAGAAAGAGGGAGGAACAGTGTGAGAAAGCCAGACACAAAGAGGCTGCCGATGACTAGTAAAAATGTATTTAGCCTAAGTCCAGTGCTGGATTCATAGCTACACTGCTCAGTACTGCAGTATAATGTACTCCATGCTGCTGCTTACTAGTAAGTTTTCCATCTGACCCCAGAAGACAAATAAACATCTACATTGCTCAGTGCTGCTGTAAATTATCATCCATGCTGCTGCTTTCTAGTATTTTATTTTACCCTAGTGATTGGTACACAGCTACACTGCTCAGTACTGCTGTATATTGTCACCCATGTTTCTGAACATGTTCTACATAAAGACAGGGGAGCAGGAATCTCTTATCTGTGTGTGCTGTTTATGGGAGACATCACAGTAGCTAGACTACTCCCACCAGCTCAGAGACAACTGAAAATCAGATATATAGTCTGTAGGGGGAAAATGGATGAAAAAATGCAGTACACGCATCATATGCAGAAGACAACAGGTAAGATTTAAAGGATGTCCATATGTAAATTCTGAAGAACCTTCCAGTAAATAATTACTTTTGAAAAGTCTTGTTGGTTTTCTTTACAGAGTTGATCTCACCAGATTCAGTTGGTTTCAGGCAGGAGCCACAGCGGTGATAAAGGCCCGGATGTCTCCTGCATGGACAATGTGAGTCCAGAGCACGGGATCTGCTCCCTGGTCAGACGATACAAGTAAATGACAATGGCCGTGTGCATATATAATACCTCCATGTCTTATCCACTGATGGACAATATGTACTGGTTTCTACGGAGTTAAATATGTTTCCTCTTTCCCCTGTCTCTTACACTTCCAGTTTTCTGAAGGATAGAAATGTCCCAGATGGAGCCAGCACCTGCTGACATGAGTCCATTATCACATGCCATCCTCTCAGCCGTCCTCTAACCTTGACATAATAAATGCCTTCGCATTCCCATCTGTCGCTGGCGCGGCCCCTGGTGATCCACGCGACGTGTCCTTGGTAAAATAACTTTTCATATTGGGAAGAATCTGTAATTTTATCATTTTAGCTTTCAGACTTTCTCCTGTAATAATGGACTGCAGTCCCAGTGGCAGATCCCATAGGACCCCGAGGGTCAATCCTGGAGGAGGGTTCAGCTTCTGCCGACCATGCAATTCACTGAGGACAGAAAGGGATGACATGGAAGTGATACAATTGCCATGTGTTGGGATACTATATATACATAGAAATGCTAGAGATTGACTCATTTATACAGTAAGTTTAATATTTCTAAAAATTACTTAATTTCAGAGATGCTGCATTTTGGGTGATTCACTTTGCTACTTATGAAGTTCTAAAGAGGTCAAAAAAATGATTCTCATCTCTCCTCGGACCCTGCCTGACTGGACACTTAGCCCCCTGTGTACTGAAAAAAAAAAAGGATGTTATGATCTTCTATCTTCAGGAGCACACCGCTCATCTGCCTTCATGCTTACTGGGGGGTTGTGCGCTCCTGAAGATTGACAGTGCAGGCTGGTGGCATTGGTCGAGCTGCCTGTCCAAACTCGACACTTTCCAATGCTGCAAATACAACTCTGCCCCTGCAGCTTCAGAGGAGCCCAGGGGGACTGAATCTGGCCACACGCAGCAATCCGCTCAGCCGCAGAGCAGTGCTTACAAGCTTTATAGAAAAGAGCCGGTAAGCGCTGCAATCCTTTCCCAGGGAAGAGGCCACCTGTGATAATCCACAGACCTGTTTGGTAACAAAGGAATACAGCCATAGAGCCTAAAACTTATTATCCTTCTCTTCTTGAGAATTTTTAATTTAAGTGAATTGAAAAGTTACTGGTTTTCACAATCATTTTGCATTTGTAGGATGGGACAATGACTTTGGAAGGAGAACTAAAAACATCCTGAACCAACGTCCCCCTTCACGATTGATTTGTCTCCTTCAAAACAGTAATCCTGAACCAAAGAGATCGGAATCTAGTGGAGGTGGCGTCTGTCAGATGACTCTGTTCTGACTGATGGACGGAATCTTCCTGTCATTTCCCTCCATTCATCTGCAGTGAGATCCATTGTTACAGTCGGACGTCGCTGTATACAATGTTTCTTTTCTTCTCAGTCTTCTTAAGTCTTCTTAAGTAAGTAACCTCTGCATTCACAGGCTTTGGTCATTGAAGGTGGAAACTCAGAAGAAATAAACAAGTAAATGGAAAACTGTGATTGTAGGTGCGATGTCATTAGGTAAAAGGACCAGGTAGGAGGCGCGTATGCTGCGAGCGCCGCACTGGACTCTCACCATCTTATCATAGTATTTTGCTTCTGGAAATATTTTTTCATTTCTTTCTTCTCCTGATACTTCTTTTTCTCTCCATACTTCTTTGAAAGCTTCTCCGTTCTCTCTTTTTTATTGCCCATGTTTTTTTTTCCTGTCTTTGTCTTTCTTTACTTCCTTTGCTTTTCTTTTTCTTTTTTTCCCTCAATTCCCCCTTTTCTCTTCTTGTCTTCTATGATTGCTCTTTCCTTTTCTTTTATCTTTATCTTCTTCTATTGCTGCTCTCCAACTTCTTTGTCTTTTCTTTCTTTTTTCTTGTTTGCATCTCTTCTTTCTAATTTTATTGTATTTCTTACTCCGTTTACCTTTTCCTTTGCTTCATTTATTGTTTCTTCTTGTTCCCAGTCTCCACCTTCAGCTCTTCTTCTATTATTTCTATTTTCGTTGTCTTTCTTTGCTCCTTTTATTATTTTTGTTCTTCTATTTTTCATCTATTACTTTTTTGCTTTTACTTCCTTTCCTGTTTTAACACAGCCACGCAGTATATAACACAGCCCACGTAGTATATAACACAGCCACGTAGTATATAGCACAGCCTCGTAGTATATTGCACAGCCGCGTGGTATATAGCACAGCCCACGCAGTATATAACACAGTCACGTAGTATATAGCACAGCCTCGTAGTATATTGCACAGCCGCGTGGTATATAGCACAGCCCACGCAGTATATAACACAGCCCATGCAGTATATAATACAGCCCACATAGTATATAGCACAGCCACATAGTATATAGCACAGCCCATGTAGTATATAGGACAGCCCACGCACTATATAACACAGCCCACGCAGTATATAGCACAGCCATGTAGTATATAACACAGCCACGTAGTATATTGCACAGCCACGTAATATATAGCACAGCCTCGTAGTATATAACACAGCCATGTAGTATATAGCACAGCCCATGTAGTATATAGCACAGCGAAATACTGTATAACACAGCCAACGCAGTATATAATACAGCCCATGCAGTATATAACACAGCCCACGCAGTATATAACACAGCCACATAGTATATAACACAGCCCATGAAGCATATAACACAGCCACGTAGTATATAACACAGCCCACATAGTATATAGTTCAGCAAACTGTGTAGTTTCTTTATTAACACAAACAATAAACATCACCAAGTGCTTTTTTAGGAGGTAAATGGGTGGCGGACTATTCAATTCGGGTAACGTTTCGACCCCAGCGGGTCTTTATCAAAACCTCACTTATGCCAAAGAGGTAGAGGAGAGGAGAAAGAGCCGAGTGGTGATGCTACATCACCCACCAGGCAGACGTGCTTCCACACAACTCCACCAGAGCTGCCCTATGGGAACTCGGCACTTTCTCCTCTCCTCTACCTCTTTGGCATAAGTGAGGTTTTGATAAAGACCCGCTGGGGTCGAAACGTTACCCGAATTGAATAGTCCGCCACCCATTTACCTCCTAAATAAGCACTTGGTGATGTTTATTGTTTGTGTTAATAAAGAAACTACACAGTTTGCTGAACTTTCAACCATTTGAGTGCGGCTGATTTTTCTTATACTTGGACTATTTTGTTCATGCCTGCACCAACCTAGTGACAGTGTGCACATCTTTTTCCTGGATTCACATAGTATATAGCACATCCCATGTAGTATATAGCACAGCCCATGCAGTATATAACACAGCCCATGCAGTATATAACACAGCCCACGCAGTATATAACATGGCCCACATAGCATATAACACAGCCCACGCAGTATATAACACAGCCCACGCAGTATATAACACAGCCCATGCAGTATATAACACAACCCACGCAGTATATAACACAACCCACGCAGTATAGAACACAGCCCACGCAGTATATAACACAGCCACATAGTATATAGCACAGCCCATGCAGTATATAACACAGCCCACATAGCATATAACACAGCCCACGCAGTATATAACACAGCCCACGTAGTATATAACACAGCCCACACAGTATATAACACAGCAACACAGTATATAGCACAGCCCATGCAGTATATAGCACAGCCCATGCAGTATATAGCACAGCCCATGCTGTATATAAAACAGCCCACGCAGTATATAACACAGCCCATGCAGTATATAACACAGCCCATGCAGTATATAACACAGCCCATGCAGTATATAACACAGCCCACGTAGTATATAACACAGCCCATGCAGTATATAACACAGCCCACGCAGTATATAACCCAGCCCACGTAGTATATAACACAACCCACGCAGTATATAACACAGCCCACGCAGTATATAACACAGCCATGGAGTATATAACACCGCCCATGTAGTATATAGCACAGCCCACGTAGTATATAGCACAGCCCACGCAGTATATAACACAGCCATGTAGTATATAACACAGCCCACGCAGTATATAGCACAGCCACGTAGTATATAGCACAGCCCACGCAGTATATAACACAGCCCACGCAGTATATAACACAGCCCACGCAGTATATAACACAGCCCACGCAGTATATAACACAGCCCACGCAGTATATAACATAGCCCACGCAGTATATAACACAGCCCACGCAGTATATAGCACAGCCACGTAGTATATAGCAAATTCAACAAGAAAAAGTAGAACGGCACTAGTAATGACGGCAATTGATGGGTCTCTTCAATCATGAAGGCAAGAAACCTTTTCAGACCTAGCTTTTCGGTGGAGGTCTCTTTTCACATTGTGGTGCTCAACAAAAACAAGCAATATATGTCAGTTGTGGAAGAAAAAGATGTGGCACTCACCAAGTTGTGCGTATTGAAGTCCTTTTATTTTCCCATAACTTGGGCTGAGGACAAAACTTCACGGGCAGCAGGTACAAATGGGTGTGAAAGGGGAAAAAAACAGGACGACGGCCGTTTCGCGCCGACTGCGCTTCATAGGGTCCCATAGGCATAGGCAGCATCAATAGTAAAAAGTTGGTCACACTTACAGGGTTAATGGCAGCGTTAACGGACTGCGTTACACAGCGTTATGCTGCGGTGTAACACAGTCCGTTTAGCAGACTGCTAAAATACTATGTGGGCACTAACTAAAGGGGAGTATGGAGAGGGCACTGACTGGAGGGGAGTAGGGGGGGGCAATTCACGGCCGGACTGTGCCTGTCGCTGATTGGTCACGCCCAGCCAGCCGCGACCAATCAGCGTCGCGGGTTTTCCATGACAGACAGACAAACAGACGGAAGTGGACCTTAGACAATTATATATATAGATAAGGGTCAGAGTAGTCCAGGCACCCACCACACCCGACACATGTTTCGCATTGAAATGCTTCGACCAGAGCTCTTAAAGGGGTTTTATCATTATCAGTCTTCTGTGTGTTCTCAGTTGATCAACTGTCTGGACTAGCAAAATCAAAGTGTTTTCAAGCTCGTCTTATAAAGTATTCTAATTTACTGAGGTAATGACTGTTGGGTTTTCATTGGCTGTAAGCCATAATCATCAACATTAACAGAAATAAACACGTGAAATAGATCACTCTGTGTGTAATGACTCTATAGAATATATGAAATTCACTTTTTGTATTGAAGAACTGAAATAAATTCACTTGTTGATGATATTCTAGTTTTGTGAGAAGGATCAGTATTTGTATACAGAAAAATTGGGAAAAAGAAAAGCCTAAGGTGATTGTCGCTGCGCCATTCATAAGTACTACGATCCATACCGCCTACTAGCCATGTAGAGATGAGCAAAGAAAAAAGGAAGGGGGATCGGTACTTGAATAATAAAACTTCCATTTCTTTCATCGATTAAAAACAGGGATATCCATGATTAAAAAATGTAAATCGATTCTAACGCGTTTCTGGCAGAGCTGCCCTTAGCCATAGAATGTGCCAGAAACGCGTTGGAATGGTTTTGCATTTTTTAATCGTGCATATCCCTGTTTTAATGAATGAAGGAAATGAAAGTTTTATTATTCAAGCACCGATCCCCTTTTGTTTTGTTTTTTTTGCACAGTGTATTTGTGCCTTGTGATGTAGACCCTCGCACCTCCCTTTTATATACGCAATACCCTTAGTAAGGTCAGAATATGACACCACCGACCTCCTCGCTTACCTGCTTCTTTATGGTGATGATGGTGCAGGTCTGGTGCACGTTGACCATGTGTCGGCCCTTGTCACGGACTCTCCAGCGAGGCTGCACCTCCACAATGAAAGCCCAAGAAGCGGCGCTCCATAATGTTCCCGCACAACCATTTATCATCCGCTTCAGGACGGTAATTGCTGCGTCCATTCCCTCGCTGAGTCCTGATAACACTTTAATCAGATTTCTGCTCCTCTGAAGAAGCAATTAGTGCAGGATAAGCTGCTGTCAGACTCGTCTGATTACACCGGTCTCCATCACCTGGTTAGTGACTGCGGCGGCCACCGGTGCGGATATCGGCAGTGCCGGGAATTCACATCTCTGCAGAAGGGAGAAACATTGGAGATTATGTTATTATAACTAAAGCTCCATCTCCTGGAATCACAGATCAGATAGAAGGATACAAAAGACTGATGTACTTTGCATATAGCACATGTGGATCCGGCCCGCAGCCTTAAAGGGAAGGGGAAAAGTGTGTCCCCCACCCCCTGAAGATGGCTGGACCATGATTGTAAATACATCATTGTAAATACACACCTGTACTTTGTATCTCCCCCACCTCACTGTAGAGTGTAAGCTCTCACGAGCAGGGGCGGCTTATTTCGCTTTAATTATTGTATTGTTAACGTTGTTACTTATGACTAGTGTTGAGCATTCCGATACCGCAAGTATCGGGTATCGGCCGATATTTGCGGTAACGGAATTCCGATACCGAATTCCGATACTTCCCGCGTATCGGATACCGGAATCGGAAGTTCCCAGAATTCAAACTGAACGCAGCAGCCAATGAGGAATGATTGGAAGTGTGGGCACATCCTGTTTAGCAAGGTGGGCATGTAAGTACTGGCAAGGCTTGGATTGGCTGCTGAAATGATGTCACTCTGCACTATAAAAAACGCTGCCGCCATTTTGCGCTCACTCTGCTGTGATTTCAGTTAGGGACAGGACGCTGTGTTCTAACTGAGGGCCAGTCGAGCTAGCTAATTGCTTTATTTTCCTTTCCAAAGGCTAATTTAGCAAAATTTAGCAAAACGCTGTGTGTTCTTCACTGTTCACCTTGCTCTTGCCTTGCAGCGCTGTTTTAACAGCGTTCTGCAAGGTCTCTGTGTGTGTGTGCAGCTCACTCTGTAGTCTGTGTGCAGCCATATACCCGGTTGTATTCAGCTCAGGGGGGGTTCACACTGCCTCACACAGTTGTCCTTTTTTGCTCATAGTGCAGCCTGCTGCACATTTTTTCTCAAATTTCCTATTAGTGTTTTTCCACCAATCTCCAGCTCTATTGTGGAAAAACACTACATAGGATAACCTAGAGGGGTTTTTTTGGGCCTTGCAGCGCCGTTTACGGCTGTCTGCACGGTCTCCGTGTGAGCCCAGCTCGCCCTGTAGTCTGTGTGCAGCCATAGCCGGTTGGATTCAGCTCAGGGTTCGTTACTGCCTCATACCTTGAGAAAAATTTTACTTTTTTTCAAATAGTGCAGCCTGTTTAAAATTTGAAAAAAAAATTCCTATTAGTGTCTTTCCACTCGTATCCAGCTAAATAGTGGAAAAACACTATATAGGATAACCTAGAGGAGGGTTTGTTGGCCTTGCAGCGCCGTTTACGGCTGTCTGCACGGTCTCCGTGTGAGCCCAGCTCGCCCTGTAGTCTGTGTGCAGCCATAGCCGGTTGGATTCAGCTCAGGGTTCGTTACTGGCTCATACCTTGAGAAAAATTTTACTTTTTTTCAAATAGTGCAGCCTGTTTAAAATTTGAAAAAAAAAATTCCTATTAGTGTCTTTCCACTCGTATCCAGCTAAATAGTGGAAAAACACTATATAGGATAACCGAGAGGAGGGTTTTTTGGCCTTGCAGCGCCGTTTACGGCTGACTGCACGGTCTCCGTGTGATTTAAACTAGCTCTGTAGCCCGATCTTCACCAAAAAAAAAGTTAAGTTCACCAAACACAACTTAACACTTGTGTAGGCCACATTTGAAAAATAATAAAGTTTAGTCCACAATTTACAACATTAGTGTTTCTTACACCTGTTAGGAGGAGCATTTCAGGAATAAGCACACTAAGGCCTTAGTACTTTTCTGCTTATCTTTATCTGTCAACCAAGATGAAGAGGGCAGGGAGTAAGGCACGTGGGCGTGGGCGCGGAGCAGGGAGAGGAGCAGGGAAAGGACGTGGTGATTCTGTGCCTGCTGCGGGCGCCGGTGACTCGTCGTCACTCAGTTTCAGCAGGGAACAGTCCTTCATGCGCAGCTTTGTCGGAGAGCGCCGTGCACCGCTGCTACGTGAAGACCAAATTGAAGCCGTTGTCGGGTGGATGGCAGCTAACGCCTCGGCATCGACTTCAGTTAGTGCCACATCCTCTCAGGCACAGAGCACTGGAGAGCAGCCATCTGTCTCTTCACCACCTGCCAAATTGGCCAGGCAGTCAGAGAGCCCAGGACAGGAGCCGTCTCTACTTCTGTTCTCTGAATCTCTTGGCTTGGAAACAGGGGGCCAGCCAAGCAGCATTGGAGAAATGGAAGAAGAGGCAGTGTGCAGTGATGCCCAAAAGCTTTATCTCTCTGACTCTGAAGAGGCAGGTGGGCCAGTGCCTCTGGTGACCACAGCGCAGTACGCATCTGATGATGAAACTCAGGTGCCGCTTTCTCGTGCGTACTGTGCTGCTGAGACTACCCAGGAGGAGCAGTTGGTGGCAGAGGGTAGTGGAGATGATGAGGTCCTTGACCCATCGTGGCGTGAGGAACAGGAAGGTGGTGGGAGCAGCTCTGAGGAAGAGCTTCCCCTTACGGGCCAAAGAGGGAGAGGGAGGGGGAAGACTGCGGAGCCTGTAGCCTCCACTTTGGCACCCGTTAGGAGCCTGTCTCTTTCCAAAGCCAAAAAGGGCGCTCCCAAGACTTGCAGTGCCTGGTCCTTTTTTGACACAGTTGCAGATGACATTTGTTTTGTCAAATGCAAGCTGTGTCATCAGAAAGTAAAAAGAGGTAAAAGTGTCAGCAACCTCAATACCACAAATATGTGGAAACATGTGCGGAACAGGCACGCGGTGGAGTTACAGAAACACAGTGAAGACGTAGGCCAACCAATAGCGGCAGCTACCACCTCTTCATCTCGTGTTGCCTCTTCCTCCACTGTTGTCCAGAGACCTAGTGTAATTCCACCCACAGCACCACCTTCCCAGTCATCCTCACACTCCCAGTCTACTCTACAGCCATCGGTAGTCCAGGCATGGGAGAAAAGGCGGGCATTCTCGGCCAACCACCCCCGAGCACAGGCTCTGAATGCAGGCATTGCCAAACTGTTGTCCCTGGAAATGCTCTCGTTCAGGCTGGTGGAGACTGACAGCTTCCGTGACTTGATGGCATTGGCAGTCCCACAGTACAAGGTGCCCAGCCGCTTTTACTTCAGCAGGCAGGCTGTCCCTGCCCTGCACAGGCATGTTGAGGCAAGCATAAAACATGCGCTACTGAACGCCGTCAGTAGCAAGGTCCACCTCACCACCGATGCGTGGACCAGTCAGCATGGACAGGGGCGATATGTTTCCCTCACTGCCCATTGGGTTAATGTTGTTGAGCCAGGTACAGATCGTGCGAGTGGTGCGGGACGTGTCCTGCCCACTCCAAGGATTGCAGGAATCCAGTCTGTACGCATCGACTCCTCCTCTTACACCAGTTCCTCTGATTCCTCTCTGCAGGATCCGTCACAGTCCACCTCCACATGGACCCGTGAACGTTACCTATGACTGACATGAGCACAGCCGTGGCCAAACGTCAGCAGGCCGTCTTGAAACTAGTTTCATTGGGGCATCGAAGCCACACAGCGCAGGAGCTCTGGAATGCCATCAAGCAGGAGAGCGATGTGTGGTTACTGCCAGCGAATCTCCAGCCAGGCATGGTAGTGTGTGACAATGGCCGAAATCTGGTGGCAGCTTTGGCCCTTGGCAACCTCACTCACATCCCATGTCTGGCACATGTGCTCAATTTGGTTGTGCAGAGTTTTCTGAGGGACTATCCGGATCTTGATGCCCTGCTGCACAAGGTCCGCCTAGAGTGTGCTCACTTGCGGCGTTCCAGCTTGGCCAGATCCCGCATTGCTGCTCTGCAGCGCCGATTCCGCCTTCCGGAACACCGCATCATATGTGACCTACCTACCCGGTGGAATTCCACGTTACATATGTTGGAGCGGTTGTGTGAGCAGCAGCAAGCAGTTATGGAGTACCAGCTGCATCAGGCGCAAAGAAGTCGCAGTCAGCGCCGATCAGACTTCACAACCACAGAGTGGGCCACTATGAAGGACGTCTGCCAGGTTTTGCGTCCTTTTGATTATTCCACGCGGATGGCAAGTGCAGATGATGCACTAGTCAGCATGACTGTCCCCCTTATCTGCCTGCTTCAGCAAACTTTGCAAGGGTTAAGGGGTGATATGGTGGAAGAGGTGGAGGATGAGGAGTCACCTTTTCCATCAGCTTCTGGAGAGTCAGCCCCACGTGGTTCCTCACAAAGGGGTACGCAGGGGCCAATTTGTGAGGAGGATGAGGAGGAGTCAATGGAGGAGGAAGAGCTCCGTCCAGAGGAGGGAGCGACACAATTGTCCAGTGGTCAGTGTGTACAGCGAGGGTTGGGTGATGACGAGCGGGCAGAGATCATGTCTCAAGCAGGGGACAGCGTTTCTGGGCCAGTTGGCACTCTGCAGCACATGGTGGATTTCATGCTGCAGTGCCTGAGAAACGACCGCCGCATCGACCACATTCTCAACATGCCTGATTATTGGGTGTTCACCCTCCTCGATCCTCGCTACCGGGACAACGTCCAAAACCTCATCCCTGCGTTGACCCGGGAGCGTAAATTGCGGGAGTACCACGACACACTGGTGAATTCCATCATCTTCTCCTGTCCAACTGAGAGGAGTGCTGCTAGTGCTTTACAAAGCAGCTCAGTGCGTCGAGGCAGTGGGGGAGGCTCTGCCCAAAGAGGGAGCAGAAGCAGTGCCTCTGCCCAAGGCAAGCCCAGTATGGCACAACTCTGGCACACTTTTGTGTGCCCGCCCCAAATGTCTACACCATCACCGGCGGCTCCAGTCAGCAGGAGGCAACGGTTCCGTCAGATGGTGACAGACTACATGGCTTGCCCTCTTACTGTACTCCCAGACGGCTCTTCCCCGTTCAAGTTTTGGGTCTCTAAGCTGGATACATGGCCAGAGCTAAGCCAGTATGCATTGGAGGTGCTGGCTTGCCCTGCGGCTAGTGTCTTATCGGAACGTGTCTTTAGTGCCGCAGGTGGTGTACTAACAGACCGTCGCATGCGACTATCCTCCGATAACGTTGACCGGCTTACTTTCCTGAAAATGAACCAGGCCTGGATCTCGCAGGAATTTGCCACTCCTCTGCCTGATTAAGTAATTGGGTGTCATCCAGGTCTCCTGCTGTGTTCATCTTTCTACCACCTGAACTGCTATTCCTGGGCTCCAACACCGCCAGTTGCGGCTCAGAAGTGCAGGCTGCACAGTAAAAACATACGACCCAGTGTTATTGGGTTTCAGTAACGTCAGCTGATCCCCAGCTGTGTAGCCGGCAATGTGTCCTGCGACCGCCACGCTGGCACAACAACCTAAATGTAAGGGAACCTGTCCCCCCCCCCCCCGTCGTTTGTTACTGAAAGAGCCATCTTGTGCAGCAGTAATGCTGCACAAGGAAAAGGTAGCTCTTTTTTTTTAGCTCTTTGCACACGCAGAACTTAACACTTATAAAATGTGTTCACTGATACCGTTATACCGTCCCGGAGCTGGGACTTTCCTTCGTAATGTGACGCAGCACAGCCGTCATTCCTACCCCCTTGGTGCCATGCGCTGCCTCCTCAGCGTTGTTTTAAGCTGTCACGGAGCCTGCGCTGTTCTGTTATCCCTTGGGCATGCCCTATTTGCGCTGCCTGTCTTCTGACATAATTTGGTGTCAGGCTGGCTGCGCCTGTGCGGCCGCGCTGCCCGAGATCCCGCCTCGCAGTGTCTTCTGATTGAGTCACACTGCGGGCCTGGGATCCATGGGCATGCGCAGTGCATATCTTCCCCTCGGGCTCTCGCTCATTTCCCTCCGCCTTCTTTAGACTGTGCGCCGTCAGCTGATCCCTAGCATGCCACGGCCGTGACACCGCACAGTCTGAAGAAGAGGGAAGGAGGGGAGTGAGAGTCGAGGTTATGCACTGTGCATGCCCATGGTTCCAAGGCCCGCAGTGGGATTACGTTAGACGAGACTGCGAGGTGGGATCTGGAGCAGCGTGGACGCACAGGCACTGACAGCCTGACACCAAATTATGTCAGAAGACAGGCAGCGCTAATTGGGCATGGCCAAGGGCTAACAGAACAGCGCAGGCTCCGTGACAGCTTAAAACAACGCTGAGGAGGCAGCGCACGGCATCAAGGGGATAGGAATGACAGCTGTGCTGTGTCCCATTACGAAGGAAATTCGCACCTCCGGAACGGTTTAACGGTATAAAGGGACACATTTTTAGTGTTTACTTCGGTGTTTGCAAGGAGCATAATTAAAAGAGCAACCTTTTCCTTTTGCATCCTTAGTGCTGCACAAGATGGCTCTTTCAGCTACAAACGTCTTGGGGGGGGGGGGGGTTAAAGGTTCCCTTTCAACTTGCTCCAATCAGGCTTCGGCCTACACTCTGTTCCTCTGCTCCTCCTGCTGTCCCTGGGCTCTAACACCGCCAGTTGGTACCTGGAAGTGCTGTGTGCACAGTCAACAGTCGCTCCTCTGTTATTGGGGTTCAGTAACGTCAGCTGATCCCCAGCTGTGTGTGCGGCAATACCTCCAATCTGCTCCTCCTGCTGTCCCTGGGCTCTAACACCGCCAGTTGGTGCCTGGAAGTGCTGTGTGCACAGTCAACAGTCGCTCCTCTGTTATTGGGGTTCAGTAACGTCAGCTGATCCCCAGCTGTGTGTGCGGCAATACCTCCAATCTGCTCCTCCTGCTGTCCCTGGGCTCTAACACCGCCAGTTGGTGCCTGGAAGTGCTGTGTGCACAGTCAACAGTCGCTCCTCTGTTATTGGGGTTCAGTAATGTCAGCTGATCCCCAGCTGTGTGTGCGGCAATACCTCCAATCTGCTCCTCCTGCTGTCCCTGGGCTCTAACACCGCCAGTTGGTGCCTGGAAGTGCTGTGTGCACAGTCAACAGTCGCTCCTCTGTTATTGGGGTTCAGTAACGTCAGCTGATCCCCAGCTGTGTGTGCGGCAATACCTCCAATCTGCTCCTCCTGCTGTCCCTGGGCTCTAACACCGCCAGTTGGTGCCTGGAAGTGCTGTGTGCACAGTCAACAGTCGCTCCTCTGTTATTGGGGTTCAGTAACGTCAGCTGATCCCCAGCTGTGTATCCGGCAACGTGTCATGCGACCGCCACGCTGGCACAACTAAAATGTAAGGGGACCTGTCCCCCCCCCCCCCTAGGCGTTTGTTACTGAAGGAGCCACCATGTGCAGCACTAATACTGCACAAGGGAAAGGTCGCTCTTGAAATTATGCTCCTTGCAAACGCTGAACTACACACTCATGTAATGTGTCCCCTCACACCGTCCAACCGTCCCGGAGGTGGGACTTTCCTTTGTAATGTGACGCAGCACAGCCGTCATTGCTACCCCCTTGCCTCCTTAGCGTTGTTTGATTCCGTCATGGACCCTGCGCTGTTATGTTATCCCTTGGCCATGCACAGTTTGCGCTGCCCGTCCTCTGACATCATTTGTTGTCGTCCTGGCTGCGCCTGTGCATCCACGCTGCCCGAAATCACACCTCGCAGTGTCGTCTAATGTGATCCCACAGTGGGCCTGGTATCCATGGCCATGCGCAGTGCATATACTAGCCTCTCACTCCCCTTCTTCACGCTTCTTCAGACTAGGCGGCGTCAGCTGATCCCTAATAGCATGCCACGGCCGTGACGCCGCACAGTCTGAAGAAGCAGGAAGGAGGTGAGTGAGAGGCGATGATATGCACTGCGCATGCCCATGGATCCCTGGCCCACAGTGGGACTACATTAGATGACACTGCAAGGTTGGATCTCGGGCAGCTTGGACGCACAGGCACTGCCAGCCTGACACCTACATGATGTCAGAAGACGGGCACCGCTAACTGTGCATGGCCAAGGGATAACATTACAGCGCGGGCTCCGTGACAGAACCAAACAACGTTGAGGAGGTGGCGCCCGGCACCAAGGGGGTTGGAATGACGGCTGTGCTGTGTCACATTACAAAGGAAAGTCCCACTTCCGGGATGGTTTGACGGTGTGAGGGGACACATTATATGAGTGTGTACTTCAGCGTTTGCAAGGAGCATAATTTTCGGAGCCACCATTTTCCATGTGCAGTATTACTGCTGTACAAGATGGCTCTTTCAGCAACAAATGCCTGGGGGGGGGGGGGGTTAAAGGTTCCCTTTCAACTTGCTCCACTGCAGGCTTCGGCCTACACTCTGCTCCTCTTTGATTCCCTGGGTTTCAACACTGTCAGTTGCCACCTGGAAGTGTTGTCTACACAGAAAAAACACTAGGTGATGTGTCAGTGGGGTTCAGCACCGCCAGCTGTTCCCCTGCTGTGTAGTCGGCAACGTGTCCAGCACAAGCCACGCTGGCACAACAGAACAAAAGCTGCCACCAGTGCAGGCTTCGGCCTACACTCTGCTCCTCTCCTCCTCCTGCTGACCCTGGGCTCAAACACCGCTAGTTTTTGCCCGGAAGTGCTAGCTGCACAGAGAAAAACACCAGCCAATGTGTTAGTGGGGTTCAGCAACGCCAGCTGTTCCCCTGCTGTGTAGCCGGCAACGTGACCTGCAAACGCCACGCAGGCACATGAACTGAAATTAAAGGGAACCTGGCCCCACCCCCCCAGGTGTTTCTATGTATAACAGCCACCTAGTACAGCAGTACTGCTGCATTTGTACAAGGTGGCTGACTTTTTCTCCTTGCCCACGTGGAACTCAACACGTACAAAATGTGTCTCATTGAGACCATTCCACTGTCCCTGAGGTGTGACTTTCCTTTCTAATGATACGCAGCACCCCCCTTGGTAGCGTTTCCCGTCTTTTGTCATCATGGTTAGCTGGCTGCGCCTGTGCATCCGCCCTGCTAGAAACAACGCCCCTCGTTGTCATATTTATTTTGTCAGCGAGGGTGTGGTTTATGGGCACGAGCAGAGCATATGTTCGCCTGTCTTAACTCATCTCCTTCCGCCTTCTTCAGACTGTGCGGCCTCCTGGCCATGGTAGGCGATAAGGGATCAGCTGAAGCCGCCCAGTCTGGAGCAGGTGTAAGGACATGTGTGAGCGGCAAACCTATTTACTGCACAAGGCCACGAATCCCAGCCACGCAGTGTGATTTTTTGAAAACACACTGTGGGTCTGGGATTCATGTCCATCGCTAGCCGCAACGTCCGACATGAAATGAGGTCAGAAGACAGGAAGCGCTCACAGCGCATGGCCAAGGGATCACAATAGCGCAAACTCCTGTACAGCAAATAACAACGCTCAGGAATCTGCGCCCAGTACCTAGGTGCAAATTTTGACACCTGTGCTGCGTCTCCTTAAAAAGACAAGTCACGCCTCCACAACTGTTTGACAGTATAATGGGCTAAATAGTGTACGTGTTTTATTCAGCGTGTGCAAGGAGCAAACCAAATAGAGCAACCTTTTATTTGTGCAGCATTAATGCTGCACAAGGTGTGGCTCTTGTACCTTGCAACACCTGAGGGGGGTTAAAGGTAACCTTTTGAAATTGGTTCAACTAGGCTTCGGCCTACACTCTGCTCCTCTCCTGCTGACCCTGGGCTCAAACACCGCTAGTTTTTGCCCGGAACTGCTAGCTGCACAGAGAAAAACACCAGCCAATGTGTTAGTGGGGTTCAGCACCGCCAGCTGTTCCCCTGCTGTGTAGTCGGCATCGTGTCCAGCACAAGCCACGCTGGCACAACTGACCAAAAGCTGCCACCAGTGCAGGCTTCGGCCTACACTCTGCTCCTCTCCTCCTCCTGCTGACCTTGGGCTCAAACACCGCCAGTTTCTGCCCGGAAGTGCTAGCTGCACAGAGAAAAACACCAGCCAATGTGTTAGTGGGGTTCAGCACCGCCAGCTGTTCCCCCGCTGTGTTGCCGGCATCGTGTCCAGCACAAGCCACGCTGGCACAACTGACCAAAAGCTGCCACCAGTGCAGGCTTCGGCCTACACATTGCTCCTCTCCTCCTCCTGCTGACCCTGGGCTCTAACACCGCCAGTTTTTGCCCGGACATGCGAGCTGCACAGAGAAAAACACCAGTCAATGTGTCAGTGGGGTTCAGCAACGCCAGCTGTTCCCCTGCTGTGTAGCTTGCAACGTGACCTGCAAACGCCACGCAGGCACATGAACTGAAATTGAAGGGAGCCTGCCCCCCACCCCCAGGTGTTTCTATGTAAAACAGCCACCTTGTACAGCAGTACTGCTGCATTTGTACAAGGTGGCTGACTTTTTCTCCTTGCCCACGTGGAACTCCACGTACAAAATGTGTCTCATTGAGACCATTCCACTGTCCCTGAGGTGTGACTTTCCTTTCTAATGATACGCAGCACCACCCTTGTTAGCGCTGCCCGTCTTTTGACATCATTGGTTAGCTGGCTGCGCCTGTGCGTCTGCCCTGCTCGAAACAACGCCCCTCGGTGTCTTATTTCTTTGGACAGCGAGGGTGTGATTGATGGGCATGTGCAGTGCATATGTTTGCCTGTGTTCACTCATCTCCTTCCGCCTTCTTCAGACTGGGTGTCCTCATGGCCGCGGCAGGCGATAAGGGATCAGATGAGGCCACCCAGTCTGAAGCAGGTGTAAGGACATGTGTGAGCGTCAAACATATTTACTGAACAAGGCCACGAATCCCAGCCACGCAGTGTGATTTTTTGAAAACACACTGTGGGTCTGGGATTCATGTCCATCGCTAACCGTAACGGCCGACATTAAATGAGGTCAGAAGACAGGAAGCGCTCACAGCGCATGGCCAAGGGATCACAATAGCGCAGACTCCTGTACAGCAAATAACAACGCTCAGGAATCTGCGCACAGCAGCTAGGTGTAAATTTTGACACCTGTGCTGCATCTCCTTAAAAAGACAAGTCACGCCTCCACTACTGTTTGACAGTATAATGGGCTAAATAGTGTACGTGTTTTATTCAGCGTGTGCAAGGAGCAAAATTAAATAGAGCAACCTTTGACTTGTGCATCATTAATGCTGTTCAAGGTGTGGCTCTTGTACCTTGCAACACCTGAGGGGGGGGTTAAAGGTAACCTTTGAAATTGGTTCAACTAGGCTTCGGCCTACACTCTGCTCCTCTCCTCTTCCTGCTGACCCTGGGCTCAAACACCGCTAGTTTTTGCCCGGAACTGCTAGCTGCACAGAGAAAAACACCAGTCAATGTGTTAGTGGGGTTCAGCAACGCCAGCTGTTCCCCTGCTGTGTAGTCGGCAACGTGTCCAGCACAAGCCACGCTGGCACAACAGAACAAAAGCTGCCACCAGTGCAGGCTTCGGCCTACACTTTGCTCCTCTCCTCCTCATGCTGACCCTGGGCTCAAACAACGCCAGTTTCTGCCCGGACATGCTAGCTGCACAGAGAAAAACACCAGCCAATGTGTTAGTGGGGTTCAGCACCGCCAGCTGTTCCCCTGCTGTGTAGTCGGCATCGTGTCCAGCACAAGCCACGCTGGCACAACTGACCAAAAGCTGCCACCAGTGCAGGCTTCGGCCTACACTTTGCTCCTCTCCTCCTCCTGCTGACCCTGGGCTCAAACAACGCCAGTTTCTGCCCGGACATGCTAGCTGCACAGAGAAAAACACCAGCCAATGTGTTAGTGGGGTTCAGCACCGCCAGCTGTTCCCCTGCTGTGTAGCTGGCAACGTGTCCTGCAAACGCCACGCAGGCACATGAACTGAAATTGAAGGGAGCCTGCCCCCCACCCCCCCCAGGTGTTTCTATGTATAACAGCCACCTTGTACAGCAGTACTGCTGCATTTGTACAAGGTGGCTGACTTTTTCTCCTTGCACACGTGGAACTCAACAAGTACAAAATGTGTCTCATTACAGACCATTACAATGTCCCTGAGGTGTGACTTTCCTTTTTAATGACACGCAGCACCCCCATTGTTAGCGCTGCCCGTCTCCTGACATCATTGGTTGGCTGGCTGTGCCTGTGCGTCCCCCCTGCCCGACACAACGCCCCCCGTTGTCTCATATATTTTGACTGCGAGGGTGTGATTGATGGGCACGAGCAGTGCATATGTTCCCCTGTCTTCACTCCCCTCCTTCCGCCTTCTTCTGACTGTGCGGCCTCATGGCCGCGGCATGCGATAAGGGATCAGCTGAGGCCGCCCAGTCTGAAGCAGGTGTAAGGACATGTGTGAGCGGCGAACATATTTACTGCACAAGGCCACGGATCCCAGCACCGCAGTGTGACTTTAGGAAAAGCCACTGTGGGTCTGGGATTTATGGCCATCGTTAACCGCACCGGCCAACATGAAATGAGGTCATGAGACGGCCTGCACTAACAGGGTATTGACAAGGGATAACACAAGAGCGCAGTTTCCTGTACTGCAAATAACAACGGTAAGGAATCTGCGCCCAGCACCTAGGTGTAAATTTGTACACCTGTGCTGCGTCTCCTTAAAAAGACTAGTAGTCACGCCTCCACTACTGTTTGACAGTATAATGGGCTAAATAGTGTACGTGTTTAATTCAGCGTGTGCAAGGAGCAAAATTAAATAGAGCAACCTTTGACTTGTGCATCATTAATGCTGTTCAAGGTGTGGCTCTTGTACCTTGCAACACCTGACGGGGGGGGTTAAAGGTAACCTTTGAAATTGGTTCAACTAGGCTTCGGCCTACACTCTGCTCCTCTCCTCCTCCTGCTGACCCTGGACTCAAACACCGCTAGTTTTTGCCCGGAACTGCTAGCTGCACAGAGAAAAACACCAGTCAATGTGTTAGTGGGGTTCAGCAACGCCAGCTGTTCCCCTGCTGTGTAGTCGGCAACGTGTCCAGCACAAGCCACGCTGGCACAACAGAACAAAAGCTGCCACCAGTGCAGGCTTCGGCCTACGCTTTGCTCCTCTCCTCCTCCTGCTGACCCTGGGCTCAAACAACGCCAGTTTCTGCCCGGACATGCTAGCTGCACAGAGAAAAACACCAGCCAATGTGTTAGTGGGGTTCAGCACCGCCAGCTGTTCCCCTGCTGTGTAGTCGGCATCGTGTCCAGCACAAGCCACGCTGGCACAACTGACCAAAAGCTGCCACCAGTGCAGGCTTCGGCCTACACTTTGCTCCTCTCCTCCTCCTGCTGACCCTGGGCTCAAACAACGCCAGTTTCTGCCCGGACATGCTAGCTGCACAGAGAAAAACACCAGCCAATGTGTTAGTGGGGTTCAGCACGGCCAGCTGTTCCCCTGCTGTGTAGCTGGCAACGTGTCCTGCAAACGCCACGCAGGCACATGAACTGAAATTGAAGGGAGCCTGCCCCCCACCCCCAGGTGTTTCTATGTATAACAGCCACCTTGTACAGCAGTACTGCTGCATTTGTACAAGGTGGCTGACTTTTTGTCCTTGCCCACGTGGAACTCAAAACGTACAAAATGTGTCTCATTGAGACCATTCCACTGTCCCTGAGGTGTGACTTTCCTTTCTAATGATACGCAGCACCCCCCTTGGTAGCGCTTCCCGTCTTCTGACATCATTGGTTGGCTTGTTGCGCCTGTGCGTCCGCCCTGCCTGAAACAATGCTCCTCGTTGTCTTATTTTGACTGCGAGGGTGTGATTGATGGGCACGAGCAGTGCATATCTTCACCTGTCTTAACTCATCTCCTTCCGCCTTCTTCAGACTGTGCAGCCTCATGGCCGCGGCATGCGAGAAGGGATCAGCAGAGGCCGCCCAGTCTGAAGCAGGTGTAAGGACGTGTGTGAGCGGCCAAAATATTTACTGCTCAAGGCCACGAATCACAGCACCGCAGTGTGACTTTATGAAAAGGCACTGTGGGTCTGGGATTTATGGCCATCGTTAACCGCACCGGCCAACATGAAATGAGGTCATAAGACGGGCAGCTCTAACAGGGCATTGCCAAGGGATAACACAAGAGCGCAGACTCCTGTACAGCAAATAACAACGCTCAGGAAGCTGCGCCAAGCACCAAGGCGTTATTTGGGACACCTGTGCTGCGTCTCCTTAAAAAGCCAAGTCACGCATCCACTACAGTTTGACTGTAGAATGGGCTAAATTGTGTACGTCTTTCATTCAGCGTGTGCAAGTAGACAAATTAATAGAGCAACCTTTCACTTGTGCAGCATTAATACTGCACAAGGTGTGTCTCTTGTACTTTGTAACACCTGAGGGGGGGTTAAAGGTTTCCTTTGAAATTGGTTCAAATAGGCTTCGGCCTACACTCTGCTCCTCTCCTCCTCCTCCTGCTTCAACACGGGCTCTAACATCGCTAGTTTTTGACCGCAAGTGCTAGCTGCACAGAGAAAAACACACGCCATTGTGTTAGTGGGGTTCAGCAACGCCAGATGTTCCCCCACTGTGTAGCCGGCAAAGTGTCCTGCAAACGCAACGCAGACACAAAGCTGCCTCCAGTGCAGGCTTCGGCCTACACTCTGCTCCCCCTGCTTACCCTTAGCTCCAACACCGCTAGTTGGGGCTCTAGGAAGACAATCTTTAATAGGCAACGCATCTGGGTTCCAGCACCGCCAGCTGGTTCTCGGCAGTGTTCTTGTCACAGGTACTCCCTCGTGCCAAGCCTGGTTTCAGCACCGTCAGCTGTTTCCGGGTTGTGTCAAGCTCACTGAGACGCCTATGCTTGCCCCGTCGTGGTGCGGTCGGGTTAGCCAACTCCAGGGTGCCTCCAGTTTAGGAGCTTCCTATGTGGGCTGCGTGAACTGGTAGTCAAGGCTGGTTCTGTAGTGCCAGTAGGCCCAGCTCCCCCTGTAGGACTGTTGGGGTTCGGTAACTGCGGCTGCCTCGCGGCCTAGCTGTTCTCTCCTCTCCTGTGGGCCTTGGGGTCCACCACCTGGTTCCAGCACCGTCAGCTGGTTCCGGGCCGAGCCTTTGGCTTAGGTGCCTCCTCCTGGGTATCCGAGTTCCGCCAACGTCAGGCGGTCCTTGGTAGTGCTTTTAAGCGCGGGCACCTACAGCTTAGTAACCGGGTTCCAGCACCGCCAGCTGGTCCTCGGTCGTGCCATTGGCTCTTGCACACTGGGGCAACGCATCTGGGTTCCAGCAACGCCAGCTGGTTCTCGGCAGTGTTTTTGACACAGGTACTCCCTCGTGCCAAGCCTGGTTTCAGCACCGTCAGCTGTTTCCGGGTTGTGTCAAGCTCACTGAGACGCCTATGCTTGCCCCGTCGTGGTGCGGTCGGGTTAGCCAACTCCAGGGTGCCTCCAGTTTAGGAGCTTCCTATGTGGGCTGCGTGAACTGGTAGTCAAGGCTGGTTCTGTAGTGCCAGTAGGCCCAGCTCCCCCTGTAGGACTGTTGGGGTTCGGTAACTGCGGCTGCCTCGCGGCCTAGCTGTTCTCTCCTCTCCTGTGGGCCTTGGGGTCCACCACCTGGTTCCAGCACCGTCAGCTGGTTCCGGGCCGAGCCTTTGGCTTAGGTGCCTCCTCCTGGGTATCCGAGTTCCGCCAACGTCAGGCGGTCCTTGGTAGTGCTTTTAAGCGCGGGCACCTACAGCTTAGTAACCGGGTTCCAGCACCGCCAGCTGGTCCTCGGTCGTGCCATTGGCTCTTGCACACTGGGGCAACGCATCTGGGTTCCAGCACCGCCAGCTGGTTCTCGGCAGTGTTCTTGTCACAGGTACTCCCTCGTGCCAAGCCTGGTTTCAGCACCGTCAGCTGTTTCCGGGTTGTGTCAAGCTCACTGAGACGCCTATGCTTGCCCCGTCGTGGTGCGGTCGGGTTAGCCAACTCCAGGGTGCCTCCAGTTTAGGAGCTTCCTATGTGGGCTGCGTGAACTGGTAGTCAAGGCTGGTTCTGTAGTGCCAGTAGGCCCAGCTCCCCCTGTAGGACTGTTGGGGTTCGGTAACTGCGGCTGCCTCGCGGCCTAGCTGTTCTCTCCTCTCCTGTGGCCTTGGGGTCCACCACCTGGTTCCAGCACCGTCAGCTGGTTCCGGGCCGAGCCTTTGGCTTAGGTGCCTCCTCCTGGGTATCTGAGTTCCGCCAACGTCAGGCGGTCCTTGGTAGTGCTTTTAAGCGCGGGCACCTACAGCTTAGTAACCGGGTTCCAGCACCGTCAGCTGGTCCTCGGTCGTGCCATTGGCTCTTGCACACTGGGGCAACGCATCTGGGTTCCAGCACCGCCAGCTGGTTCTCGGCAGTGTTTTTGTCACAGGTACTCCCTCGTGCCAAACCTGGTTTCAGCACCGTCAGCTGTTTCCGGGGTGTGTCAAACTCGCTGAGACGCCTATGTTTGCCCCGTCGTGTTGCAGTCGGGTTAGCCAACTCCAGGGTGCCTCCAGTTTAGGAGCTTCCTATGTGGGCTGCATGAACTGGTAGTCAAGGCTGGTTCTGTAGTGCCAGTAGGCCCAGCTCCCCCTGTAGGACTGTTGGGGTTCGGTAACTGCGGCTGCCTCGCGGCCTAGCTGTTCTCTCCTCTCCTGTGGGCCTTCGGGTCCACCACCTGGTTCCAGCACCGTCAGCTGGTTCTCGGCAGTGTCTTTTGCTCTTGTACCTTCTGCTCCCCATCCTGGTTCCAGTACCGTCAGCTGGTTCCGGGCAGAGCCTTTGGCTTAGGTGCCTCCTTCTGGGTATCCAAGTTCCACCAACGTCAGGTGGTCCTTGGTAGTGCTTTCAGGCACGGGTACCTCCTGCTTAGTAACCGGGTTCCAATAACGTCAGCTGGTCCTCGGTAGTTCCATTGGCTCTTGGACCTTCGGCTACCCATCCGGGTTCCAGTACCGTCAGCTGGTTCTCGGCAGTGTCTTTTGCTCTTGTACCTTCTGCTCCCCATCCTGGTTCCAGTAACGTCAGCTGGTTCCGGGCAGAGCCTTTGGCTTAGGTGCCTCCTTCTGGGTATCCGAGTTCTGCCAACGCCAGGCGGTCCTTGGTAGTGCTTTTTAGCACGGGTACCTCCTGCTTAGTAACCGGGTTCCAGTAACGTCAGCTGGTCCTCGGTAGTTCCATAGGCTCTTGAACCTTCGGGTAGCCATCCGAGTTCCAGTTCCATCAGCTGGTTCTTGGCATTTTCTCAGCCTTCTTGTACCTTCTGCTACATTTCCAAGTTTAAGACCCTAAAGTCGACGACCCGGAAGACCACCCCGATGACGACGACCCGGAAGACCACCCCGATGACGACGACGACGACGACCCGGAAGACCACCCCGATGACGACGACGACGACGGCGGAGACGACGACGGCTGAGACGACGACGGCGGAGATGACGACACTGGAGACGACGACCCTGGAGACGACGACATGGAAGACCGAGAAGCAGAAGAACAAGAGGCTGCAGAACAAAGAGCAGAAGAACATTAAGCATAAGACTTAATATCAGAGCAAAAGATATTATCTAAATTATATGCAGAAGAAGACTAAGCAGTGTATGGGGGTGAGTCCGTTCCTCCTCGTGGTGCCCCTGGATAAAGCCTGATGCTGCAGGCCAAACTGAACGCGGACCAATGTAACTTTTGTGACTGGCAGAACGGAAGGTGTAATCTTCCAACTTTTATAGATAACAACTATGGGAATGCCTGTCACAAATGAGAATATGATGAAGAAGTAGAATAGGAAGAATAATAACAGTGGAATAAAAAGAATATGTAGAATAGGAAGAATAATAATAGTTGAATAAAATGAATATGAAGAATGTAATAAAAAAAAAAAATAGGTAGAAGATGAAGAAGAAGATGAATAAGGTGAAGAAGAAGTTGATGTCAAAGATGCTGATGATGATGATGAAGATGAAAGTGTGGGAAAAGTAAAAAAAAAAAAGAAAAAAAAGAAGGGGAAGGGCGTGGAATAGTGAAACATCAATATCTGACAAAATTAAAAAAAATTTACATACTCAATATCTTTTTCACTCCGAACGTCTTTAAAAAAAAAAAAAACATGCTATTCTATTTGATTGGGCTAAACCTCATTGCCTTTAATGTCTCCGCCACCTCCCCCATACATCCTACATTATTCTTAGTTGTTTTCCTTGATGTAGAATGAACCTACAAGGAAAGAAAGGGTTTATTTTAATTCCGATATTTTGGTCCCATTGACTTGCATTGGGATCGGGTATCGGTATCGGCGATATCCGATATTTTTTGAATATCAGCCGATCCCAACCGATACCGATACTTTCCGATATCGGAAGGTATCGCTCAACACTACTTATGACTGTTGTGTTTGAAACTGTTAAACTGTAAAGCGCTGTGGAATATGTTGGCGCTATATAAAGATTATTATTATTATATTAAGTGTGCCTGAGAGCCCCCAGGTATTGATATCAAGCTTCATCCCATACCAGAAATAAATACTATTAAATACTATGGACACATTTCTGATTCAGTGAGAAAATGAAATGTTGATTCTGCTGTAACTCCACTCCATTCTGGTAAGCACGTGTTCACAATGAGTCATTTTTGTTTTTGGAACAGAGACTCTCCAAATCCTCCTAAGAAACTAAAAAGTGCAAAAATATGGAGTTTCTCAAAACTCAGCAAAAACACTCAGAGCAGAAAGATTTCAGAAGAAAAACTGAACTTCAGAATATATTGACTGCAGGTGATTTATATAATAATAAGTCTAATTCCGAGCATCAGCTGAGCTCTTCTCCCTCTGTTTCATGAGAGCCATGTGTATGAGGGCCACTATCCTAATAGAAAACTGGTAAATTTTATTCTCATCAGTTTTTTCATCATTCTTACAATAACAGCGCCACCCCTGGCCATGGGCCGTGTGTGGTATTACAGGCTAACTACAGTCACATAAATGGGGCTGAGCTACAATATCAGACACAGCTCACTGTGAGGGATGGAGAGGTCTTGTCATTTAATCAAGCTGCCACGTATTTTTTTTTATCCCTTTAATTAGAAAAAGCACAAAGCAAAAATATTTCCTGCACTCATTACAGAACAGAAAGTTACAACTTCAGACTTTACAAAATGTAAAAAGTTTCGTGTTACAATTGACACAAACGACATTAACCTCGTGGTCACTTCAAATAAACCCCTGAGTTCATCCTCATTGACTGTTCTCATTAACGTCCTATTATCTCCCTGATATAATAATAGGGTTATTACGGGATAAAGTTAAATATTTCACGTTATTTCTTACACAGACTGGAGAATCGGAAATCATCTCTCCATTAAAGTTCTGCCTCTTCCATATTCATCATTAATAAATGGAAAATGTTTCCATGATGTTATAGAACAAAAAGGAAATGATAAACTTTATGAAATTAATGTTAAAAAAGTGTGGATGTTAAAAAGAAACAAATAATTAACATCCTGGTAAATCCCCATCAACCAGTAAAATCCTCTCAATGGAGATTGTCACAGCCCAGTATGACCCATCGTTATGTGTTGTAGACATTCACATTGTGTCTTCATCCTCTTTATCATTTTTATCTTTTCACTTCTTTAGTCTTTTCTTCTTGTACTAAACTGTAAAACATCCAGAAGAACAATTGGAAAATGTCAGGAAGGAATAAGAAGCATTCTTTGTTTGCTTCAGTGTTGCAGTCAGTAAATTGTTACTTTGTTTTTAGTGAGAGTTGACAACTTGTTACTTATGTGAAGCATTTTCCATTCCTGAATCATGGTCTTATCTGTCTATCTCCTGACACTGACACAATCCGATCTTCAGCGTCTCTTATCATGTCATCTGATATTCCATCTTTTATATTATTTTACTCCTTTCCATTCCATTTTCTGAGATGTCACCGCTTTTATCACCGCATCTGGGAATTTATTCTGTAAGCTGCGGAGGTTACCGGGGAGCGGTCATCTCTATGAACAAGAAGAAAAAAACAATGTGAGTGTAAATGATGATGTGACTCATGTTTGCCATAGAACAGAGCTGGTGTCAAGTCTTCTCACAGATGAGCTTTTAGTAAAGTGTTTGTCTATTTTCCTGGAATTAACTGGAGTGCAGCTAAGTGACATCTGTCTGTCGCAGAAGATTGAGGTAGTGAATGGATTGGGTTATTTATGTTTATGTTCTTGTTTACTTATTTATTGTTTTATTTGCTTAGTTGTAATATTTCTAAAAAATAAATGTATTTGGTCTGTTTCTGTATAGGAATGCACCATATTGTAGCCACTATGGACTATAACAAGCACTTGTGTTTATTGTTAGTAAATAGCGAGCAGCACATTTTTAAAAAACGTATTTAATGGCCTTCGACTCGATCTGGTGACTTGATGGATGAGCGCTCTGTAGGAAGATCGATCCCGGGCAGCTAGATAGGTCACCAGGGTCTTCTCCATGGTTATCTTGTATCAAGCCATCAGGTCGCTGATATTCCTCGTTGCCTTGCTCCTTCTATTGTTCCGACCATGATGTTCTCCGGTGATTGCTCTTCATATCATGTGTCCACAGTAGACAAGCCGTGGCTCAGTGATCCTTGCTTCCAGTGACATGTCTGGTTTGATTTGTTCCAAGATCGATTTATCTGTTCTTCTTGCCATCCTTCAACAGTTTCAATTTGGCCAGAAAATTCTAATCGCATCAGATTTATTGGATTCAAAATAAATATTTAATTAAACATTCCAAATGCAAAGAATAATAAAAATATGTAAACATAATATACATCCATACTCGCCTGTTTCGGTTGTCTCCTTTGGTCTGCACACTGGTTTGGTCATCACTGGGCATCTTCAGCGTTTTTGGCGTCTTCAGCTGCATTGACGAGATGTGACGTCATGACCTTTCCGGTGTCGTGGGTGCCGAGGATGATGAAGTTGGCCCAGTGATGACAACGCCTGTGACCGGACCAAAGAAGACAGCCGGACCGGATCAGGGCTGCTGGGCAGGACAGGTGAGTGACGGTGAGACAGGTTAGGGCAGGGGCCAGGGGGCCTCGTGAGTTCTTATTTTTTCTTAACCCCTTTTCAGCAAAATTGTGAACAAACAAAAGTTTGCCGGATTCTCATGAATTAAATTGCATCTGGCAAATCCAAAATCAAAGTGAATTCAGTTTGTCTCAAATAAATGTATCGTCTTCTATGTTTGTGATAACAGAATGATCAGGAACCTTCACTGTTCTTATATAAGAGCATTGAGCAAATCTCCGGGAATTTGATTTAATTAAATTTGCTCAATTCAGGGGGAAATTTAATAATTGGCATTAAATAACTTCAGTGCAAATCAAATCTGCCAAGAAAGGGTTCAAATCTATTGCATTGTGGGGGTCATTATGATTAGCAGCTTGCAAAAACTGTCTCTGGCACTATTTGAGGGTGCTGTACTTGGCATTGAGGGTGTTGTACTTGGCAGTGTATGGCGGCATTTTGTCTGGTGCTGTGATTCCACTGTATGGCGGCATTATGTCTGGTGCTATATTTGGCAGTGTATGGCGGTATTATGTCTGGTGCTATGCTTGGCAGTGCATGGCGGCATTATATCTGGTGCTGTGATTCCACTGTATGGCAGCATTATGTCTGGTGCTATATTTGGCAGTGTATGGCGGTATTATGTCTGGTGCTATGCTTGGCAGTGTATGGCGGCATTATGTCTGGTGCTGTGATTCCACTGTATGGCGGCATTATGTCTGGTGCTGTGATTCCACTGTATGGCGGCATTATGTCTGGTGCTGTGATTCCACTGTATGGCGGCATTATGTCTGGTGCTATACTTGTCTGTGTATGGCGGCATTATGTCTGGTGCTGTGATTCCACTGTATGGCGGCATTATACAGGGTCACTGTGGCTTCCAGTGCATTTTGTCTGACACTGCATGGAGTCCCTGGGATTGGCACTGTATGAAGGCCTCATGTGTACTGCCGTGTTTCTGCTGCATGGCGGTATTATATCTCTGCAGTGGTTAGCAGCACTTTGGCCCGGATTGCATGGGGCATTTTCTCTGGCATTGTGTGGGGTCACTATGATTTCTAGGGCATTATTTCTGGCACTGTGCCTGATGCTGTGTGGGGGGTCTGTACAGGACATCATATATATATATATATATATATAGGACAGTGTGCCTTGCACCATATGGCTCCAATGTGGCTGTTGCTGTCAGTCTTGTATCTGTTACTCAGGTGAGTCGCCAAATAGATGAAACACTGCTACAATGGGGTAATACCATCCACACCACAGCCCACATACACCCTCCGGGTCTCTTAATTAGGGTTTATATTTATTTCCTTGGAAGAAGCTGCCAAAAGGGAATGGGTCAGAAAAGGCAGAAGCCGTATTGGTCCCAGATGAGCACTTTGTACGTCAGTCTTGATGAGGAGTGAGCTGCAATAAGATGCACGGACTTCATTACTATCCGGCCGCTCGGCATGATCACCTTCCAGCGTCTCTCAGCAGCGTCACTGCTGCAGTACATCGCTTTCATTTTTAGGCCGTTTTTCAGATGTAAATGATGATGAATTTATTATCCCTGATTGGCCATGCTCCTTTCACCAATTTTCAAAAAGTTGGCATAGATGACAGGACAGATGTAAAAACAGCAAAAGTTGCAACATTTTAGCACAACTTCCAGTTGCACTAAACGTTTGACACATTTCAGTTTTAGGTTGAAAACGGACAATGAATTGGGGCATTGAGCAAAACAGGGAGAAATAATAATAATGATATCTATATAGGGCCACACATTGCGCAGCACTTTACAATAAGCACGGACATCTGCAGACAATAAATACAACACAAAGTAACACACAGTTCACCTCCAGGTACAGAAGTGAGGCCACAATCTATGAGGAAGTAGTGGGACAATAGGTAGAAAGTGCTGCCATGTACGGTCCGGCCATCATTATAATAAATAGGGTTCATGTATGATCCGGTCACCGGCCAGCGTCTGTGTACTGTTCATAAAGCTACTGGGTGCAAGGAAGAAGTAGAGACCGATGAATAGGAGGGAGCAGATTCTGATTAACATTTAGGAGGGAACAGGGAAGAGTTTCTGAGTTGAGGTGATCGGCTTGTCTAAATAAATGGGCTAAATGTGTTTTTTAAGCATGTTTAAAAACATATGGGCTAGATGTTAGTCGGATCGTCCATGGTGGTGCGTTCCAGAGAACTGGCGCAGCATCAGAGATATCATAGAGACAGAGGTGGGAGGTTGTTAGTCTTAGATTACTAGCAGAATGGAGAGGACAGGTAGGTATGGTGATAGATGAGGGAGGAGAGGAAAAGTGGTGCAGAACTGTGGAGAGTTTTGTGAGTGAGAGATAAGTGAGAGAGAAGTTTGCATTGTATTCTGTAGCAAATGGGCAACCACTGTAATGACTGGCACAGGGTGGAGGCATCAGTGTGAGGGCTGGACAGATATATTTTTCTGACTGCCACATACAGGTCCGATTGGAGAAAAGGGAGTTTGGTTAGAGGGAGAACGAGGAGGAGACCTAGGACTGAACTCTGAGAAATCATAACAATAAGAGGAGGGGATCAAGGACTGAACCCTGAGGAACCCCGACAGTAAGAGGAGGGGACCAAGGACTGAACCCTGAGGAACCATGACAGTAAGGAGAGGGGACCTAAGACTGAGCCCTGAGGACCCTGACAGTAAGAGGAGGGGACCTAGGACTGAACCCTGAGGAACCATGACAGTAAGGAGAGGGGACCTAAGACTGAGCCCTGAGGACCCTGACAGTAAGAGGAGGGGACCTAGGACTGAACCCTGAGGAACTGCAACAGTAAGGGGAAGGGACCATGAACTGAACCCTGAGGAACCATGACAGTAAGGAGAGGGGACCTAAGACTGAACCCTGAGGACCCATAACAGTAAGGGGAGGGGACCTAGGATGGAGCCCGGAGGACCCTGACCGTAAGAGGAGGGGACCTGGACTGAACCCTGAGCAACCATGACAGTAAAAGGAGGGGACCTAGGACTGAGCCCTGAGGAATCATGACAGTAATAGGAGGGCACCTAGGACTGAGCCCTGAGGAACCCTGACAGTATGAGGAGGGGACCGTGAACTGAACGCTGAGGATCTCTGACAGTAAGAGGAGGGGACCTAGGACTGAACGCTGAGGAACCCTGACAGTAAGAGGAGGGCACCTAGGACTGAGCCCTGAGGAACCCTGACAGTATGAGGAGGGGACCGTGAACTGAACGCTGAGGATCTCTGACAGTATGAGGAGGGGACCTAGGACTGAGCCCTGAGGAATCATGACAGTATGAGGAGGGGACCTGGATTGAACCCTGAGGAACCCTGACAGTATGAGGAGGTGACCTGGACTGAGCCCTGAGGAACTGTGACAGTAAGAGGAGGGGACCATGAACAGAACGCTGAGGAACTCTGACAGTGAGAGGAAGAGGAGCCTGAAAAAGATGCATTGAAGGAGCGGTCAGAGAGGTAGGGGGAGAACCAGGAGAGAACGGCGTCCATGAGTCCGATAGAGCGGAGCACAGTGAGGAGGAGCTGGTGATCTGGTGAGGAACTCTGAGCAAATCATTAGAAGGAAAACATTGAGTTTCTACAAGATTTTCTTGTAATCTTTTCAACACACTCCCTCCAGTAACCCGTCTTTTCCAGCGCCGTGGCCTTGTTTAGCAGATGGTAAATTGCAGATTCCCTCCATCTCATCCTCCAGAGGACGGCAGGATATAAGACAACTTATCCCACCACCATTTGTGCTGCGCTGGGAACAGACGGCAGGTGAAGGAAAATCCTGAAATTTGCTCCATAATTCGTTGTAACTCGTCAGTGGTCACTGGATGACATCCTGGGGCTGCTCCAGCAATGAGCCCAAGACACGTATCATCTGGATGATTGGAAAAAAGGAACGTTTACAATAATGTGGAGGACACTGATCCTTCATGACGGGTCTGCACCCCGCTGATCTGTTATTTGTAATGCTTAAAGTCGGGGCACAAGAGGGAAGGGAACCATCACGGAGAGGCGCTCCGGGCTTCCGGCCCATCATGGATCTTGTCTTATCTCAAGTTCTTAGTTGGTTGAAATATCAAAGTGCTTGTAGAAATAAGCAGCGTGTCAAATCACCGATTATTAAAAAGCCTCTCGTTAATTCTATTGTGTACGTCTTGTTGCGTAGGTTGCGCTCCGTCTTAGTGTCCGTTTTCATAGACATTTAGGGTCTGTGCGCACGTTGAGTATTTGGATGCAGAAATGTCTGCAACATTTCTGCAACTCTTGGCAGGAAAAATGCAGTGGCAAAAACTCGTGGTTTTCCCACGTTTTTTATGTGTTTTCGATGTGTTTTTTCACCTGCGCTTTTCTAGTATTAGTATTGAACAGCAATGAATGCTACATAGACAGACATAGAAATATAACTGCACAACGTCCCAACGCATTATAAAGTTGCACCCTGTGGAGCTCATTGGACAGCTTAGTATGATTAAATAAATAAATGAGAAAGATGACACGTGCCATCCTGCGCACCACCCACCGTCCTGCGCACCACGCCACGTCCTGTGCACCATGCTCCATCCTGCGCACCACCCTCCATCCTGCGCACCAGACTCTGTCCTGCGTACCATGTGCCGTCCTGTGCACCACACTCCGTCCTGCACACCACGCTCCGTCCTGCACACCACGCTCCATCCTGCACACCACGCTCCATCCTGCGCACCATGCCCAGTCATGCGCACCATGCTCAGTCCTGAGCACCACCCTCCATCCTGCGCACCAGACTCTGTCCTGCGTACCATGTGCCGTCCTGTGCACCACACTCCGTCCTGCACACCACGCTCCGTCCTGCACACCATGCTCCATCCTGCGCACCATGCCCAGTCATGCGCACCATGCTCAGTCCTACACACCATGCTCCGTCCTGAGCACCACACTCCATCCTGTGCACCACGCTCCGTCCTGCACACCACGCTCCATCCTGCGCACCATGCCCAGTCATGCGCACCATGCTCAGTCCTGAGCACCACACTCCATCCTGTGCACCAGACTCAGTCCTGCACACCACACTTAGTCCTGCACACCATGCTCCGTCCTGTGTACCATGCTCCGTCCTGCACACCATGCTCCGTCCTTCACATTGTAAGAGGGTGGTGCTGTTATGGACAGTAAGAAACAGGAGGTTATACATAGAGTAGCATTATTATTTGTTTATTCTTTGCATTTACTTGTGTGATGTATGTTGATTCTGTAATAGTTGGAGCATCGTGCTATTTTACGGACAAGCTAAAGAATATAACTCTTGTAAATTATCTTTTGCCATTGCATACCCCTGTTTGCATCTTCCTCATCCACTTCATTCCTTGCCTTTCAATAGATCTTCCCTTTGTTGTTTGCACCTCATCTTGTGTACGGTAGTCTTCCTGCACCGTGGTGGTCCCCCGGCCATCGCTTCAACACCACACTTGGTTCTGCTCACCATGCTCCGTCCTGTGCACCATGCTCCGTCCTGCGCATCACGCTCTGTCTTGCTCACCATGCTCCATCCTTCATACCACACTAGGTCCTGCTCACCATGCACCGTCCTGTGCACCATGATCGATCCTGCTCACCACGCTCCGTCCTACTCACCATGCTCCATCCTTCATACCACACTTGGTCCTGTGCACCATGATCCATCCTGCACACCACGCTCGTCCTACTCACCATGATCCATCCTGCACACCACGCTCGTCCTACTCACCATGATCCATCCAGCACACCACGCTCGTCCTACTCACCATGCTCCATCCTGCACACCACGCTCGTCCTACTCACCATGCTCCATCCTGCACACCACGCTCGTCCTACTCACCATGATCCATCCTGCACACCACGCTCGTCCTACTCACCATGCTCCATCCTGCACACCACGCTCGTCCTACTCACCATGCTCCATCCTGCACACCACGCTCGTCCTACTCACCATGCTCCATCCTGCACACCACGCTCGTCCTGCTCACCATGATCCATCCAGCACACCACGCTCGTCCTGCTCACCATGATCCATCCTGCACACCACGCTCGTCCTACTCACCATGATCCATCCTGCACACCACGCTCGTCCTACTCACCATGATCCATCCTGCACACCACGCTCGTCCTACTCACCATGCTCCATCCTGCACACCACGCTCGTCCTACTCACCATGCTCCATCCTTCATACCACACTTGGTCCTGATCGCCATGCTCCATCCTTCATACCACACTTGGTCCTGATCGCCATGCTCCATCCTTCATACCACACTTGGTCCTGCTCACCATGCTCCATCCTTCATACCACACTTGGTCCTGCACACCATGCTCCATCCTTCATACCACACTTGGTCCTGCTCACCATGCTCTGTCCTGTGCACCATGATCCATCCTGCACACCACGCTCCATCCTGCTCACCATGATCCATCCTTCATACACACTTGGTCCTGCTCACCATGCTCCGTCCTGTGCACCATGATCCATCCTGCACACCACGCTCCGTCCTGCTCACCATGCTCCATCCTTCATACCACACTTGGTCCTGCTCACCATGCTCCATCCTTCATACCACACTTGGTCCTGCTCACCATGCTCCGTCCTGTGCACCATGATCCATCCTGCACACCACGCTCGTCCTACTCACCATGCTCCATCCTTCATACCACACTTGGTCCTGCTCACCATGCTCCGTCCTGTGCACCATGATCCATCCTGCACACCACGCTCCGTCCTACTCACCATGCTCCATCCTTCATACCACACTTGGTTCTGCTCACCATGCTCCGTCCTGTGCACCATGATCCATCCTGCACACCACGCTCGTCCTACTCACCATGCTCCATCCTCCATACCACACTTGGTCCTGCTCACCATGCTCCGTCCTGTGCACCATGATCCATCCTGCACACCACGCTCGTCCTACTCACCATGCTCCATCCTCCATACCACACTTGGTCCTGCTCACCATGCTCCGTCCTGTGCACCATGATCCATCCTGCACACCACGCTCCATCCTGCTCACCATGCTCCATCCTTCATACACACTTGGTTCTGCTCACCATGCTCCATCCTTCATACCACACTTGGTCCTGCACACCATGCTCCATCCTTCATACCACACTTGGTCCTGCTCACCATGATCCATCCTGCACACCACGCTCCGTCCTACTCACCATGCTCCATCCTTCATACCACACTTGGTCCTGCTCACCATGCTCCGTCCTGTGCACCATGATCCATCCTGCACACCACGCTCCGTCCTACTCACCATGCTCCATCCTTCATACCACACTTGGTCCTGCTCACCATGCTCCGTCCTGTGCACCATGATCCATCCTGCACACCACGCTCGTCCTACTCACCATGCTCCATCCTTCATACCACACTTGGTCCTGCTCACCATGCTCCGTCCTGTGCACCATGATCCATCCTGCACACCACGCTCCATCCTGCTCACCATGCTCCATCCTTCATACACACTTGGTTCTGCTCACCATGCTCCATCCTTCATACCACACTTGGTCCTGCACACCATGCTCCATCCTTCATACCACACTTGGTCCTGCTCACCATGATCCATCCTGCACACCATGCTCCGTCCTACTCACCATGCTCCATCCTTCATACCACACTTGGTCCTGCTCACCATGCTCCGTCCTGTGCACCATGATCCATCCTGCACACCACGCTCCGTCCTACTCACCATGCTCCATCCTTCATACCACACTTGGTCCTGCTCACCATGCTCCGTCCTGTGCACCATGATCCATCCTGCACACCACGCTCCGTCCTACTCACCATGCTCCATCCTTCATACCACACTTGGTTCTGCTCACCATGCTCCGTCCTGTGCACCATGATCCATCCTGCACACCACGCTCCGTCCTACTCACCATGCTCCATCCTTCATACCACACTTGGTCCTGCTCACCATGCTCCGTCCTGTGCACCATGATCCATCCTGCACACCACGCTCCGTCCTACTCACCATGCTCCATCCTTCATACCACACTTGGTTCTGCTCACCATGCTCCGTCCTGTGCACCATGATCCATCCTGCACACCACGCTCCGTCCTACTCACCATGCTCCATCCTTCATACCACACTTGGTCCTGCTCACCATGCTCCGTCCTGTGCACCATGATCCATCCTGCACACCACGCTCGTCCTACTCACCATGCTCCATCCTTCATACCACACTTGGTCCTGCTCACCATGCTCCGTCCTGTGCACCATGATCCATCCTGCACACCACGCTCCATCCTGCTCACCATGCTCCATCCTTCATACACACTTGGTTCTGCTCACCATGCTCCATCCTTCATACCACACTTGGTCCTGCACACCATGCTCCATCCTGCACACCACGCTCCGTCCTACTCACCATGCTCCATCCTTCATACCACACTTGGTCCTGCTCACCATGCTCCGTCCTGTGCACCATGATCCATCCTGCACACCACGCTCCGTCCTATAGGGCACCGCCAGCTGTACGTCGGCATGTCGGTGCAGTGGAGTAAGAACGTCTCCTCTGTGTGCAGGGGATGAGGACAGAGGGGATCAGATAACTATAAACATTACTTTATTTTGGGGTGACACAAGCTTGGCGCTACTCCCTTTTCATTATTAGGGGGCGCATTACGTGCCTTGTCCCGGGCAGCCCTGGCGATGCCGCTTTCTACTTATGGACGAGCGGCTGCAGCCGTATTTCCTCCCAGATTCATCACCTCTCCGGAACGATCTCTTTATGGCTACAATGTAACAATGTCAGTGGAGATAAGATGAATGCGAAGCGATAAACACATTTTATGGATCTGGGAGGGAAACTCCTGTAATATTGTAATTATAATTTAGCGCCTGTTCATTCTGTTAAATACATAATTGTCTGGATCTATTTCTCCTAGCACAAAGCTTAATATGATGTATCATCCAAGTAAAATCCCCGGCAGGAGCCAGATCAGCAGGGAAGTGCGGAGAGCAAAGCACCAAAGGAAGGAAAATCAGATCTGAGCTCAAACATTTACACCCAGAGACAAATGATTTCATTATTACATTTAAAAGTCAATCAGTGATCATTATAATGGTGACCGCTTTTAATTTGGGCTATTTATGACTTTCTGTAATGACACCCGGCTTAGATTTCTCCATACATTATGTATCCCACACCGATGCCAGATCGTTACTGCTAGATCAGCGGTGGGCGAAGGCTCTTCTTGATATGACCCCTGGAATAATGGTATTTGTACAAACACATCATATTCCATATACTGGGCGAAGCGAAGAACAAATATCATCAAGCTGCAAGTACCGGAGCGCGGCGGCTCCTTCTACCGATCTCATCATAGTTTATACTCCAGTCACATCCAAAGCTGCATTCACAATTCTGGTGACCCACATTTATCATCATTGTGCAGTGATGGATCGCACTTCTCTTTCTGCTTTGTACCCACTGTACAGATGGTGGAGGAGGATAATGCTATGTACTGTTATCAGGGGGGCCGCGGACCCTCAGCTCCAGTGATGGGAAATCTTACTCTTCAGCACAGGACATTGTGGATAATGGTAGCTTCAGCTTTGTGGGAACAGTTTGGGGAAGACTGTCATCTGCCCCTTCATGACTGTGCCCAGTGCACAGGCTCCATACAGTCATGGAGGGGAGAACATGAGCGACCGCACAGAGCCCGGACCCCCAATTCCATCCTCTACGTACAATGGAGATTGTGAACTCGGTCTCCCCCCAACATCAGGGTCAAAGATCCCCACAGACGCCTCCACAATTTTCTAGAAATCCTTTATCTGCATAGGGGCGAAGAGGGCACATACTTTTTCTCCATATCTGGTACATAGGTAGATAGAAAGATAGAGAACAAGCAAAACTGCAGGAATAGGAGGAATAGGTCCCAACCTACCAACCTATGCACAAGCATGAAAGTGGGCATAAGTTCAACGCAAAAAATGGGGCATTTATTGGCCCTTGTGAACAGGTGGCAAGGCTGCGGCTCAATAGTGAATGATTCCTGGTCAAGTTTCTAGATAGATAATAGTTAGGTAGTTCATCTATTCCTCCATGAATTAGTAAGTCAGAAGAGAGACCAGAGTGCTGTAAGAAACACAATCTCTGATAATGTGTGTAACATCCTTTTTTCTATTCCTGAAGGTTAAGACGTCAAGATGAATTCTGATCAGAAGTAATAGTGACGCGGGACGACGGAGGATCAGGGGAGGACGACAAAATATCAGAGGAGGAAGACAGAGGATCAGGGGAGGACGACGGAGGGTCAGTGGAGAACGATGGAGGATCAGGGGAGGACGACGGAGGATCAGGGGAGTACGACGGAGGATCAGGGGAGGACGACATAGGATCAGGGGAGGACGACGGAGGATCAGGGGAGGACGACAAAAGATCAGAGGAGGAAGACAGAGGATCAGGGGAGGACGACGGAGGGTCAGGGGAGAACGACAGAGGATCAGGGGAGGACGACGGAGGATCAGGGGAGGACGACATAGGATCAGGGGAGGACGATGGAGGATCAGGGGAGGACGACGGAGGATCAGGGGAGGACGACAAAAGATCAGAGGAGGAAGACAGAGGATCAGGGGAGGACGACGGAGGATCAGGGGAGGACGACGGAGGATCAGGGGAGGACGACAAAAGATCAGAGGAGGAAGACAGAGGATCAGGGGAGGACGACGGAGGATCAGGGGAGGACGACGGAGGATCAGGGGAGGATGACGGAGGATCAGGGGAGGACGACGGAGGATCAGGGGAGGACGACGGAGGATCAGGGGAGGATGACGGAGAATCAGGAGCATCAAATTAGATCTGCTTGTTAGTTTGCATCTAAAAAGGAGTGATCACACCTTGGAGAGTTGTTGCACCAAGTGGACTGACATGAATCATGGCTCCAACACGAGAGATGTCAATTGAAACAAAGGAGAGGATTATCAAACTCTTAAAAGAGGGTAAATCATCACGCAATGTTGCAAAAGATGTTGGTTGTTCACAGTCAGCTGTGTCTAAAATCTGGACCAAATATAAACAGCATAGGAAGGTTGTTAAAGGCAAACATACTTGTAGACCAAGGAAGACATCAAATCGTCAAGACCGGAAACTTAAAGCAATATGTCTCCAAAACAGGAGATGCACAACAAAACAAAGGAGGAACGAATGGGAGGAAACTGGAGTCAACATCTGTGACCGAACTGTAAGAAACCGCCCAAAGGAAATGGGATTTACATACAGAAAAGCTAAATGAAAGCCATCATTAACCCCTAAACAGAAAAATACAAGGCTACAATGGGCTAAGGAAAAGCAATCGTGGACTGTGGATGACTGGATGAAAGTCTTATTCAGTGGCGAATCTCGAATCTGCATTGGGCAAGGTGATGATGCTGGAACTTTTGTTTGGTGCCGTTCCAATGAGATTTATAAAGATGACTGCCTGAAGAGAACACGCAAATTTCCACAGTCATTGGTGATATGGGGCTGCATGTCAGGTAAAGGCACTGGGGAGATGGCTGTCATTACATCTTCAATAAATGCACAAGTTTATGTTGATATTTTGGACACTTTTCTTATCTCATCAATTGGAAGGATGTTTGGGGATGATGAAATCATTTTCCAAGATGATAATGCCTCCTGCCATAGAGCAAAAACTGTGCAAACATTCCTGGAAAAAAGACACATAAGGTCAATGTCATGGCTACAAATAGTCCGGAGCTCAATCCAGTAGAAAATCTTTGGTTGAAGTTGAAGAAAATGGTCGATGACAAGAATCCAACCTGCAAAGCTGATCTGGCCACAGCAACCAGAGAAAGATGGAGCAGATTGATGAAGAGTCCTGTGTGACACTCATTTAGTCCAGGCCTCAGAGACTGCAAGCTGTTAGAAAAGCCAGAGGTGGTGCAACAAAATACTAGAGATGTGTTGGAGGTTTTTTTTGTTTGTCTGTTTTTCATGATTCCATAATTGTTTCCTCAGAATATAGTGATTCCACAATTTTTCCCTATGCTTGGTTAAAAAAAGTAACCATTACTGACGACCACATTTTTTGTTCTTGATTTCTTTTAGTTTTTCTTAAAGCCAGAAAGTTGCCATGTGAAATGACTTTTGTTTTGTGCCGTGTCTGTGATCTGCTTTTTTTCTACAAAATAACAACTGAATGAACATCCTCCAAGGCCGGTGATTCCATAATTTTTGCCAGGGGTTGTATGATAATCTGTGACCCCAGATGCGTCTCCATAGTCTCACAGCCCTGGAATAGATACATGAAATCAGCAGAACGTTCTCTGTATCTGCGGTAAAGTGATTACCCATTAATACAAGTGTGCGAAAGACGAATCCTCTGCTGGAACGTTAGAGCTGGAGACACACGACAGCAATGTCTAATAGAGATGAGTATGAAAACTAGACAAGACTTAGGCCTCGTTCAGTATTCGGTCAGTATTTCACATCAGTATTTGGTCAGTATTTCACATCAGTATTTGTAGCCAGGAGTGGGTGATAAATACAGAAGTGGTGCAGAGGTTTCTATTATACTTTTCCTCTATTTGTTCCTCTCCTGGTTTTGGCTACAAATACTGATGTAAAATACTGACCGAATACTGAATGTGTGAACGTGGAGTTAGCGAGTTGTCAGGAAGTCACAGGGGTCACAGAGTTTAAAGAGAACTCAGATTTCCCAATTTATTCTTTTTTCTTGAACGTTGCAGAAGCTTCTTCCATTCTGAATCTGATCGTTGAATCCTCTGCTGAGACGCCTCTGTCTGTGGAGCCAAATATAGCAGCTACTACTGCATCTGTGCCGTGTGACAGGCGCCATCGCTCCTCATCCCTGCGACTAATGCTGCAATCATCCTGTCAATCATCTTCGTCTCTGCTCGGGCTGACAGTCGCTGCGGCTCTTCGGGGGAGACTGTGGCCCGCGCTCCACCGCATCACATTAGATAAAAATGGAACAAAAACTTTCTTTTTCCTTTCAAACTTTCAACTTACAATACCAGGATTCTGCCAGGAAAATGCTAATTTTTCTCCTCGTTTTAACCCTTTCCTGCACTTTTTTTTTTTCCTCCTCTTCATGGATGGTGTCCATCACCATCTCCGTACTAGGGCTTGATTCTCACTGGACCAGTTTATGGGTTTTGTTCAATGTGCTGTGATAATGACCTGGTAACATGATTCTGCAATGATCCTCCGGATCTCTATACTTGTGGTGATACATTTTTTATTATTTAATTCCTTAACGATTGCTGATACACATTAAAGCGATGGCCGCTAAGGGGCCTCATTCCCTCATCAAATGGGAATCAGGAATATGTGAAAAATGCCCCCATCCAGAGTCCAAAAATCTCCAGGGTCTCAGCTGCATGGGGTAACTGAGACCCTCAAAAACACGATCAGAACCAGTTTCTCCTGTCCCCTCTGATCACGTAAAAAAAGTGTGATCTGCTGTTAAAATAATCTGTCTTTTCTGACATGATATAAAATGTCAGAGCAGAGATAAAGGATGTCCTCAAGCCCGCCTTAATACCTTCACTTCCATCCACCCCCACTTCATGAAGAAAAATGGCAGGCGTAATGTGTAATGTGTGATGCGCCCACAGAGATTTGTCGACAGCAGCAGGGATTTTTCTTATTGGCTCATGACTATTGATCACTGTGATAGATCCTATCACAGTGATCAAAAGCCCAATAATTTGTAAATCAACCCCCCGTGTCATCCCCTTAGTCAGATTAATTTTTTTTTATTTTACAATTTTCTTTCTTTCATTTTTTGATGCTAGGATTATAGTGGGGCTTAGGGTTAGGTTTGGGCTTAAAGTTGGGGATGGACTTAGAGTTAGGGTCGGGCTTAGAGTTATGGTTTAAAAGGTTCAGGGTTAGAGTTGGGCTTAGAGTTATGGTTTGGTTTAGGGTTAGGGTTGGGTTTAGAGTTATGGTTTGGTTTAGGGTTAGGGTTGTGCTTAGAGTTGGGGTTTGGTTTAGGGTTTGGGTTAGGCTTAGAGTTACGGTTTGGTTTAGGGTTAGGGTTGGGCTTAGAGTTATGGTTTGGTTTAGGGTTTGGGTTGGGCTTAGAATTATGGTTTGGTTTAGGGTTAGGATTGGGCTTAGAGTTACGGTTTGGTTTAGGGTTAGGGTTGGGCTTAGAGTTACGGTTTGGTTTAGGGTTAGGGTTGGGCTTAGAGTTATGGTTTGGTTTAGGGTTAGGATTGGGCTTAGAGTTACGGTTTGGTTTAGGGTTAGGATTGGGCTTAGAGTTATGGTTTGGTTTAGGGTTAGGGTTGGGCTTAGAGTTACGGTTTGGTTTAGGGTTTGGGTTGGGCTTAGAATTATGATTTGGTTTAGGGTTAGGATTGGGCTTAGAGTTATGGTTTGGTTTATGGTTAGGGTTGGGCTTAGAGTTATGGTTTGGGTTAGGGTTGTGTTGTGAACAGGTAATTCAGAACCACAATGGACATTGAAGTTCAGAGCACACAAAGTGACCTGACAATTACCAAAAACAAAGGACGAGCTCTGAGACGTGGGAACTCTGCTGACCGCAATCCCTAATCCTAACACACCACACTAGAGGTAGCCGTGGATTGCGCCTAACGCTCCCTATGCAACTCGGCACAGCCTGAGAAACTAACTAGCCCTGAAGATAGAAAAATAAGCCTACCTTGCCTCAGAGAAATTCCCCAAAGGAAAAGGCAGCCCGCACATATAATGACTGTGAGTAAGATGAAAACACAAACACAGAGATGAAATAGATTTAGCAAAGTGAGGCCCAACTTACTGAATAGACCGAGGATAGGAAAGATAGCTTTGCGGTCAACACAAAAACCTACAAACAACCACGCAGAGGGGCAAAAAGACCCTCCGCACCGACTAACGGTACGGAGGTGCTCCCTCTGCGTCTCAGAGCTTCCAGCAAGCAAGAAAAACCAATAAAGCAAGCTGGACAGAAAAAATAGCAAGCAAAAACAACACAAGCAAAACTTAGCTTATGCAGGATAGACAGGCCACAGGAACGATCCAGGAGGAAGCAAGACCAATACTAGAACATTGACTGGAGGCCAGGATCAAAGCACCAGGTGGAGTTAAATAGAGCAGCACCTAACGACTTAACCTCATCACCTGAGGAAGGAAACTCAGAAGCCACAGTACCACTCTCATCCACCAATGGAAGCTCATAGACAGAACCAGCCGAAGTACCACTCTCGACCACAGGAGGGAGCTTGGCCACAGAATTCACAACAGTACCCCCCCCTTGAGGAGGGGTCACCGAACCCTCACCAGAGCCCCCAGGCCGACCAGGATGAGCCACATGAAAGGCACGAACCAGATCGGCAGCATGGACATCAGAGGCAAAGACCCAGGAATTATCTTCCAGACCATAACCTTTCCACTTAACCAGATACTGGAGTTTCCATCTCGAAACACGAGAATCCAAAATCTTCTCCACAATATACTCCAATTCCCCTTCAACCAAAACCGGAGCAGGAGGATCAATAGATGGAACCACAGGTGCCACGTATCTCCGCAACAATGACCTATGGAACACGTTATGGATGGAAAAAGAAGCTGGAAGAGTCAAACGAAAAGACACAGGATTAAGGACCTCAGAAATCCTATATGGACCAATGAAACGAGGCTTAAATTTAGGAGAGGAAACCTTCATAGGAATATAACGAGATGCCAACCAAACCAAATCCCCAACACGAAGTCGGGGACCCACACAGCGCCTGCGGTTAGCGAAACGCTGAGCCTTCTCCTGGGACAAAGTCAGATTGTCCACTACATGAGTCCAAATCTGCTGCAACCTATCCACCACAGTATCCACACCAGGACAGTCCGAAGACTCAACCTGCCCTGAAGAGAAACGAGGGTGGAACCCAGAATTGCAGAAAAACGGCGAAACCAAAGTAGCCGAGCTGGCCCGATTATTAAGGGCGAACTCAGCCAAAGGCAAAAAGGACACCCAATCATCCTGATCAGCAGAAACAAAACATCTCAGATATGTTTCCAAGGTCTGATTGGTTCGTTCAGTCTGGCCATTTGTCTGAGGATGGAAAGCCGAGGAAAAAGACAAATCAATGCCCATCCTAGCACAAAAGGCTCGCCAAAACCTCGAAACAAACTGGGAACCTCTGTCAGAAACGATGTTCTCTGGAATGCCATGTAAACGAACCACATGCTGGAAAAACAATGGCACCAAATCAGAGGAGGAAGGCAATTTAGACAAGGGCACCAAATGGACCATCGTAGAGAAGCGATCACAAGCCACCCAAATGACCGACATTCTTTGAGAGACGGGGAGATCCGAAATAAAATCCATAGAGATATGTGTCCAAGGCCTCTTCGGGACCGGCAAGGGCAAAAGCAACCCACTGGCACGAGAACAGCAGGGCATAGCCCGAGCACAAATCCCACAGGACTGCACAAAAGAACGCACATCCCGTGACAGAGACGGCCACCAAAAGGATCTAGCCACCAAATCTCTGGTACCAAAGATTCCAGGATGACCAGCCAACACCGAACAATGAACCTCAGAGATAACTTTATTCGTCCACCTATCAGGGACAAACAATTTCTCCGCTGGGCAACGGTCAGGTCTATTAGCCTGAAATTTTTGCAGCACCCGCCGCAAATCAGGGGAGATGGCAGACAAAATTACCCCCTCTTTGAGAATACCCACCGGCTCAGACAAACCCGGAGAATCGGGCACAAAACTCCTAGACAGGGCATCCGCCTTCACATTTTTAGAGCCCGGAAGGTACGAAACCACAAAGTCAAAACGGGAGAAAAACAGCGACCAACGAGCCTGTCTAGGATTCAACCGTTTGGCAGACTCGAGATAAGTCAAATTTTTGTGATCAGTCAAGACCACCACGCGATGCTTAGCTCCTTCAAGCCAATGACGCCACTCCTCGAATGCCCACTTCATGGCTAGCAACTCTCGATTGCCAACATCATAATTTCGCTCAGCAGGCGAAAATTTCCTGGAAAAGAAGGCGCATGGTTTCATCACCAAGCAATCAGAACTTCTCTGCGACAAAACAGCCCCTGCTCCAATTTCGGAAGCATCAACCTCGACCTGGAACGGAAGCGAAACATCTGGTTGGCACAACACAGGGGCAGAAGAAAAACGACGCTTCAACTCCTGAAAAGCTTCCACAGCAGCAGAAGACCAATTGACCACATCAGCACCCTTCTTGGTTAAATCAGTCAATGGTTTAGCAATACTAGAAAAATTAGCGATGAAGCGACGATAAAAATTAGCAAAGCCCAGGAACTTCTGCAGACTCTTCAGAGATGTTGGCTGAGTCCAATCATAAATGGCCTGAACTTTAACAGCGTCCATCTCGATAGTAGAAGGAGAAAAAATGAACCCTAAAAATGAAATCTTCTGAACACCAAAGAGACACTTTGACCCCTTCACAAACAAAGAATTCGCACGCAGGACCTGGAACACCATTCTGACCTGCTTCACGTGAGACTCCCAATCATCCGAGAAGACCAAAATATCATCCAAGTATACAATCAGGAATTTATCCAGGTACTCTCAGAAGATGTCATGCATAAAGGACTGAAATACTGATGGAGCATTAGAAAGCCCGAATGGCATAACCAGGTACTCAAAATGGCCTTCGGGCGTATTAAATGCTGTTTTCCATTCATCGCCCCGTTTAATACGCACAAGATTATACGCACCACGAAGATCTATCTTGGTGAACCAACTAGCCCCCTTAATCCGAGCAAACAAATCAGACAGCAGCGGCAAAGGATACTGAAATTTGACCGTAATTTTATTTAGAAGGCGGTAATCAATACAAGGTCTCAGCGAACCATCCTTCTTGGCCACAAAAAAGAACCCTGCTCCCAATGGCGACGATGACCGGCAAATATGACCCTTCTCCAAAGACTCCTTCAAGTAACTCCGCATAGTGGCGTGCTCAGGTACAGATAAATTAAACAGTCGACCCTTAGGAAACTTACCACCAGGAATCAAATCGATAGCACAATCACAATCCCTATGCGGAGGTAGGGCATTGGACTTGGGCTCATCGAATACATCCCGGTAATCAGACAAGAACTCTGGGACCTCAGAAGGGGTGGATGACGAGATAGACAGAAATGGAACATCACCATGTACCCCCTGACAACCCCAGCTGGACACAGACATAGATTTCCAATCTAATACTGGGTTATGGACTTGTAGCCATGGCAACCCCAACACGACCACATCATGCAGATTATGCAACACCAGAAAGCGAATATCCTCCTGGTGCGCAGGAGCCATGCACATGGTCAGCTGGGTCCAATACTGAGGCTTATTCTTGGCCAAAGGCGTAGCATCAATTCCTCTCAATGGAATAGGATACTGCAAGAGCTCCAAGAAAAACCCACAGCGCCTAGCAAACTCCAAGTCCATCAAATTCAGGGCAGCGCCTGAATCCACAAATGCCATGACAGAATAGGAAGACAAAGAGCAGATCAAAGTAACGGACAAAAGAAATTTCGACTGTACCGTACCAATGGTGGCAGACCTAGCGAACCGCTTAGTGCGCTTAGGACAATCGGAGATAGCATGAGTGAAATCACCACAGTAGAAACACAGCCCATTCTGACGTCTGTGTTCTTGCCTTTCAGCTCTGGTCAAAGTCCTATCGCACTGCATAGGCTCAGGTTTATGCTCAGATAATACCGCCAAATGGTGCACAGATTTACGCTCGCGCAAGCGTCGACCGATCTGAATGGCCAAAGACATAGACTCATTCAGACCAGCAGGCATAGGAAATCCCACCATGACATCCTTAAGGGCTTCAGAGAGACCCTTTCTGAAAATAGCTGCGAGCGCACATTCATTCCATTGAGTGAGCACGGACCACTTTCTAAACTTCTGACAATAAATCTCTATCTCATCCTGACCCTGACACAGAGCCAGCAAATTTTTCTCTGCCTGATCCACTGAATTAGGTTCGTCGTACAGCAATCCGAGCGCCAGAAAAAACGCATCAATATTACATAATGCAGGATCTCCTGGCGCAAGGGAAAATGCCCAGTCTTGAGGGTCGCCACGTAATAAAGAAATAATGATCTTAACTTGTTGTACTGGGTCACCAGAGGAGCGAGGTTTCAAAGCCAGAAATAGTTTACAATTATTTTTAAAATTCAAAAATTTTGCTCTATCTCCAGAAAATAACTCAGGAATAGGAATCTTAGGTTCTAACATAGGATTCTGAACCACTAAATCTTGAATATTCTGTACATTTACAGCGAGATTATCCATCAAAGAGAACAGACCTTGAATGTCCATGTCCACACCTGTGTTCTGAATCACCCTGATGTAAAGGGGAAAAGAAAGACAGAACACAGTGCAAAGAAAAAAAAATGGTCTCAGAACTTCTCTTTTCCCTCTATTGAGAAGCATTAGTACTTTGGGCCTCCAGTACTGTTGTGAACAGGTAATTCAGAACCACAATGGACATTGAAGTTCAGAGCACACAAAGTGACCTGACAATTACCAAAAACAAAGGACGAGCTCTGAGACGTGGGAACTCTGCTGACCGCAATCCCTAATCCTAACACACCACACTAGAGGTAGCCGTGGATTGCGCCTAATGCTCCCTATGCAACTCGGCACAGCCTGAGAAACTAACTAGCCCTGAAGATAGAAAAATAAGCCTACCTTGCCTCAGAGAAATTCCCCAAAGGAAAAGGCAGCCCCCCACATATAATGACTGTGAGTAAAGATGAAATACAAACACAGAGATGAAATAGATTTAGCAAAGTGAGGCCTGACTTACTGAATAGACCGAGGATAGGAAAGATAGCTTTGCGGTCAACACAAAAACCTACAAACAACCACGCAGAGGGGCAAAAAGACCCTCCGCACCGACTAACGGTACGGAGGTGCTCCCTCTGCGTCTCAGAGCTTCCAGCAAGCAAGAAAAACCAATAAAGCAAGCTGGACAGAAAAAATAGCAAGCAAAAACAACACAAGCAAAACTTAGCTTATGCAGGATAGACAGGCCACAGGAACGATCCAGGAGGAAGCAAGACCAATACTAGAACATTGACTGGAGGCCAGGATCAAAGCACCAGGTGGAGTTAAATAGAGCAGCACCTAACGACTTAACCTCATCACCTGAGGAAGGAAACTCAGAAGCCGCAGTACCACTCTCATCCACCAAAGGAAGCTCATAGACAGAACCAGCCGAAGTACCACTCTCGACCACAGGAGGGAGCTTGACCACAGAATTCACAACAGGGTTGTGCTTAGAGTTATGGTTTGGTTTAGGGTTTGGGTTAGGCTTAGAGTTATGGTTTGGTTTAGGGTTAGGTTTGGGCTTAGAGTTAAGGTTTGGTTTAGGGTTAGGGTTGGGCTTAGAGTTATGGTTTGGTTTAGGGTTTGGGTTAGGCTTAGAGTTACGGTTTGGTTTAGGGTTAGGGTTGGGCTTAGAGTTACGGTTTGGTTTAGGGTTAGGGTTGTGCTAATAGCACCCATCTCCTGCTCTGCTGTGAGCGTGATCCAAGTTTCAGTGCTCTGATTGTCTCGAATTAGAGAATTGAAGCATAGATGCGAAGGAGAAATTAATTTCTCCATCTCCTTTGCTGCCGGAGTCGGTGGGCATTGCATTGCACTTGGGTGATATCCGAGTGCAGTGTGATGTTTTACAAGCACCTATAGACCCAGGGCCGCCATCAGGGCATGACAGCCATCACTACAGTATGGGGCCCGGTGGTCAGAGGCAAAAAGGGGGGCCCCGCACACGCTGGCAGGTCACTCCGCTCGGGCCCCCTTCTCTTTGTTTCTGAATCTGTTCATCGGGCCCCTGGACATTTTGTTCTGTGTTCTGCCGAACGCCCGATGCATAACAACACTGTGGTGATTTAAAGATACACCTACAGTGTTGTAAAGGCATCGAGCGGACGTAAATGGGCACTGTACCTTTAAGTTGACACTGGCCCGGGGGCGGGGGCATCATGGTCCTGATGTCACTCTGCTCTGCTCACACTTCCTCATGCCGAGCAGCAGAGCAGCGTGCGGTGTGCCAGGTGTCAGTGGGCTGACGAAGTAGGCTGAGGAGGAGGGGGAGGCGGCGGGCTGTCAGAGTTACTGCAAGTTAGGAGACTGCACTGTGGCCAGTCTCTCGGAGTCTCATGAGCAGATGAGGCTTCAGGTGGCTGCGCCTGGCGGCGTGTGGCTGATGAGGGAAGGCGAGTGGGGGCTGCATCCTACAGGGTTCAGTGGGAGGATTGTGGGAAGTGGGACTGCCAGCCCCCACTAGCCTCCCCCTGGGCCCTGCAGCCCCCACTAGCCGCTGCCGACCCCTGGACCCTGCAGCCCACCAGCCTCACCCTGGGCTCTGCAGCCCCCACTAGCCGCTGCCTCCCCCTGGACCCTTCAGCCCCCCAGAGCCCACCAGCCTCCCCCTGGACCCTGCAGCCCCCACCAGCCTCCCCCTGGGCCCTGCAGCCCCCACTAGCCGCTGCCTCCCCCTGGACCCTGCAGTCCCCCAGCCCCCACCAGCCTCCTTCTGGGCCCTGCAGCCCCCACCAGCCTCCCCCTGGGCCCTGCAGCCCCCACTAGCCACTGCCTCCCCCTGGACCCTGCAGCCCACCAGCCTCACCCTGGGCTCTGCAGCCCCCACTAGCCGCTGCCTCCCCCTGGACCCTTCAGCCCCCCAGAGCCCACCAGCCTCCCCCTGGACCCTGCAGCCCCCACCAGCCTCCCCCTGGGCCCTGCAGCCCCCACTAGCCGCTGCCTCCCCCTGGACCCTGCAGTCCCCCAGCCCCCACCAGCCTCCTTCTGGGCCCTGCAGCCCCCACCAGCCTCCCCCTGGGCCCTGCAGCCCCCACTAGCCACTGCCTCCCCCTGGACCCTGCAGCCCACCAGCCTCCCCCTGGGCCTTGCAGCCCCCACTAGCCGCTGCCTCCCCCTGGACCCTTCAGCCCCCCAGCCCCCACCAGCCTCCCCCTGGACCCTGCAGCCCCCACCAGCCTCCCCCTGGGCCCTGCAGCCCCCACTAGCCGCTGCCTCCCCCTGGACCCTGCAGCCCCCCAGTCCCCACTAGCCTCCCCCTGGACCATGCAGCCTCCACTCCCACTAGCCTCCCGCTGGACTCTGCAGCCCCCACTAGCCTCCCCCTGGATCCTGCAGCCCCCAGTCCCCACTAGCCTCCCCCTGGGCCCTGCAGCCCCCAGTCCCACTAGCCTCCCCCTGGGCCCTGCAGCCCCCAGTCCCCACTAGCCTCCCCCTGGGCCCTGCAGCCCCCAGTCCCACTAGCCTTCCCCTGGGCCCTGCAGCCCCAAGTCCCCCCTAGCCTCCCCCTTTGCCCTGCAGCCCTCTAGCCTCCCCTGGGCCCTGTTGGATGTGGCATCTAGTCATGGACTGGGGCCGCATCCAACAGGGCCCAGGGCGAGGCTAGTGGGAACTGGGGGCCACGTCCAACAGGGTGAGGGGAGGCTAGTAGGGTAAGGGTGCTAAGGGGAGTGTGCTTTCAGCAGGTGGAGATTGCTAGGGGGAGTCTGCGTCCTGCAGGGGGAATCTGTTGCGGGGAGTCTGTGTCCCATTGGTGGAGGCTGCTAGGGTAAATTTGCATTCCGCAGGAGGAATCTGCTGCGCGGAGGCTGTGGAGACGGCGAGGACAACCAGGGTGCCAACCTCTGCGAACAGGTAGCAAACAAGAATAGTTGACAATTGTAAATAGTTGTGGAATTAATGGTGCTATAAAAGTAAGTAAAATAAATAATAATAATTCTTATTTATATAGCGCCAACATACTCCACAGCACTTTACATTATATAGGGGACTTGTACGGACAATAAACATTACAGCATAACAATAAACACAAATCAAAACATACCGAGAGGAATGAGGGCCCTGCTGCTCGCAAGCTACAAACTATAGGAAAACGAGAGGTGGATGGTAACAATTGCTTTAGTTATTCGGACCAGCCATAGTGTAAAGGTACCGTTACACTTAACGATTTACCAACGATCACGACCAGCGATACGACCTGGCCGTGATCGTTGGTAAGTCATTGTGTGCTCGCTGGAGAGCTGTCACACAGACAGCTCTCCAGCGACCAACGATGACGAAGTCCCCGGGTAACCAGGGTAAACATCGGGTTAGTAAGCGCAGGGCCGCGCTTAGTAACCCGATGTTTACCCTGGTTACCATTGTAAAAGTAAAAAAACACACTACATACTTGCATTCCTATCACGTCCCCCGGCGTCAGCTTTCCTGCACTGTCAGCGCCGGCCGGAAAGCAGAGCGGTGACGTCACCGCTGTGCTCTGCTTTACGGCCGGCCGGCGCTGACACTGGGGGACGCAGGGAAGCTGACACCAGGGGACGTGATAGGAATGCAAGTATGTAGTGTGTTTTTTTACTTTTACAATGGTAACCAGGGTAAACATCGGGTTACTAAGCGCGGCCCTGTGCTTAGTAACCCGATATTTACCCTGGTTACCAGTGAAGACATCGCTGAATCGGTGTCACACACGCCGATCCAGTGATGTCTACAGGGAGTCCAGCGACGAAATAAAGTTCTGATCATTCCCAGCGACCAACGATCTCCCAGCAGGGGCCTGATCGTTGGTCGCTGTCACGCTTAACGATTTCGGTAACGATATCTTTGCTACGTCACAAATAGCAACGATATCGTTAACGATATTGTTATGTGTGACGGTACCTTTAGGCTCGGGTGTTCATGTAAAGCTGCATGAGCCAGTTATCAGCCTAAGTATGTAGCAGTACAGACACAGAGGGCTAATACTGCATAAAGTGAATGAGAACATGATGCGAGGAACCTGATTATGGTTTACATTTTTTGAATGGGCAACACGGGGATCATTAGGTTAATGCGTTGAGGCGGTAGGTCAGTCTGAACAAATGAGTTTTTAGGGCACGCTTAAAACTGTGGGGATTGGGGATTAATCGTATTAACCTGGGTAGTAAATAAATGGGGTGATCTCCCCTTTACTGTTGACTACTTTTTATTTTTTATACGATCACTTTGAGTTAAGTTTTGAGGTGTATTTATGTTCTACAATTTATAGATTTTTAATAAATGCCAATAAAGATATTTTTTAGTTTTGCATAATTGGTGATTATATATGCAATAATATACACTGTTTCCATTTATTTGGTGGGCAGGCTGAGGTGACCATTAGATTCTTCTTGACTGGGTGGTGCGCGCTGTGGCCACATCGGCTGTGTGAGTAAATAACAAGTCCATGTATTCGTTTGTCCACCATTTCAGTATGTGATTGTATGATACAATCATTCCTTTCCCCTCCCACTCCCCAACAGCAATGTATATTTGTTACTGGATGATCCTGACCTGCTGCAAAACCTAATGCCCAGATACAACATCAGGCAGCAGCTCAGGATCATCCAGTAACTTATAACTTTTGGTTGGGGTTGGGAAGTGGGGTGGAGAATTATTGATGCAAGTGAGTCTATATGATTGGGAAGCATCTTTATTATTATGGCAGCGTAATGTTTGAAAGGGGAAAATCGGTGTGCGCTCACACAGCAGTGCATGGATCGGGCGCCGATCTCCTGACCAGCGTCCTCATACATGCTGTGAGGCTGCTGAGTTCAGGTCAGGAGACCCGCGGCCCGTCCCATGTGCAGACCGATATTCACCAATGGTTCCACTAGTCAGATTCCTCTAGTTAGATCAAGATTCTATTTTGTCGTGGTTGTGGCGGCTTAAAAAATCTTTTGGTCAAAACAAAAGCTGATGGCTGTGTATATGATATGGTGTTAATGTGTGATTGGTGAGGACGTGGTGCAGAAGTGGAGTTTTTCCAAGAGTGGGCGGAGGGACTGTGGAAGGTTCGATGGGTGGAGGCGGAGCTAGGGTGGAGGTGGAACTGAGGGTGGAGCTTGGGCGGAGTTTGAGGGGGGGCCCCGAAATTTTGACAGTATGGGGCCCTGAAATCCCTCGTGGCAGCCCTGTATAGACCTATATGGGTGCAGCCATTCGCAGCATGCCGAATCGGCATTGGAAAATAATCGCAGATGTGCGCTGCCCCATAGAATAACAGTTTTTTTTATCAGATTTCACTCGTCCGAGTTATTCACTCGGTTAGCGAGCCCTTAGGGCCGGGCTTTTTCAAAAGTTAAGAAATAAAATGATGACAACATGACGACCTAATGATATCAAATTCAGGATTGTTTCTTTGGTTTCCAAATCATCATTATACCTCTGGATAAAATCCTTGAGGGGTATAGTTTCCAAAATAGTGTCATTTGTGGGGGTTTCTGCTGTTAGGCACTGTAGGGGCCCTGCACATGTGACATGGTGCCGCCGTGATTACGTGTGGGGTATTGCTGCCCACGAAAGAAAGTTGGTAACAAATCGTGAGGTCCACTTTTTGGTGTTACCTATTGAAAAAGTGAAAAACTTGGGGCTGAAGCAACATTTTAGAGGTAAAATTTAAATGTATTTTCTTTCATTCCACTTTGCAATAATTCCTGTGTAGCATCTAAAGTGTTATAAAAATTCCTGAAAACAGTTTTGAAGTATTACAGGGGCGCAGTTTTTAAAATGGTATCACTTTTGAGGAGTTTCTAATATATATCGTCCCTTCAAGGTCCTTTGAAATCTGAATAGGTCTCTAAAAAAACAGGTTTTGTAAACATCTCGAAAAAATGAGAAATTGCTGCTAATCCTTTAACCCGTCTAACATCCCCAAAAAAATAAAATAATGTTTGAAAAACGATGCAGAGGAATAGCAGACGCATGAGAAATGCTATTTATTCATTATTTTGCACAGCATGACTAACTGATCTAAGGATATAAAGATTGAAAGTTTGGAAATTGTGATTTCTTTTTAAATTTTAGCCAAAATTGTGATTTTTTTTTCTACAAATAAACACAAGTCATATTGAACAAATGTAACCACTCTCACAAAGCACAATATGCCACAAAACCCAGTCTCAGAATCACCAGCAGACGCTGAAGCGTCCCAGAGATGTAACCACATAAAGCGACACAGGTAGAATTGTAACATTGGGCCTGGGCACTAAGGGGTTAGCTTTAAGTATAGAGGAAAGAAATAGTTTTTTGTTGCCATTTTCTGAGATTTGTAACATTTTTTTTCTTTTTTTGGAGTTCGATTTGGGCTGGGTTTTTATTGTCTTACAATATTGGGGAATGTAAAACGTTTTAATCTTTTTATATTGTATCTTTGGAGGATGTGGGGCAACTAAATGAACACATTTCAGACGGTCAGGTTTTGTTTTGCTTTGTGGTTTTTATGTACCGGTGAAATAATTTTATATGTTGATCGATTGGACTTTTATGGGAGCAGAAATACAAAATGTGGTTATTTTTTATGTCCTGTTTTATTTTTAATGTTTTTATTTATTTTTTATTTTTTATTTTTTTATGTTGATTTTTGTTCACACCCAGAGCGCTTAGCACTTAATTTGCAAATGAATAAAAGGATGAATCACTTGGGAATGCAGTAACAAATAGATTCCTACATTCCAGAGACCTACATGCCCATATTTGTGGTTTTGGAGGGAGAAGGAAAGGACATGTTCCCTTTAATTGTAACTTTTTTATGATATTTGAATTCCTCTCCATTAAGTTATGATGATGTCATGAGATGGAAAACTCTATTGGAAAATATACAATGTCTGTAAAGGGTTAATGGGAGCCGGTCAGCACTAATGAGTGTCCAAAGTAATCCCAGTCCCTTGTTAGGGACACAGTAGAGATATAGGAATCTGTCAAAATCTTGTGAAAATTCGAATTTCGCAGATTGCTACAATTAGGAAGCTGGATTAACCCATCCTTTCATCCACATTTTTTTAACCCTTTTTCCCGGCCCTCTAGAATTTAGCAAAATTTTGTAAAGTTGGAGGCAAATTCAGTCGTCCTCGAACCAAATTGCTCATCTCTCGCACGTAGCGCTAATAATATTTGTGCATTTAGTGATTTAGCTCCAAATGTTTCTTTTTTCAGATATGCTAATGAAGTGCGTGGTGCACCCTGGGCGTGGCCGAGCAGTTCCCGTCTGCTTGCTATAGGTGTGAAGGTGCACGGAGCAGCGAGGGGGCACCGAGCAGATATGGAAAACGTTTCTGAAAGTCATCAGTGGAAGCAGGAATCCATTGTAACAAGTGCTCGGCGTTCATTATGACACCCAGAGCTCAGAGATGAGCAATTCTCCATTCTTTGCTCATGAAGAATGATAATGTGATAACGCCGTCGCTTCAGGGAGCAGAACACTCCGAGATTTCCAAGGCGGAAAATTGCAGCCACCGTGTCACGAAGGTTAGAATTGTTTGTGCCGGTGACCGCGAGGCGAGATTTACAAGTCTGCACGAATCGCTGAGAAGACTTTATAAATTGGGAACATGAGCTGCGAATATGCGAAGAGCGCAGCGCTGGCACGTGGGTGATCTCCGCTAACGAGATGTTCCGCCATCAATGAGCAAGTCTCACATTGGTTTCCATCCAGAGTATTATTGTATCATCTGTTCTGAAAAAAAGCTGAAGGTCGCACAAGGTCGGCTTTACAGAGAATGGATCTCAGTACAACAGGTATAACATTCACCACACGTGCCGCCATTTTCAGAAATGTTTCTCATTATTCTATCCCAAAAAATTCTACACTATTATTTGGGTTAGAAAAATAGCCCCCATAATAATGCCATATAGTCATAATATAACACTGATATATACAGCTCACATAATACTGCCATATAGTCATAATATAACACTGACATATACAGCTCACATAATACTGCCATATAGTGCTAATATAACACTGACATAAACAGCCCACATAATACTGCCATATAGTCATAATATAACACTGATATATACAGCCCACATAATACTGCCATATAGTCATAATATAACACTGACATATACAGCTCACATAATACTGCCATATAGTGCTAATATAACACTGACATAAACAGCCCACATAATACTGCCATATAGTCATAATATAACACTGATATATACAGCCCACATAATAATGCCATATAGTCATAATATAACACTGATATATACAGCCCACATAATACTGCCATATAGTCATAATATAACACTGACATATACAGCTCACATAATACTGCCATATAGTGCTAATATAACACTGACATAAACAGCCCACATAATACTGCCATATAGTCATAATATAACACTGATATATACAGCCCACATAATAATGCCATATAGTCATAATATAACACTGATATATACAGCTCACATAATACTGCCATATAGTCATAATATAACACTGACATATACAGCTCACATAATACTGCCATATAGTGCTAATATAACACTGACATAAACAGCCCACATAATACTGCCATATAGTCATAATATAACACTGATATATACAGCCCACATAATACTGCCATATAGTCATAATATAACACTGACATATACAGCTCACATAATACTGCCATATAGTCTATATAGCTATATATCACTGACATATACAGCCCACATAATAATGCTATATAGTGCTAATATAACACGGATATATACAGGGCACATAATACTGCCATATAATGCTAATATAACACGGATATATACAGGGCACATAATACTGCCATATAGTGCTAACATAATATGGATATATACAACCCACATAATACTGCCATGTAGTGATCAAATAATATACAGTCTCCATATTTTACCCCATAAAGAGCCCGGACAATAATGGCTATGTAATTTGCTTGTGTAGAGTGACGTCAGTGACATCAGAAGGGGCTGATAACAGAGGACAATAGCGTGCACATAATTTGCCCAGCACGTGGCGCTGTACTCAGGGATAATGGTCTAGGACACAGCAGTGTGGATGATCCTTTTCTCTATAAATGCACAGCGGCTTCAAAGCTTTATCTCATTTTCCTTCCATCTGAGAAATCCCCTCGGGACTTTGTCACATAAACAGACGGATTTATTACGGCTTCTAACAAGGAGATTTCCAGAATTCCTTCCATTTTCCATTTCAGTTACACGATTTTATTGTTTCAGAACGGCAGCGACACAAGGTGCGAGCGCCACGGTGCGTTTTACGGGGCGATCGCCACTGGGAACTGCGCTGTCACCACTGGGAACATTCATCTGCGTGATGCCGTTAATCACAGGTAACGCTGAGACGTCTCTGCGGGGAGCACGATGTGACGGGCAGCGTCCTGGACGCTCATTGGCCTCTGATAAAGTCAACAATAACTTGTTACAAAGTTTTTCTGTTTCTTTCTGAAAGTCTAATTAAATTTGTTACAAAGAAGAAGACGGAAAATCGATAAAATCAAAGAACCGCAGCAGCAGAAAACACCGCAGAGGTTACTTCTAGAATTCCATCCATCGGGGTCAACTACAGAGGCCGCGCAGCATCACAGGAACATCACACATTTGTATGATTTATTTAGGAGTATGCATTAAAGGGGTTGTCCCGACAAACAATATTAATGACCTACCCTTAGGATCAGGACGCTGGAGGTCCAATGGCAGCCGACTTTACATTTTACTTTTATGGCTATAGAGAAACCAAATCTGATTATTTCTTACGTTTCTACCTACTGTGGCCCGTGGGTCAGTACCACACCCTACTTAAACTACTGCTAGTTTCCAGATATTTCCTGGTTATTCCGTGTTCTCTGATTTTACTTCTATATCCCTAAGGCCGGTTTCACACGTCAGTGGCTCCGGTACATGAGGTGACAGTTTCCTCACGTACCGGAGACACTGACTCACGTAGACACATTAAAATCAATGTGTCTCTGCACATGTCAGCGTGTTTTCATGGACAGTGTGTCCGTGTGCAAAACATGGAGACATGTCAGTGTTCGTGGGAGCGCACGGATCACACGGACCCATTAAAGTCATTGGGTCCGTGTAAAACACGTACCGCACACGGATGCTGTCCGTGTGCCGTCCATGTGCCGTGCAGGAGACAGCGCTACAGTAAGCGCTCTCCCCCCAGCGTAGTGCTGAAGCCGCCATTCATTTCTTCTCTCCAGCAACGTTCGCTGGAGAGAAGATATGAAAAATCATTGTTTTTTGTTTTTTTTTGCGGTTGAAATAAAGATCTTTGCCACCACCCCCCTCCCACCCTCTGTGCGCCCGCCTGCTATTAATAAAATACTCACCCGGCTCCCTCGAAGCGTCCTCTCCACGCCGCAGCTTCTCCTGTATGAGCGGTCACGTGGTGCCGTCCATTACAGTGATGAATATGCGGCTCCACCTCCCATAGGGGTGGAGCCGTATATTCATCACTGTAATAAGCGGCACCACGTGACCGCTCAAACAGGAGAAGCTGCGGTGTGGAGAGGAGAGAGGAGACATCGCGGGAGCTAGGTGAGTATTTCTATGCAAGGGGCCGGGCGGCGCACGGGGGATGGGAGGCGGGAGCTCACCAGCAAACTTTATTTTTAACAAAAAAATAACAAAAACTTGATCTTTCATCTCTTCTCTCCTGCGGGGGAGAAGAGATGAATGCCGGCTTCAGCACCACGCAGGGGGGACAGCGCTTAGTGTAGCACTGTCCGTGTGGTCCTCAGGCAGCACACAGGCGGCACACGGATGCCGCACGTGTGCCACACTGATGTGCACAGTAGCTACTCCATGGACGCAACCCAGGGGGCCCCAGTAAATTCAGATTCCTGCACCCAAAGGTGAAGTCCAGGGTTCCTGCTAGACGGATGAGGCTTGAGCCAAGTCTTTCGGACGTAGCCTTTCTGGACCAATTCTATGTCTTGTATCTATTGTTTATTTGTATTACTTTTCATTAATATTTTCACTCTTTTAACATAGAAGTATTAATACTCTATGATGCCGCCTTGCATGGTGGATATATAGTATCTTGTTGTTTTTTTTTATCTTAAAAAGAAAAATAAAGATTGAAAAAAAGCTGAAAGCCAAGTTTTCTTTTTATTCAGGACATGTATACTCCGGCCATAAAACATTCGCTCTGTGTGAGTCCTAATTCATTTTATGACTCTTTAAAGACAAATATCAGAAAAGACCTATGGATGGAGCACGGCCCGAAGATGACGCGGGACATCTCCAGGTCGCACGGTCTATAGTCACAGACATTGATTTCTGCAGGGAATTGCGTAATACTGTAATAAAACGAGTGCTGGAGGTTGTGGAAGAAAAAATGCAGAAAAAAGAAAGTAGAAAATATTTGCGCCTATCATTTCTTTGTAACAATTAACTTTTTTATGCCATTTTAAAAAAAAAAGTGGTTTGTAAAATGTGCGCGGCCATCTATGTAGATATATGTATGGCGGATTTAGGAAATGCCACTTTGCCAATGTTGGAAAAAAGCTGTAATCCTCACTTTGCTGCCACAAAAAATGGAAAAACAGTTCTAGACAGAAGTATTACCACCAGAGGTGCCCTGAAGGTATTGATGTGCAACACATTAATAAACTTGTTGCAAATTACAGCAACATAGGAAGATATTAATAATATTAATAATCCTGCTCAGTATTATACCCTGGGACTGGAGATGGACTCAGCCCCACAATATTACATTAGATACAATGTGATCAATATTTCTGTGTGTGACTTCGATACATTTATATCCTCTGCAGATTTTCATTTACTATACGCGTTTATTTTATCTGAGGATTAGGAGACGACAGCTGGAATCAGGACGGATAGAGTCATAAATCTTACGATATTTTTCATGTTAGTTAATCTCCTTACATAGAAGATTGTGTCCATCCTGAGCAAATGCCAACAGATTCTCAGCATTTATCAGCCATTACAGTGAATACTTTTTTATGGGAACCTTTATTATATTAGCGTCCGACCTGATGTACAAAAATTAAAAAAAGAATCTTTACCCTGTGAGTCACTGCTCTTTGATGGCCACTGGGGGCAGCGTTTTGTCTGATCAGTCAGTTATTAGTGAGAAAGATCCGATCTCCTCACGTCACACGAACTGACGGACTCCACGTGTATCTCTGCCGTGGACCCGTGTGGGGTAATGGGACTGATAAACTTTACTAAATAACTGGTCCGATGGTCGCTATCCAGAATATGTGACCATTATGACCAGTGTGAGGCTATCACTTCATTTACTGTCTGATCCACAGCAGTAATGAGCTGATTACACTGATGGGACCCAGTGAGATACAGGTGTCGTGTCTGAACCCAATTATAGCAAATGTGTCACTCAGATCCACAACCAGTGACTTGTGGCCAATGATTCTGCTGACAGGTCTGAAGCCCCCGCAGATCCCGGCCGTCTTGTGTACGGCTCTGCTTGTCCTACTTCCATTTCCCCCCTGTATAATATTCACCCCCTCACCCCCTAGATTAGATTATATAATGCCTGGCCATATTGCCTCCCTTTATATATTATCCAGGCTTCATGCCCCCATCATTTACCACTCAGTCCCTCGCCACCTGTGTATAAACTTCAGCCTCCACCCCCAGTATATAGCCTCCAGCATCTAGACCCCCCAGTGTATAACCTCCAGCCCCCACCTCCAGTGTATAACCTCCAGCCCCCACCTCCAGTGTATAACCTCCAGCCCCCACCTCCAGTGTATAACCTCCTGCCCCCACCTCCAGTGTATAGCCTCCGGCTCCCACCTCCAGTGTATAACCTCCAGCCCCCACCTCCAGTGTATAACCTCCAGCCCCCACCCCCAGTGTATAACCTCCAGGCCCCCCACCTCCAGTGTATAACCTCCTGCCCTCACCTCCAGTGTATAACCTCCAGCCCCCACCTCCAGTGTATAACCTCCTGCCCCCACCTCCAGTGTATAACCTCCAGGCCCCCCACCTCCAGTGTATAACCTCCAGCCCCCACCTCCAGTGTATAACCTCCGGCTCCCACCTCCAGTGTATAACCTCCAGCCCCCACCTCCAATGTATAACCTCCAGCCCCCACCCCCAGTGTATAACCTCCAGGCCCCCCACCTCCAGTGTATAACCTCCTGCCCTCACCTCCAGTGTATAACCTCCTGCCCCCACCTCCAGTGTATAACCTCCAGGCCCCCCACCTCCAGTGTATAACCTCCAGGCCCCCCACCTCCAGTGTATAACCTCCGGCCCCCACCCCCAGTGTATAACCTCCTGCCCCCACCCCCAGTGTATAACCTCCAGGCCCCCCACCTCCAGTGTATAACCTCCAGGCCCCCCACCTCCAGTGTATAACCTCCGGCCCCCACCCCCAGTGTATAACCTCCTGCCCCCACCTCCAGTGTATAACCTCCAGCCCCCACCTCCAGTGTATAACCTCCTGCCCCCACCTTCAGTGTATAACCTCCAGCCCCCACCCCCAGTGTATAACCTCCAGGCCCCCCACCTCCAGTGTATAACCTCCAGGCCCCCCACCTCCAGTGTATAACCTCCGGCCCCCACCCCCAGTGTATAACCTCCGGCCCCCACCTCCAGTGTATAACCTCCAGCCCCCACCCCCAGTGTATAACCTCCTGCCCCCACCTCCAGTGTATAACCTCCAGCCCCCACCTCCAGTGTATAACCTCCTGCCCCCACCTCCAGTGTATAACCTCCAGCCCCCACCTCCAGTGTATAACCTCCTGCCCCCACCTCCAGTGTATAACCTCCAGGCCCCCCACCTCCAGTGTATAACCTCCAGCCCCCACCTCCAGTGTATAACCTCCAGCCCCCACCCCCAGTGTATAACCTCCAGCCCCCACCCCCAGTGTATAACCTCCAGCCCCCACCTCCAGTGTATAACTTCTGGCCCCCACCCCCCAGTGTATAACCTCCGGTCCCCACCTCCAGTGTATAACCTCCAGGCCCCCCACCTCCAGTGTATAACCTCCGGCCCCCACCCCCAGTGTATAACCTCCTGCCCCCACCCCCAGTGTATAACCTCCAGGCCCCCCACCTCCAGTGTATAACCTCCAGGCCCCCCACCTCCAGTGTATAACCTCCGGCCCCCACCCCCAGTGTATAACCTCCTGCCCCCACCTCCAGTGTATAACCTCCAGCCCCCACCTCCAGTGTATAACCTCCTGCCCCCACCTTCAGTGTATAACCTCCAGCCCCCACCCCCAGTGTATAACCTCCAGGCCCCCCACCTCCAGTGTATAACCTCCAGGCCCCCCACCTCCAGTGTATAACCTCCGGCCCCCACCCCCAGTGTATAACCTCCGGCCCCCACCTCCAGTGTATAACCTCCAGCCCCCACCCCCAGTGTATAACCTCCTGCCCCCACCTCCAGTGTATAACCTCCAGCCCCCACCTCCAGTGTATAACCTCCTGCCCCCACCTCCAGTGTATAACCTCCAGCCCCCACCTCCAGTGTATAACCTCCTGCCCCCACCTCCAGTGTATAACCTCCTGCCCCCACCTCCAGTGTATAACCTCCAGCCCCCACCCCCAGTGTATAACCTCCAGCCCCCACCCCCAGTGTATAACCTCCAGCCCCCACCTCCAGTGTATAACTTCCGGCCCCCACCCCCCAGTGTATAACCTCCGGTCCCCACCTCCAGTGTATAACCTCCAGCCTCTAGACCCCCCCAGTGTATAACCTCCAGCCTCTACACCCCATTGTATAACCTCCAGGCTCTAGACTCCCCCCCCAGTGTATAACCTCAGGCCCCCCGCACCCAGTGTATAACCTCGGGCCCCCCATGCCGCCATTACTACCATGTGGCAGAGCGGCCGGTGGTGCGCAGCTCCCTGATACCAGCACGGTCCTGTAATAGGAGCCATCAGGGTAACACGTCCGTCCATGACATTTCTTCCTCCTGAATCTTCCCCATCACCTGTGAGTGATATTATTGAGAAGTGGAAGGAACCGCAGGAACTCAGCCACAAAGTGGAGACCCCGTAACGTTACAGAGCGGGGGGCTGAGTGCTGAGGAGCAATAATGTCACCACGGCTCTGCTGACCCCATAAATGCAGAGTACAGACCTCTTCTAGAATAAACACTGCGACTCTTCTGGGAGCTTCATGGCCGAGCAGCTGCATGCAGCCGCACATCACCAAGCACAATGCCGAGCGTCGGATGTAGTGATGTAAAGCCGCCACCACTGGACTCTGGAGAAAATATGGTCGGTGCAGTGACGGGTAACACGTCTAAAACCCCTTGCAAAAATGATGGAATCACCGGCCTTGGAGGATGTTCATTCAGTTGTTTAATTTTGTAGAAAAAAAGCAGATCACAGACATGGCACAAAACTAAAGTCATTTCACATGGCAACTTTCTGGCTTTAAGAAACAAGAAATCAAGAACAAACAATCTGGTAGTCAGTAATGTTTAATTTTTTCAACCAAGCAAAGGGGAAAAATTATGGAATCACTCAATTCTGAGGAAAAAATTATGGAATCATGAAAAACAAACAAACAGAAAAACCCTCCAACACATCACTAGTATTTTGTTGCACCACCTCTGGCTTTTATTACAGCTTGCAGTCTCTGAGGCCTGGACTTAATGAGGGTCACACAGGACTCTTCATCAATCTGCCTCCAACCTTCTCTGATTGCTGTCCCCAGATCAGCTTTGCAGGTTGGAGTCTTGTCATCGACCATTTTCTCCAACTTCCACCAAAGATTTTCTATTGGATTGAGATCCGGACTATTTGCAGCCCATGACATTGACCTTATGTGTCTTTTTGTACAGTTTTTGCTCTATGGCAGGATGCATTATCATCTTGAAAAATGATTTCATCATCCCCAAACATCCTTTCAATTGATGGGATAAGAAAAGTGTCCAAAATATCAACATAAACTTGTGCATTTATTGAAGATGTAATGACAGCCGTCTCCCCAGTGCCTTTACCTGACATGCAGCCCCATATCATCAATGACTGTGGAGATCTGCATGTTCTCTTCAGGCGGTCATCTTTATAAATCTCATTGGAACGGCCCCAAACAAAAGTTCCGGCATCATCACCTTGCCCAATGCAGATTTGCGATTCATCACTGAATATGACTTTCATCCAGTCATCCACAGTCCACAGTCGCTTTTCCTTAGCCCATTGTAACCTTGTTTTTTTCTGTTTGGGTGTTAATGATGGCTTTCGTTTAGCTTTTCTGTATGTAAATCCCATTTCCTTTAGGCGGTTTCTTACAGTTCGGTCACAGACGTTGACTCCAGTTTCCACCCATTCGTTCCTCATTTGTTTTGTTGTGCATTTCCTGTTTTGGAGACATATTTGTTATGTGTTGAGTTCCCGCCTCTGCACAGGGGGAATCTCGGGCCATCTCCGCTGCGGTTCCCATTCTTCTCCAGCCACAGTGGAGCCTGCTCAGCGGAGACGTCGGTCCCAGCGTCTGGCTCAGGCAGATACTCTGCACATGGTTACTGCTGTTCTTCCCGGCTCTGCCATTGTAGCCTGTACTGATCAGCGGCAAGCAGACGTCTCTGGGACTAAGTCCTGCTATTTCCCCTTCTGAGCATGCCCAGGGTATGACCTCTCATTGGAGGTCGGGGGTCACATGCTCAGATACTGCAGCAGCTCCCATTGGTCCTCTAGGAAGTTCCTGATGTTGCTGCAGCTATAAAAGTTTTGCATGGCCACATGGCCATGCGCTAGTATCAACATGTGTATTAACTTTGCTATTGTGGTCACGGGCCGGCTGTATATGGACAGGGTTTAGCTGGAATAAGCCCCTAGAATACCGGCACCTCCGGTGAGAAGTTTTGTATGAATGTATTCAGGACTTGCTCATAACCTCTAGAATTCCGGTTCCACCGGAGAGGATTGTTTCGTGTGCTTCTCTGAGTCCGTGACCACTGACTGGTATCAGCTCAGCAGTTACCTATGTTCCCCTGTGACCTTAACAGGGCACAGCGTCTTCTTTCTGTGTGACTCTGTGAAGTAACAGAGTTCGCTTTTACCGCCATATAGTGCCGTCATTTGCTAGCAGCAGGTTCCTCCTGCATGGTGGACCCCAGGCCAATAATAACATGTATATTTACTCGGTGCCTTCCGCTAGCCCTAACAATATTGTTTTAAGTTTCCGGTCTTGACGCTTTGATGTCTTCCTTGGTCTACCAGTATGTTTGCCTTTAACAACCTTCCCATGTTGTTTGTATTTGGCCCAGATTTTAGACACAGCTGACTGTGAACAACCAACAACTTTTGCAACATTGCGTGATGATTTACCCTCTTTTAAGAGTTTGATAATCCTTTTCTTTGTTTCAATTGACATCTCTCGTGTTGGAGCCATGATTCATGTCAGTCCACTTGGTGCAGCAGCTCTCCAAGGTGTGATCACTCCTTTTTAGATGCGGACTAATGAGCAGATATAATTTGATGCAGGTGTTATTTTTAGGTATGAAAATTTACAGAGTGATTCCATAAATTTTCCCTCAGCATTGAGTGATTCCATAATTTTTCCCCTATGTTTGGTTAAAAAAGTAACCATTACTGACGACCACATTTTTTGTTCTTGATTTCTATTAGTGTTTCTTAAAGCCAGAAAGTAGAAATGACTTCAGTTTTGTGCCATGTCTGTGATCGGTTTTTTTTCTACAAAATTAAACAACTGAATGAACATTCTCCAAGGCCGGTGATTCCATCATTTTTGGCAGGGGTTGTATATCTACGTCTGATGGGTTTATTAATCAGTAATACTTAGATAAGATGACACAATAGATTTGCTGTAATCTTGTAATATGGAATCAATGTTACATCTAATATAAACTTATATTTGTTTTCTACTTTGTTTCTTTTTCTTACACTTTGAATCTACAATGTTCGGCTTCATGAACAACTAGTGTAAATCTATGACCTGTTTGCTTCATTCCAAGTCCTAATAATCCACTATCTTCATTTACCATAAGAGTAATAATCTCATCATCAATGCTGAAATGTGGATGATACTAACACGAGAGAGGAATCAATACCTGAAGTAATCAGCGGCGCAGAAGCTTCGTCCCTTTTACACCCAATAGACCTCAGCCAATTAATACCGACATGTCGGAGATTAGCATCACTTAGAGGAAATGTTCATCTCTGAGGACAAACATGAACCGGACTTAATTAAAAAGTGACAATAATAGATCATTTGTACATTTACTGCAGCCATAAAGGCATTATCATCAATAACGGGGGCAATGTACGGCGTGTAGGGGCGATAAGCAGATAAACGCATGGGAAGTGGAGAACATTGCGCCTCACAGATTTACTGAATATATAAAATATGCAAGAACATAAGAGTTCATTTTCAGTACAAATACCAGTATTATCTGCCGCTGCTGGGAGGGAGTCTGGGCTGTGGGACTTTAAAGGGGACTCCATCTACAGTTCCTGTCTAGTGCAGAACCGACAATCTCCGAGGTTCAACTTCTTCCCAGTAATTTTTGCTTATTGCTGATCACCCATCAATCCTGAGAGCGGCTCTTCAGAGTCCCGTCCTGAATGGGGCACATGCTGCACCTCTGCTCCATTTATGGTCTATGGGACGTGCATAGATATCGGACCACTGACGTTCCCCAGCAGGCCAATAGACAATGAGTGCAGAGGAGGATGAGCACCTCCGCTCCCTGATCTCAGGATCAGCAGTCAGACCCCAGTGTTCATCAACTTATTCCATACTTGATGGATAGGGCATAACTTTAGATTTCTAGAATAACCCTTTAAGTGTTTGAAACCCTTCTTCACTCCCTAATGATTTCTATGACTAAGGATGCATTGCAGAGAAGAAGAAAGAGCCGAGAGTGCACCACGACAGCAAAAGTTAAGTCTATGGTTAGTTGTATTATTTCTCCTATTTCTGCACAGTTCTTATCTTCCCCATCATGGTAGAGGAAGGAGTAACATTGACTTCAGATGCTTTCCCATCATGTTGATGTGATTATATACCTAAGAGAGGAGGCATAGGAAGGGGAAACCAAATGTGAGAGGATAAGGATAAACATACAAACCAACTGTACGCAGCAATCTACAGATCCAACTCCAAAACACTGAAATTGGTCTTTCACCACCAAACCAGGAAGTAGAACTATCACTGGCAACTCCCAAGTGCCAGTGCTTAATATGTATACCAGAGGGGAGTGACCAACACAGAACAGCTGAGACAATTCAGGATGGAGAACTCCAGGAGATCAACTGAAAGGATTATCCTTTTTATGACAGAGCAAAGGAAAAAAAACTGCACTTTTTAATAGGATGGTGAAGCAGTTCTAATCAGTAGAGGATTTTGTGTGACCAGACGTCACAACCTTCTGGCCTCTCTCTGGCATGGTATCCATGTGACAGTACCCCCCTCCTAAGAGATGACCTCTGGAACCTCAGAACAGGTTTATTTGGATGTGAAGAGTGAAAAGACAAGACCAACCTTATCACATGAGCTTCAGATGTTGATACCCACATTCTCTCCACAGGACTGTAACCCTTCCAATGTTCAAAATATTGAAGAGACCGGCATACAAATGCGATAATCGATAATCCTCGCTATCTGTGATTCCAGATTTCCACCAACAATGACTGAGTAAGGTGGTGGCGGAGATGGTTCAGAGGAAGCAATATATTTTTTGAGAAGTGATTGATAAAACACTTTATGAAGCTTAAAAGTGGGTGGCAAAGCAAGGCGAAACGCTGCAGGATTAACAACGGCAGCTATCTTATAGGGGGCGATGGACCGGGGCCCAGTTTCTAAGAAGGAAACGTGAACTTAATGTTCTTTGAGGACAACCACAGCAAGACACCAACACACAGGTCCAGACCCAGCAAGCGTCTCCGATCAGCCACACTCTTATACTTGGATCCCATCTTTTTCAATTTATTAAGAACACCTTGCCACACTCATGTAATGGATGAAGAAAACCGTTCCTCCTCCTGAAGAACGAATCCTATTGAAGGAGCAAAATTGTGGATGAAAACTGTAAGTCACAAAGAACAGGGACTTACCAGTAGTCTCATGATAACGATTATTCACAGCAAACTCAGCTATGTGTAAATAAGAAACCCAATCCTCCTGATTCTCCGACACAAAGCACCGAAGAAAAGTCTCAAGATTCCTGTTCACTCATTCAGTTTGCCCATTAGACTGTGGGTGAAAGGAGGATGAAAATGAAAGATGAATCCCTGAGAGAACACAAAACACCCTCCAAAATCTGGAAATAAATTGATTGGACTCAGCCAGAGAAACATGGTCAAGGTCATAATAGATAAGACCCAGAGCCAGAAAAAAATCCTTGATCGTCTGAAGTGCCTGGGAATCAAAGAGGAGATAAAATGCCCAGGCTCGAGGGTAACCCTGGCGAGGATCTCCACCCGTTGTTCCTTGGTACCCGAGGAATGAGGATGTAATCTAAAATAAAGTTTGCAGGCCTCCCTAAAATCCAAAAACTTAGCCTGGCCATCAGAGAACCTATCTGGCAAAGCGATGAGGGGCCGAGGTGTATAGAAAAACACTCAGACAGACAGGGGTAAACAGACAGGGATAAAAGACAACTACAATCATACAAATACACTCACAAAACAACAGAGTGGGAAACAGGGAAGTTATAGGAAGGGAAAACCAATCGTGAGAAGTTAAGGATAAACACAAAAACCAACTCCAAGCAGCAATCTCTAGAAAAACTCTTCAACCGGCAACTACAAACTCTGAACTTTCTCTTTCAATACCAAACCAGGAAGTAGAACTATCACTGGCAACTCCCAAGTGCCAGAGGCAATCATATATACCAGAGGGGAGCGGCCAAATCAGAACAGCTGAGACAGTTTAGGGTGGAGAACTCAAGGAGATCAACTAAACTGATTAACTCTTGCAATGTGAGAGCAAGGAAAAACCTGTACTGTTAAATAGGACTGTGAAATAGTTCTAATAAGCACAGGAGTTTGTGTAACCAGACGCCTTGATCTTCTGACTCCCTCTGTCGTGGTATCCTCGTGACAATATTGGTTACGACTGTTACCATCTGCTTACCTGTAGACACAAATGGTGAGGACACCAAGACATTATTAAGGCTGTGTTTGCGTTAAAGAGCTTTACAAGGGCTGGATTCAGTTCTAGGAGACCTCAGAGTGTTACATACGTAGAGCAATTGGGGGCTAATTCAAATTGCCAAAGTTTTGCTCATCACTATACGTTATGAAGTAATGGCACATATTAGTATTCATATACAGACGCTTCCTCTGCGCAGAAGTAAATTTTACAAGTCTTCTCGGCACAATTCCAACGCCCTGAGCGCTGATTACACTTGTGCTGTAGATATCGATTTCTGCTTGTTTCAGGAAATTGCGCCTTTCATCATTGATTATAAGATTCTTATACATTTGGGAAATGAACAATTTGCATCGTGAAGAGATTTTACTCCACTTGTTTATTACGTTGTACGGTTCCTGGACCCACAGCAGGAAATTACATGTTATTCTAAGGAAGGAATACTGCACATCTACGGTGATGGCGGCTTCCTATGTCTCTGGTCTAATTGAATAACATTATAAAGAGAAGCAGACACATCACATTTATAGACTGTGGATACAATGGTGGAGCCACATATTGCATGGCCACAGTCAGAGACATAAGAGGTTGGGAGAAGAATAAGCACAAATCCACGTATCTCTGCATAAACCATCCAGAGAGTGGAAAACTGGGTGACATCCCTGATAGGAACAGCGATATCTGTCTCCATATTTGCCTTACAGTATCTATTATCAAACCTAAGAGACCGGAGATATACAGGCAGCTCTGTATGCGGGGCTGGAAAGACGGGTCTCTTGGGTGTGGTTTAGTGATGCCGCCGGGTCTCTTAGGTGTGGTTTAGTGATGCCGCCGGGTCTCTTAGGTGTGGTTTAGTGATGCCGCCGGGTCTCTTAGGTGTGGTTTAGTGATGCCGCCGGGTCTCTTAGGTGTGGTTTAGTGATGCCGCCGGGTCTCTTGGGTGTGGTTTAGTGATGCCGCCGGGTCTCTTAGGTGTGGTTTAGTGATGCCGCCGGGTCTCTTAGGTGTGGTTTAGTGATGCCGCCGCGTCTCTTAGGTGTGGTTTAGTGATGCCGCCGGGTCTCTTGGGTGTGGTTTAGTGATGCCGCCGGGTCTCTTAGGTGTGGTTTAGTGATGCCGCTGGGTCTCTTGGGTGTGGTTTAGTGATGCCGCCGGGTCTCTTGGGTGTGGTTTAGTGATGCCGCCGGGTCTCTTGGGTGTGGTTTAGTGATGCCGCCGGGTCTCTTGGGTTTGGTTTAGTGATGCCGCCGGGTCTCTTGGGTGTGGGTTAGTGATGCCGCCAGGTCTCTTGGGTGTGGTATAGTGATGCCGCCGGGTCTCTTGGGTGTGGTTTAGTGATTCCGCCGGGTCTCTTGGGTGTGGTTTAGTGATTCCGCCGGGTCTCTTGGGTGTGGGTTAGTGATGCCGCCGGGTCTCTTGGGTGTGGTTTAGTGATGTCGCCGGGTCTCTTGGGTGTGGTTTAGTGATGCTGCCGGGTCTCTTGGGTGTGGGTTAGTGATGCCGCCGGGTCTCTTGGATGTGGGTTAGTGATGCCGCCGGGTCTCTTGGGTGTGGTTTAGTGATGCCACCCATTTTATCTCTCCTCGTGAGGTGGATTCTCAGTGAGCTTCGGTCTGACTTGGACAGGTGATGGTGCTGCAGATTAACACAGATGGAACTACAAATACTATACCAGGGGGACAGCAACAGGAGTAGCAAAAATGGAACCATGGAGACCGATGAAGCAGAGTTGTAATCCAGAAGGAGGAAGATTGAAGACACAAAAGAGCCCTTCAGCATGTCCACATGGACTTTTCCTCTCTGAACCCTGTTCACACAGGTAATATACAGATGATCAGGTTTTTAAATACATCAGATAGGGATTGCATACATCAGTTAGGACTGCTCTGATATGGGTATACCTTGACGTTTGGTGGAGCAGCTTAGTATACATTTTTTGCAAAAAACGTATCAACCAAATACCCTGTTTTTTACATCTTTTTACTAGCACTTGCAGATTACTGTTATTCTTTGAAACTGAGTGTTTTTGGTTCTACAATGCTCTTTTGTGTCTTCAAGTTTCTTGGTGGTGTGTGAGCATGTTCCTACAGACTTGTTCACTGTGTGAGTAGCCCATGTGTTCCTGTTTCCATAATTGTTCTCTTGTGTCTACAAGACTGGGGAGTTACCCACCACTCCTCTTGGGCTATCTGCACAAAAGCTGTTCCACTCAGCATGTCCACATGGACTTTTCCTCTCTGAACCCTGTTCACACAGGTAATATACAGATGATCAGGTTTTTAAATACATCAGATAGGGATTGCATACATCAGTTAGGACTGCTCTGATATGGGTATACCTTGACGTTTGGTGGAGCAGCTTAGTATACATTTTTTGCAAAAAACGTATCAACCAAATACCCTGTTTTTTACATCTTTTTACTAGCACTTGCAGATTACTGTTATTCTTTGAAACTGAGTGTTTTTGGTTCTACAATGCTCTTTTGTGTCTTCAAGTTTCTTGGTGGTGTGTGAGCATGTTCCTACAGACTTGTTCACTGTGTGAGTAGCCCATGTGTTCCTGTTTCCATAATTGTTCTCTTGTGTCTACAAGACTGGGGAGTTACCCACCACTCCTCTTGGGCTATCTGCACAAAAGCTGTTCCACTCAGCATGTCCACATGGACTTTTCCTCTCTGAACCCTGTTCACACAGGTAATATACAGATGATCAGGTTTTTAAATACATCAGATAGGGATTGCATACATCAGTTAGGACTGCTCTGATATGGGTATACCTTGACGTTTGGTGGAGCAGCTTAGTATACATTTTTTGCAAAAAACGTATCAACCAAATACCCTGTTTTTTACATCTTTTTACTAGCACTTGCAGATTACTGTTATTCTTTGAAACTGAGTGTTTTTGGTTCTACAATGCTCTTTTGTGTCTTCAAGTTTCTTGGTGGTGTGTGAGCATGTTCCTACAGACTTGTTCACTGTGTGAGTAGCCCATGTGTTCCTGTTTCCAGAAGGAGGAAGAGCAGACGCAATGTTACTCACCTGTCCCAGGTCTGGAGTCTGCTCCCTTAACCCTGGTCCACTAAACTTTATCGTGCTCCACATCGGGCATTGCAAGTAATCTGGCGTTCTGCTATATGATTATCTGCCTAAGCCTATATAAGCCCAATAAGACACACACCTTTGTCTTGATATTAGGTCTCTTAGTTTGTCGGTGCACCATGACCTGTTTCTGGCTTCCAGTACCTCTGCTGCCTGTCTGTGGTCCCCAGGACGTCTCCTTGAGGCTTCCATTACCTATGCTACATGTCTGAATTATCTGGTTTGCCTGCTGCTTCCGTTACCACTGCTACTTATTTTCAGTTTCCAGTACCTCTGCTGCCTGTCTGCTGAATCCAGGATGTATCATGTCAACCGAGAGGAACTAGGACTTTGAGGATCTACCTAACCTAGTGAGCCTGACACTCAGTTATGTAGTTGAGCTGTGTTTGCAGAAGAATCCAACGTCGAGCTGAAACCATGGTATAATAGATCAGCTGCAGAGCTCAGTTTGTCACAGAGTCCAATACAGGGCTGATAAGTGGAAGAGCAGAGACCAAGCAGAATAGGTTTGTCTCAAAGTCCAAGCAGGTTCTTCAACTACTGGAATAGATGTGATATAACGATGTAGAAGAGCTGGGTTTGTTAGGAAGGTTTAATAGTATAGAAAGGAAGTCCACACCAGCAACTATCTGAATACTCAGGCAGCAGACCACCATCTGAGCCAGCCTAAAAGGTCTGCTGATGTCAGAGTCGCCATGAAAACGCAACTCATTGATAAAAAGTGGGAAAGAGGAGGAGGACAGCGCCAGTGCTAAATTCCAGGAGAGATGATTGGCATCATCGATAATTCATTTCATGCCTCCAAACATTGGAGTCTCAAAACATCGGAGATAGAACAAATCACCAAACTTTCTAGAAATGGCCCCATTTATGTAAAAGTGTATACGTCCCACCTATTTGTTGACCCTTTTATGAGACCGTCCACGCCATGCAAAGCTGTCAGCAAAGTAGACATAGAGACAGACGGCCCCTTCCTAATATCATACCCCCTCATCCCACCCCAACGTCTATATTATATTTTTACCTGACACTAATGCAATCTCTATTCTAATAAGTGACCTTGTTCTACAAACTTCTAAATAACAGGTCAGATATGTTGCTAAAGCATTTTTATATGTTTCACCTTCTTGTAATCGCTGCTCATTAGTAGGGTCTAGGTCCTGAGACACCCACCAATTACTGAGGCGAGCATATAGGCGATGTGCTGAGCCTCTGTAGGAACCCCTCTGACCTATGGTTTCACTGATTAGTGGGGGTCTCAGGACCTGGACCCACAACAATTATCAAAAATGGTTTCAAGGTTTATCTTAATTGATCATGATGTCGTCTGCTGCTGGCTGCGCCCTTCACCTTTGACTGTAGGAGGTTGCTGTACATATAAGCAATTAAATCCTTTACTGAAAGTTACAATGAAACAAGCAATGAACGTTCGTCAACTACGCTCTTAGCTGTAGGGAAAATAAGAAGGAATAATGTCGAGTGAACAAGCCGGCGATACAGAAGTCATTTCATTCCAGAGCCACAGACCTGGAGGGCGAAACAATGCTAGAGAATTAATATTTAACCCCTGGCATTCAAAAACATTGAAAATAAACAACAATGTATCAAATCCTGCTACATATTGATAATACAGAGATACTTTCTGCCGTATCGGTGCAGCATCGCCGTTGGGGGCATCTTCTATTCTAATGACAGGAATTCCCCGTCGGAGAGCAGATTCCCCTCTCGGTGCGAGGTCCAGAGCCGACGTATCACTCACACCCCGGATATACAAACTGCAGAATGTATAATAATAATAATCCGAGATGGAGCAGCACAAAAAGTTTCCAAGTTTTATAAAGTTGTGCAGCGTCCTACTAGTGATTCAGTGTAAACTGGAGGCTTGGAGCAAATGAAAGGATAAAATTTACCACCGGGAACTGTTAAAGGCAAAAGTAAATTGTTAAAACCTCAGTTTTTCATCTCTCTTCCCTTCTCAGTTCTATGAAGCCGGAGCTGTCAATCAAAGAAGAGGGGGTGGAGGGAAAACAAGTAGGTGGGAAGGTGCACCTAAACAAGTAGGTGGGAAGGTGCACTTAAAGGGAACCTGTCACCTGAATTTGGTGGGACTGGTTTTGGGTCATATGGGCGGAGTTTTCGGGTGTTTGATTCACCCTTTCCTTACCCGCTGGCTGCATGCTGGCTGCAATATTGGATTGAAGTTCATTCTCTGTCCTCCATAGTACACGCCTGCACAAGGCAAGATTGCTTTTCACAGGCGTGTACTATGGAGGACAGAGAATGAACTTCAATCCAATATTGCAGCCAGCATGCAGCCAGCGGGTAAGGGAAGGGTGAATCAAGAACCCGAAAACTCCGCCCATATGACCCAAAACCAGTCCCGCCAAATTCAGGTGACAGAGTCCCTTTAAATATCTGCCTGCTCCATGATGCACCGAGCGCCTGGGCTTGAATTCAACAGTCATTCCCTTTAAGAGGCATAAAGTAGGTAAAATTGGTTAACAAGAATAAAGGTAAAGGCTGCAAATTTATGTTTCAAATCTACTCACAGCAGAAGTTGGGGCAAAAAAATGCAAAAATTGCCAAAACGATCGCAACCTTGTCACCTTAACATTGTGATATTACTGGATAATAGAACTTAACACGATTACTGTTTCATGTGGATTAATGAAACTCCAGACTTATTCATTTCACTGCATATTAAAGTCAGATGTAAAATAAGGCAGCACCGAGGATTGTCAGCAGCTCGCAGCGACCAGACATAACATCTGGATTACTACTCGGCAGCACACTGCGACTATGGGATCACTTACAATTCAGCCAGGAGCTGAGATGTTTCTCCATAATGTTCTTCATTTCTACAGAAAGTTGAAATCTTATCTTTAAAATCCTTGATGAAGACTTTAGAAATATCAGTTTTGTCCCTGTAGAAACGATATGATTATTGCAATCCAATGTAAAGTAGCAGAACCTAAGGACTTGTATATTCGCCATATTATGGACCAGAGAAATGAGGACGCCGCGTTCCACCTCGCGACTCCAACTTCCTCCAGAACTTATGAGAACACAGAGCTGCATGTTGTATCAGACAATATAATATGAAGGTCTCGTAGCCCAGAATCCGTGCTATACATAGACACTATGTAGCCACAAAGGTGGGCCGATGACCCTGCAATACAGAATCCCATGGATGCCGCATTCAGGCTGCGTGAAGAGAGAATTACGTGAGCAGGAACTGTTAAATAACAAAGGATGGAAACCAAAGGAAGATGTTCCCTATGACTTCCTCCATCCTTCTGAATAACCCTTATCTTATGCTGACTACATCCTTACATCATCAAAATCAATAAGATCCATCAAAATATAAATGGCCCAATCATGAGAATAATTTGGACTCGTCTGTTACATCTTTGCAAACTACAGTCTCTAACATTCTCTTTTATTCTCTATCCGGCCCTGACCACCATGACGTTTAATTCCAGCCATAGCATAGTTCAGCAGAGAACGTCTTTGGATAGATAAGAGATAAATAGATAGATAGATAGATAGATAGATAGATAGATAGATAGATAATAGATAGATAGATACATAGATAGATAGATGATAGATAGATAGATAGATAGATAGATAGATAGATAGAAAGATAGATAGATAGATAGATAGATAGATAGATAGATAGATAATAGATAGATAGATAGATGATAGATACGACTGACAAATAGATGAATAGATAGACAATGGACAGATGGAAAAAGGATAATCATGGCAAAAAAAAGTTTTCTGCCAATTAAACTTTTCTTCTTGATTTGTCTCAACTTCAGCAATTCCTTTGAAACTTTATTGGTCACAAGAACATAAAAGAAAACTTGACAGTAGCAGGTGGAGAGTGTGCACAAACCTGATAACAGGAAAGTTGTGCTAAATAAAAAATATGCAATTTCTAAAGAAAAATTATGCTTTGCTTAAATCACAAAAATTTTCCAAGTTTTCAATTTTCAGAAGAACCATAAATAAATACATTTACATTATCGCCACAAAACACAGATAAACTAAGAGTAGCAGGAAGACACTACTAATTATACAATAGGTACTACTAAGACCTCTCCGAGAAATTACATGAATCTATAAAAATGCAAAAAAGACATAAGTACTGCGCAAGAAAGAAGAAGGCGCTCTTATCACTACAGCTCAAATGCAGAAAAAAAGTATATTTTATTCACCAGAAACATAAGAGACAAAACCAGAGAAAACATTGAAGTATCCAAACACCGATGCAAAGACACTGATACAAAGTATCATAGGATGGCAACAACATAACCTGAGCGCTTCTTTACCAAGATAAGGTGAACACCACGGTCACATATTAGTACACGAATATGACCAATGTTAATGTTCATTAATCTCATGTCTCCTACCTTCAAGAGCTAAGAAGAGAAAAATAATTATGTATATTCTTAATCTACACTCTTAAACATTGAAATTATAGAGAAAGTGTTGGAATGATGAAATCACAGGGCGGCGACGTCACTGATCTGCAAGTGATGGAAAAACATCTCGATCTCTCCTGTCTGGAGTGTGAGCCACGTGCAGAAATCTCGGCGCCTCCGGCCTTGTTTGCCATCACTGAGGTTATTAATGGTCATCTGAGGAAGGTTCTGTGTTGTGAATTCCGCTCTTGGGCTCCCTCCGGTGGTTGTAAGTGGCACTTTTGTGAGTTCTGCTATTGGGCTCCCTCCGGTGGTTTTAAGTGGTATGGCTGCTCCTTGGATTTAGCAGTCTGCAGCTGCTTCCACTGATTGTCTTTCTGCTCGGCTATTTATGCCTGGCTCTTCCTTCAGCCAGTGCCACTTGTCAATGGTTCCTGGTTGGATTCACATCTCTCTTGGATTTCCCTGTTATACTGACCAGTTCAGCAAAGTTAAGTCCTTGCTTTGCTCTTTTCTGTCCACAGGTTGTGGACTTATCCGTTCTGTGCTTTCTTTGTTTGTCCAGCTTGTCAGTATGGATTTATTCAGTGAAGCTGGAAGCTCTGGGAAGCAGATTTACCCTCCACACCTTTAGTCAGGTGTGGAGATTTTTGTAAACTCTGTGTGGATTTTTGTAGTGTTTTATACTGACCGCACAGTATTCCATCCTGTCCTGTCTATCTAGCTAGACTGGCCTCCTGTGCTACATCCTGGTTTCATTCTGTGTATGTCTTTTCCCTCTCCACTCACAGTCATTACTTGTGGGGGGCTGTCTATCCTTTGGGGATTTTCTCTGAGGCAAGATAGTTTTCCTGTTTCTATCTTTAGGGGTAGTTAGTTCTCAGGCTGTGACGAGGTGCCTAGGGAGTGACAGGAGCATCCCACGGCTACTTCTAGTGTTGTGTTGAGCTTAGGGACTGCGGTCAGTACAGGTACCACCTCTTTCAGAGCTCGTCCCATGTTGCTCCTAAACCACCAGTTCATAATAGTTCTGCTGCTGAATGTACAAATCATCAGGATCCGCTGCTGACAGCTCCTGCGTAATCACCGACCAATGACCTCCCCAATGTGCCTGATGGAGACAAGTCTGGAGACGCTGCCATCAGCTCCTGTGTAATCACCGACCAGTGACATCCCCAATGTGCTCGATGGAGGCAAGACTGAAAGACGCTGTCAGGAGCTCCTGTGTAATCATCGACCAATGATGTGCCCGATGTGCTAGATGGAGACAAGTCCGGAGACGCTGCTGGCAGTTCCTGTGTAATCACCGACGAATGATGTGCCCGATGTGCTAGATGGAGACAAGTCCGGAGACGCTGCCATCAACTCCTGTGTAATCACCGACCAGTGACATACCCAATGTGCTCGATGGAGGCAAGACTGGAAGACGCTGCCAGGAGTTCCTGTGTAATCACCGACCAATAATGTCCCCGATGTGCTAGATGGAGACAAGTCCGGAGACGCTTCCAGCAGCTTCTGTGTAATCACCGACCAATGATGTGCCTGATGTGCCCGATGGAGACAAGTCCGGAGACGCTGCCAGAAGCTCCTGTGTAATCACCGACCAATGATGTGCCTGATGTGCCCAATGGAGACAAGTCCGGAGACGCTACCGGCAGCTCCTGTGTAATCACCAACCAATGATGTGCCTGATGTGCCCGATGGAGGCAAGTCCGGAGACACTGCCGGCAGCTCCTGTGTAATCATCGACCCATGATGTGCCCGATGTGCTAGATGGAGACAAGTCTGGAGATGCTGAAGACAGCTCCTGTGTGATCACCGACCAATGATGTCCCCAATGCGCCCAATGGGAAATATGTCCATAGATGCTGCAGCCTCAGGAGCAGGTCCAGGCCAAGCAGATGGTTCATAGTAGTACAAGGAACATGCACCCTGGTGATATCATGTGGAAAAGTGTCTTGGGACACTTTGGAGAAATGGCTGCACTGCTGGTTCTGAGGGTCAGAGAAGACTGAAAAAAATGGGAAAAAATATTTTACCTCCTTATTCCTGTGTTGTTGGTCTCCTGTTTCATTTTTATATCTTCTCTCCTCTTCCTTCCCAGCTGACAATATGGCCATTCTTCCATAGGTCCCATGATATCCTGTGGGGTGCGGTGCAGGTCAATGATGTTTGTCCGTCACATGTGCCATTTGGGGCCTAATGAAGGATGTCACCATTTAGACCTGGAAAAAAGAAGACAGAGAAGCTGATTGGAGGCCCGGCGGTGGCAAGGGATGATGAGGGGTGAGTATAAGATTTGTTTTAAACCCTTCCAAGCAGATTTTATTCTTACTGTATTTATTCAATATGAATCTAATTTTCTGGCCAATTTCTTGTGAATCTGCTGAATTATAATTTCACCAAATTCACTCATCAGCCTAGTACCAAAGACCAACAAAAATGATAAAAATCTGTGTTTACAGGGGAAAATAGAGCAACGTGAAAAAATGTGTAGTTACAGTCATGCAGGCAGGAAGAGATCACAAAGACGAAGCCAAGGAGCGTGGGAAGAACGAAAACCCCTGAGGAAGCCAGATAAGTTCTGGGGATACACATGGGGCCCTGTCCACTATGGAACTTTAGAAATCGCTTTGAACTTAAGCTTTAAATGGATTGTATCAGTATCGATTTTACATCCTGCATTCTGTATACCATGTGTGTAAGGAGCCCCGCGTCCTCGGAGGGGTCCGGCCTTCTGTAATATGCTGTGACTGCGGCCTTACGGAAAGTCGCCAAATCAGGTCAATGAAACATTTTTTTTCACTATATATAAATTTCAAGGCCACTTGATCTGATGATCCAATGTTTCTTCATATCTGCCCCGAACATAACAAAGAATCCACATCTATAGAAGTAATAGACAAGTGACATTACAGATATGAAGTACTAAGATACAAAGTGTCTCTGTTGCTATGGAAACTGTAAGTTAGGATTAAGTTAGGGAATGATGAAGAAACAAGGAAGGATAGAGGGAATGAAAAATGGAAGGAAAGAAAGGAAGGAAAGAGGAATAAGGTGAAAAAACGAGAGGGTGGAAAAATGGAGGGAGGGAGGAAGGAGGGAGGGAAGGAAGGAAGGAAGGAAGGAAGGAAGGAAGGAAGGAAGGAAGGAAAAAAGGAAGGAAGGAAGGAAGGAAGGAGGAAGGGTCAAAGGAATTATTGAAGGGAAGAGGGGCAGCAGAATGGAGGGATGAAAGAAGGAAAGAGGGAAGGAAGGGAGAGACAGAGGTAGGGAGGAAGGAAGAGAGGAACAATGGGAGGAAAGAAGGAAAAGAGAAAAAAAGGAAAAAGCAAAGAAGGAAGGGAGCAAAGGTGAAAGGAAGGAAGGACAGAAAGTAGGGAAAAATTAAGAAAAGAAAGCAGGAAGGTAAAAAGGAAAGAGCAGAATAAAACTCAGCTTAATATTTGGTTGCACTCCTTGTGAATAAATAAATGCAATCATTTGCTTCCTATAACTATCAACAGCACCTGTTACTTTCCACAGGTGAGTGTGAACGAGCATCACATGCTGGAAACAAAGATGTTACCCATAATTGTGGAAAAGTGCCAACAATTGTACTGCCCATTTTGAGGGTTTGGTGTGAAATTATGTCCAATTTGCCTTTTTTCTCTGTTTTTTTTCTGTTGTTACAATACACACAAAGGAAATAAACCTGGGTATAAGAAAGCATTTGTAATTGTGATACCGTATATACTCGAGTATAAGCCGAGATTTTCAGCCCAAATTTTAGGGCTGAAAGTGCCCCCCTCGGCTTATACTCGAGTCACGGTAGCGGTGGGGTCGGCAGGTGAGGGGCTGAGGGCGCTGAGGTATACTTACCTAGTCCCAGCGATCCTCGCGCTGTCCCTGCCGTCCCACGGGCTTCGGCGCTGCAGCTTCTTCCCCTCTTCAGCGGTCACGTGGGACCGCTCATTACAGAAATGAATAAGCGGCTCCACCTCCCATAGGGGCGGAGCCGCTTATTCATTTCTCTAATCAGCGGTGCCGGTGACCGCTGATAGAGAAAGAAGCTGCAGCGCCGAAGACAGGAGGGGACAGCGCGAGGATCGCCAGGACTAGGTGAGTATGTTATATTCACCTGTCCTCGTTCCAGCCGCCGGACGCCGATCCATCTTCCCGGCCGGCGCCTCCATCTTCCCGGCGTCTGCGCTCTCTGACTGATCAGGCAGAGGGCGCGATGACGCATATAGTGTGCGCGGCGCCCTCTGCCTGATCAGTCAGAGCAGAGACGCCGGGAAGATGGAGGCGCCGGAACGAGACGCCGGGAGCTGCAATCAAGGGAGGTGAGTATGTGGTTTTTTTTTTTTATTGCAGCAGAGATTTATGTGGAGCATCTATGGGGCACAGTGAACGGTGCAGAGTACCGTATAAGGCACAGCTAGGGGGCACAATGAACGGTGCAGAGCACCGTATAAGGCACAGCTAGGGGGCACAGTGAACGGTGCAGAGCACCGTATATGGCACATCTATGGGGCACAGTGAACGGTGCAGAGCACCGTATATGGCACAGCTAGGGGGCACAATGAACGGTGCAGAGCACCGTATATGGCACATCTATGGGGCACAGTGAACGGTGCAGAGCACCGTATATGGCACAGCTAGGGGGCACAATGAACGGTGCAGAGCACCGTATATGGCACAGCTAGGGGGCACAGTGAACGGTGCAGAGCACCGTATATGGCACAGCTAGGGGGCACAATGAACGGTGCAGAGCACCGTATATGGCACAGCTAGGGGGCACAGTGAACGGTGCAGAGCACTATATGGGGCACAGCTATGGGGCACAGTGAACGGTGCAGAGCACTATATGGCACAGCTATGGGGAAATATGAACGGTGCAGAGCACTATATGGCACAGCTATGGGGAAATATGAACGGTGCAGAGCACTATATGGCACAGCTATGGGGAAATAATGATCTATTTTTATTTTTGAAATTCACCGGTAAATGCTGCATTTCCACCCTAGGCTTATACTCGAGTCAATAAGTTTTCCCAGTTTTTTGTGGCAAAATTAGGGGGGTCGGCTTATACTCGGGTCGGCTTATACTCGAGTATATACGGTAATTAGAGATGGGCGAACCCGAACAGTAAAGTTCAGTGTAAGTACCGAGCACCTGCTGTTTTACTGTTTGGAAACGGACACCGAACATGGAATTCTCCAAAACGTCAGTGTTACTGTTTGGGTTTGGCCCCCGGACACCAGGTGTTTTTCGCGCTGTCATGCGCATGACAGCGTGGCAAACACTGCTTCTGATTAGTGGTAAATTCATCCCGGCCGGTTAGAGAGCCACGGTTCACACTCAGTCAAATGACAATGTGAGAGCTCAGCTGTGATCGGAGGTATAAAGTTTATCTCCGGTCACTGGTGTCGGGTCATGGGACTACTGCTCCTATCAGCCAACGCCTGCTGCTGCTAATAACAGTGAGAGAAGCCAACGGCTGATGGGAGAATTCATCAGTCAGTGCCAATGCTGTAAATAAATGAAAATGGTGGGTTTCCCTGTATATTTGATAACCAGCCAGGCAAAAACTCACAGCTGGGTGCTGCAACCCTCAACTGTCAGCTTCAGCAAGGCTGGTTATCAAGAATAGAGGAGTCCCCATGCTGTTTTTTTTTAACTATTTAAATAAGTAATTTAAAAAAAACGGCATGAGGTCCCCCCATTTTTCACAACGACCCTTGCTAAAGCAGACATCTGGGGGCTGATATTCTCAGGCTGGTAAGGGGTCATGGATATTGCCCCCAGCCTAAAAATAGCAGCCTGCAGCCGCCCAGAAAAGGCATCTATTAGATGTGCCAATTCAGGCACTTTACCCAGCTCTTCCCACTTGTCCTGTAGCGGTGGCAAGTGGGGTTCATATTTGTGGGGTTGATGTCACCTTTGTATGGTCAGGTGACATCAGGCCCACTGCTTAGTAATGGTGCTGCGTCTATAAGAACCCATCTATTACTAATCCTATAGTTACATGGTAAATAAAGACAAACCAGAATAAAGTCCTTTATTAGAAATAAAGCAAAACACAGTTTTCTATTAGCCTCTTCTGCTCTCACTATTATTAGCGGCAGCAGGCGTCGGATTATGGGAGCAGTAGTCCCATCAGCTGACACCAGTGACCGGAGGTAAACAGTATAGCTCCGATCACAGCTGGCTTTTGACAATGTGGGAACCGCGGCTCTCTGACTGGTGATGATTTTGTCGCCGATCAGAAGCGGAGTTTGCCGTGTTGTCATGCACATGACAGCATAGCAAACACTGGACGTTTGGGCCCCCATGCAAGTGAATGGGGTCCGGGTACCCGAACTCAAACTTTTTGTAACTGTTCGGCCGATCATGGCGTACCCGAACATCCAGGTGTCCGCCCATCTCTGGTGATAATGTTCTGAGAGAAATACTGTATGTGAGGGGAGATATGTGTCATGGAGATTTCTTTCCTCCGTGATCTAGAAACCCATAAGTTTATTTTCCGCATGCTATCTGCAGAAGGAGTTAAGCGGCCATGTTATGGGTGGGTTTTTAGGTGAGTAGGTAAGAGATGGGTGGGACGTCTGATCACCATATCTCCACCTCAAGGGTGTGGCTGGGGAAACAAATGTCCAGACAGTTTTTTTTTCCTCTGTGTTGTGTGGAGGGAAGGAAGTTTCCATAGCTCCTGTGAGAGCTGCCATTACATGCATTGTCCCAGAACTACTGGGCAGGACTGTGTATGAACGGTGTGTTTTCTTTTGAGCTGGTCAGGCTGTTCTTCTGTTACCATTTTGGGTTTTTGGTTTATGATACAATAAACCACCCAGAGTCTTTAACCCCACGTGTGCCTGTGTCTACCTCATGGAGCAGCTAACGAGCCGACAGTGCAGGATCGGGAGGAGCAGCTGACAACCTCCTGGACATAATAAAGAGGCTGGTTGTCAGCAGTAACAGGTGATGAGCTTGTACTGTAGTATACGGTGTGTGGTCACATGCCATTATATCAGTGATGTCTTCACCAGAGGCTGACAACCTCTCACATAGGATAAACAAGCAAGTTGTCAGAAACCGAGAACAAAGCTGTGACCACCTCTCCGACATGTCCAATATGTTCTCCCTTCTCGTTTTCCTGTTTTTCTCCTGAGGTTAATTACTTTGAACAGTAAGATGTGAACGATACATTTCAGGAGCTCGTCCTCCATCAGAGATCGGGGCGAGAGTGAAGGACAAGCAGCGGAGATAATGAAGGTTCAGTGAGGAGCACGGAGGATGCGCTGGGACTTTCCTGAGGAAATGTTTAGAATTCATGAAGAGCAATACAGAAAATATTTGTTTACCGCACGAGTCCAGGGAGCGGCGCGAGTCTGAACGAATGTTTGTTTCTTGGTAATTTCCATCCTCGGCCTTCTGATACTGTAACAGTGGAAGAGAAGCAGCAGCAGGAAATTCTTCTCACTTCTTATCGTTCCAGCCCTATAGTAAATATTTTATGTTTCTTTCTTCAATTATAAAATAAACTCCAATTTTATTTACTTTTTATAAGTCAGATGGGAAACAACACAAACATTAAACATGTTCAGAACCTGGCTTTGATCATCTTTGATTTTGGTTCCTTCGCTGCAGATAAACATCACATTTTTTTTCCAATATTTTTGCTTCTGATAATATTCAAACGCTTCTTTTATTAGATGTAAAATACACGGCATGCACTTATAACATGTCCTTTGTAATCCCTTTGGCCACGTTCACACTATGAGTATTTGGTCAGTATTTTACATCAGTATTTGTAGCCAAAACCAGGAGTGGGTGATAAATACAGAAGTGGTGACGAGTTTCTATTCTACTTTTCCTCTGATCGTTCCTCTCCTGGTGTTGGTTAGGCCTGTCCCACACGTCCATATAATTCCAGTACCGGAAAAATCAGTACCGGAGTTATCCGTGTCCGTGTGCTCACGTGGCACATCAGTGTGGCACACGTGCGGCAGCCATGTACCGTCCGTGTGCCAACTGGGTACCACACGCACCGTGCAGGAGACAGCGCTACAGTTAAGCGCTGTCCCCTGCTTTGGGTGCTGAATCCAGAATTCATTTCTTCTCTCCAGCAGCTGGAGCAAAGGAATGAAAAATCATTTTTTTTTTTTTTTTTTAATTTTTGTTGTTAAAATAAAGTTCCTGGTAATCTCCCCCCTCCCTCCCTCCCCCTGTGCGCCCGCCCGCTGGCATTAAAATACTTACCCAGCTCCACCGATGCATCCTCTCAGCTCTTCCTGTATGAGTGGTCACGTGGTGCCACTTATTACAGTGATGAATATGCGGCTCCACCGATATCGGAGGTGGAGCCGCATATTCATGACTGTAATCGGCGGCCCCACGTGACCGCTCATACAGTAGAAGGTGCGGCCAGGACAGAAAGCAGTGCCAGCCAGCGAAGGAGCCGGGTGAGTATTTTAAGAACAGCGGGGGGTCGCACAGGGGGTAGGAGGGGGTTGGGCACATGGATATTTATTTTAAACACGATTATTCATATCTTCTGTACAGCAAACGCTGCTGCAGGGAAGATATGAATGGCAGCTTCAGCAGCAGATGCAGGGGACAGCGCTAAACTTTAGCGCTGTCTCCGGCACGGTGCGTGTGGTACCCAGTGGGCACACGGGCGGCACACGTGTGCCACACGTGTGCCACACTGACGTGCCACAGAAACGCACGGGCCCATGGACACGGATAATTCCGGTACCGATTTTTCCGGTACCGGAATTATCGGGACGTGTGAGACTGGCCTTAAACAGGTTGCCTAGCCACAACATCCCTTTCTCATATGGCTTGGGGGATCATCACACAGAGTGGGTCCCCTTTATAAAAGTGTCGAGTTAGTAACGAAAATAGTCTCCAAAACCCCGGGAACCCGGAACCAACCTGCAGTAAATATATTCAGTATATACAGACATTCTGGACGTACACATATCCTAACGATGGACTATTATTGTGTGGTCATGGGAAATAACCCCAATTAGTAGGACAAATTAATTACATCACCATTAATTGAGAACAAAAGGATGCAGGAGGACGGTTTGGATAATCATATATTCTTCTAAAAATGTTAGGAACACTGCCATGGTTGTCTAGCAGCTGCACATGGAAAATGCAGATGTGGTCATTTTCTTGGGACAGGTGGTAATTCCTGTGGTCGGACCCTGACAGATTAGGAAAAGACAGCAAATTCCTATATTGCTCTATGATATAACTGATCGACACTTTGTGTTGTTAGAAAACTGTAAAATGAGTTCTGTTTCATTATATCTTGTACATTACACATTGTATCGCTCTACAGCAGGACCGGACCAGTCATCCTACATTACATCCTCTGACTCCATCTTTCAACCTTTCTTCTTCTATAAATTTATATAACTAATTATGGAACACAAACCTGGAACAGTGAAGGCTATTGGAAGAAATGTGTAAGTAATGAAAGTGCAAGGTTAACCCTGCTGTTCTGTTCGGTCTGGGGAGACCTATTTTGAACTTTGGTATTTTTTGAGGTGTTCAAGATGCGGTTCTGAAACTTGTGGTTGATTGACTTAAATGAGGATGGGTCGGTCGGCCACGGGTTTCAGAGCCGCATCTTGAATATTTTAAAGAATATTGAAGTTCAAAGTCGGTCATTTTTGACCAACAGAACAGCAGGGTTATACATAACACCGGGGTCACCGACACCAGGAACATCGCTGGAAGCGGCAACGGAGCCGACACTTCTGCCGCTATACCTCATTGCATGTGTTAAATGGATAAGGCAAGAAATTATGAATTGCGAGCCGGGGCAGGAAGAATGATCACGACCTCTGTGACCGTATGAAGATGTGACTGTACACTGTGGAAGCCAGAAATACACGGCTCTTAGCAGATAATATGTATCGCTTTCAAATAATATCGCTACAATTATTGTCTTAATCAATATACTCTACAACTTACCCAAATATCAGAGAGGAACATTTCCATTAATATTTCAAATAAATCCATCCTGAAATCCATGTAAGTGCTCCATCACTTACAGCAGCATTTATATTTTTCACTGTGTTTCTTTGAAAGAAATGCAATGTTTCTAAAATCTCATCAGAGTTCGTATTTTTCTTTCCGTTTTCATCCTAATGTGTTTTCATTGAAATGAAGCATGTGAAATATTTTAGCATTTTACTGCATGAACTCCCCACTGAGATCAAAATGGCTCAGCACCATAAAAGATGCATTAAAACTGCAACGACAAACACTACATACAAAGCGTCTCTTACGTGGATTTAAACAAGCATTTATATTGCAAATTAATGTAAATTCTTGACCTTCATTGATATTTTATATTCCCAGAAAGCGGTTTTACAAACTTAAAAAAAGGGGCAGTGTTAAACAAGTAGCAAAAAAAAAGAAACTTCGTTGGCTCAACTGAAACACAGGTGCATGGATCGGGTGTGGCACCACTGACGTGCAAAAAAGGGGAAAAATACAGCACTCTGGGAGGGGAACAAAGGTGAATAAAACCAACTTTATATTCACAACCAAACTGACAAATACAGCACAAGAAAACACCAATCTGATGCGTTTCAAATGCGGAATGTACTCTTAATCGTAGCAGTATTCGGGTAAGTTCACACAGAGCGTTTTTGCTGCTTTTTTATCTGCAGCAAAACCTGATTTCTTGGCAGCAAAGAAGCTGCGTCAAAAACCCAGATTTTTTGGTGCATCTTTTTTGGTGCGTTTTTTGGGCTAACTCGTGCCTCTTTGTGCATAGTGCCCCCATGACTTTTCTGCAGAAAAAACTCTACAAATAAAATTATACCTGCATTTTTGCAGCGTTTTTTCAACACCCATTCAAGCCAATGGGTGAAAAATGCTGCAAAAATGCTGAAAGAAGTGACATGCTCTATGTCCATAAAAAGCAGCAAAGCACAGAATCCTGATGACACAAAAAAACAATGTGCGTGCATGAGATTTCTGAAATCTCATAGGCTTTGCTGGTACTGAAAAAGCAGCTGAAAATTAACATTAAAAAACGGAGAGAAAAAATGCAGCAAAAAAAGCTCTGTGTGAACTTAACCTTAGGCTATGTGCACACATAGGAAATGTGGTGCAGAATTTTCTGCACAAAATCCGCATCTCCTGGCAGAATCCTCAGCTGCAGATATGCTGCGGGTTTTATGCGGATTTTGTGTGGATTTTACGCGGTTTTTGCCACTGCGGATTTCTATAATGGAGTCGTGCAGAAGCGCTGCAGATCCGCAAAAAAAAGAAGTGACGTGCACTTCTTTTAAATCCGCAGCAATTCAGCACTGATTTTCCCACACCATGTGCACAACATTTTTTTTACCCATTGATTTACATTGTAAATCACAGTGCGGATCTGCAGCGTTTCTGCGTGGAAAAATCCGCTGCGGATCTGCAGCAAATCCGCATCATGTGCACATAGCCTTATACTGTCACAATCCATTTTTGGATTTGTGGTATCGCTGGTTCCACTTTGTTTAAATGTAGCTTTTTTCCTTTCAGTCGATCAGGGGTTAATGTCCGTTCCAAACCCCCCCCCGGCTATCTGGTGTACCTGCAGTGTTGCTGGGTCAGCTGATGTGGTGGTGACCACTCCCACCATCCTTTAAATGGTCACCTGATGCATCAGCTGACTGTTGGTGACAGAGTTTAAGTTGGAGATCAGCCTAGCAGGAGCAGCTCTCTGGTGTCAGCCACTTATGGTGTTTGAAGTCCTGTTGCTGTGCTATCTGCGGTGTGTCGCTTGGCAGCGGTGTCTGGAAGCTAAGTGCTGTATTTTCACCTTATCCCTTTGGTGCTCGTCACTGTCCCCTGTGTGGTATTATCTGCAGTGGTGAGACTAGTGCTCCTTGCCGGCCAGTGCAGTAGCCAGAGCAGTATTAAGTGACAGCAAGGGATGAGGTTCATGATGGCGGCGGGGGGAAGGACCCGACTAGGGAGTTAGGGGAGTGCAGGGACAGGCTCATGTTTGAGCTCAGGTGGTGACCATGTCCCATTTCCCTATCTGTAGGGCGTTCCTCCAATAGCATCCCTCTGTGTGTGTGTTGCACCTTCCGCTGACCAACCACCCGTTGGGTCGCAATACGTATTGTGACATATACTAGTCATATTCTTGTACATAGGAACACTCTTATAGTAGTTATATTCTTGTACATAGGGGGCAGTATTATAGTAGTTATATTCTTGTACATTGGGGCAGTATTATAGTAGTTATATTCTTGTACATAGGAGCAGTATTATAGTAGTTATATTCTTGTACATAGGGGCAGTATTATAGTAGTTATATTCTTGTACATAGGGGCAGTATTATAATAGTTATATTCTTGTACATAGGGGCAGTATTATAGTAGTTATATTCTTGTACATTGGGGCAGTATTATAGTAGTTATATTCTTGTACATAGGGGCAGTATTATAGTAGTTATATTCTTGTACATAGGAGCAGTATTATAGTAGTTATATTCTTGTACACAGGAGACAGTATTATAGTAGTTATATTCTTGTATATAGGAGCAGTATTATAGTAGTTATATTCTTGTACATAGGGGCAGTATTACAGTAGTTATATTCTTGTACATTGGGGCAGTATTATACTATTATTTTTATTATACATATGTGGCAGCATTATACTATTATATTCCGGTATCCTGAAATGACAATACTGAAGGGCACTTTTCTCTCACAACTATTAAGTTTCTTCACAGTCCTAAGTTACTATTCTACTGCCCTAATATAGTAACTTAGGACTGTGTTGCAACTTTATTATTGTGACAGAGATATACCCCTCAGTGGTGGCCTTATGATTCCCCTACTTTGTGGTAACTCAAACACAACTTTGTGGCAATCAGCACAGTGTTAAACTGACCTGATAAGAGAATATATTACTATACTTTTACTCTGGAATAATAATAATCAACATATATTTATGTAAAATATTTAGCAAATTGTATGTTTGCAAATGTCTGAGGAGGACGGTTACTTTTGATGATAGACATTCATCTTTCATTTGCAGTACACAGCCTTCTCTTTTGCAATTTTCTTCTTATGGTGCATTGAACAATTTTTTTTTTCAGAAAAAAAAATCTTAAAAAGAGAAAAATTGAGCTGTAAGTATTTATACCAAACATTTCACAATGCTGTTTTGCTTTTTTTTCCTTTTAAGCTTTCATCATGTTTCAAAAGAACAATTTGCTAAAAGCTGTCATGTAACCATATGGAGGCCTCGATTAGAAACTATGTAACGGCATCACGTTTCTGTCACAGACAATACGGCTTATCTCCTTTTTTTCTGTTCTGTTGATACCTGGAACTTCTGTTTTCTTAAGGACCCCGTGCACGTTAGATTAAAGTCTGTCAAAAGGTCAATATCTTAGAGATTATATGACAATCTGTTGCGTATGGGGCCTCCTGACTCTTTCCTGTCTGATAATGTTAGTGACAAGAACAATACGGCTTGTTGGATTTCCAGTAGCTGATCCTTTTGTTCTCTTAGAAATATCCCAAAAGTGAACATTGAACCGAAACATCAAAAACCAATGTTCAAATAGTTTATTATTTTAAACCGGAGAAACTGACAAAATAACACATAATAAATATCGCAGTGCAAATAAACACATCATGTAGGGTACAAATCAAATATACATGCTGGAGATTAATCTCCAAAGGGACAAGCCTGTAAGTGCAAAAATGTATCATGAACGGTCTAAAAAGACCAAATAAAGTGCATGAAAAATCTCAAAGCAAATACTAGCACCAGTGTAGAGATGATCTGTAATTCCCCAAGATTCCAACTCCAACGTACGTTTCGCCACCGTGGCTTTTTCAGGGAGTGACTTTGAGACATTGAGGAAGACAGAAGAGCCCAAAGGAGTAAAAAGAGGCTGGAGGAGGACAGAAGAGCCTGAAGGAATCTGGAGGAGAACAGAAGAGCCTGGAAGAATAAAGAAAATGCTAGTGGAGGTCAAAAGAGCCTGGATTAGTAAAACAGAGGCTGGAGCAGGATAGAAGAGCCTGGAAGAGTAAAAAAGAGCCTGGAGGAGGACAGAAGAGCCTGAAGAAGTAAAGAAAAGGATGGCGGAGTAAAAAATAGTGTGAAGGAGTAAAAAAGAGGCTGGAGGAGGACAGAGGAGGCTGGAGGAGAACAGAACAGCCTGAGGGAATTAGGAAGAGGCTGGTGGAGGATAAAAGAGCCTGGAGGAGTGAAAAAGGGGCTAGAGGAGGACAGAAGAGCATGGATGAGTAAAGAGGAGGCTGGAGGAGAACAGAAGATGCTGGAGGAGTCAAGAAGAGACTGGAAGAGGATAGAAAAGCCTGGAGGAGTAAATAAGAGGCCAGTGGAGGGCAAAAGAGCCAGGGGGAGTAAAAGAAAGGCTAGAGGAGGACAGAAGAACATGGAGGAGTAAAGAAGAGGCTGGAGGAGGACAGAAGAGCCTGAAGAAGTTAAGAAGAGGCTAGAGGAGGACAGAAGACCCTGGATGAGTAAAGAAGAGGCTGGAGGAGAACAGAAGATGCTGGAGGAGTAAAGAAGAGGTTAGAGAAGTAAAGTTGAGATGGCAGGAGGACAGAAGAGCATGAAGGAGTAAAGAAAAGACTAAAGGAGAACAGAGGAGTAGAAAGACATTTGTGGAAGAGGACAGAAGAACTATAGAAGGACAGAGGTGTTTGAAGGAATAGAAGCGTCCTTTGAGGAAGCATGGGTGACTGGAGGAGGACAGAGGAATGTGGGGGAGAACTAAGGTTCCTTGAGGAGGGAGAGGAGTCTGGAGAACAATAAATGAGTTTGGAGCAGGACACAGTAGCCTAATGGAGAAAGTAGAAGTTTGGAGGATGTGACAAAGGTGTATGCAGGAGCATGACAGAGTCTGGAAGAAAGAACAGCATGTAGGAGGACAGATGAGTCTGGAGGAGGATAAGGAGGTCTGAATGAATACAAAAGAGTCTGTAAGAGAATGGAGAAGCTTGGGCGGGAACAAAGGAGTGTGGAAGAGGGGACAACATTGTCTGGGGGAGAACATAGGAGGCTAGAGGGGACTGAAGAGTCTGGGAGAGACATGGGAGTTTGGAGGACAAATAACAATGGAGGAGGACAGAGGACTCTGGATGAGAATAGGACAGATGAGACTAACATCAGCTCTGGCAGAGAACAGAGGAGGGCTGAGCCGGGAATTCCTGTGCATGGAGGAGGCCGGGGAGGTAGTGTCTGCCGGACGAATCGTTGTGTAACAGCTATGTACATGGATGGCAGCTTTAGTCCAAATTTCAAAAATATCTCCATACATTTGAGTTAGGAGCCTCCCGAGAAGCCTCAGGGTACATTCTACCCATTTGTTTCCTCTGCTTTTTCCTGTCAAGTTAGCAATCTGTTATTCAGCCAACTTGAGCTATTTCGGTGAACTGCCCCTAGGAGGCTGCCACCGATCACCACAGGGCTAATTGTAGAGCAAGCACTTGGTTACAGGCAGCATCCCCCTCCCAGGTGTCATCACAGAAATGCTGTTGAATTCAATGGTCAAGAATAAGACAGAGATGTGATAGAGACGAGCAAACTAATTTGACGAAAACTGAGCAGGAGCCGGCTGTTATGCCACCTTCCCGCGATGAGTAGTGATGAGCGAGGGTACTCGGTGCTTGGGTGACTTCCGAGTATTTGTTATTGCTCGGAGATATAGTTTCCTCACCTCAGTTGCATGATTTACGGCTCCCAGATACGCTGAATACATGTGGGGGTTGCCTGTTTGTTAGGGAATTCCACATGTATTCAGCTATCTGAGGCGATGAAAACTATATCTCCGAGCAATAACAAATACTCGGAGGTCACCGCAGCGTGCTCAGGAAAACCCGAGAAACGAGTACCCTCGCTCATCACTACCGATGAGTATTCGGAGTTATTTTCTGCACCCTCAGGTATAGGCCGGGGTCACACCTGCGAGTGCAGCGCGAGTCTCTCGCATTAATACCCGGCGCTCCGCTGGCACTCGGGACCGGAGCGTTCAGCAGCATAGAAATACATTCAACCGCACGCTCTGGTCCCGAGTGCCAGTACCGGTAGTGGCAATACTGGGTATTAATGCCAGAGACTCGCGCTGCACTCGCAAGTGTGACCCCGGCCATATCTGTATACTTGCATCTTTTTTTTTTACGTGTTTTCATCATAGTTTTTGTATATTTTACTGCAAAGTACTGTACATGTGCGTTTTTTACCTGCAGAATTTTTGTATCCACTACAAGTCTATGGGGAAAATCTGGACATAAAACTCTGCATCTGCATGAGATATTGACATGTTGTTTCTGACATGCACCAGAACTTACTATACGCTGCATAAAAGATAACACCGTGGCCAGGAGAATTCTATAAATCCCATTCACTTTGCTGGAACGGTAAAATGCCATTTTTTCGCTCAGCAAAAACATACAACATGAAAAACTCACCAAAAACTGATTGTGGGAACTGAACCATGATCAGCGATCAGAGCGACCTCCAAACCATCCCGTGTCACCATCAAAATGGCTTGTGCACACGTTACGGATTTTTAGCATTTTTACGGCTGTTTTCCGCTGCGGAAACGCTAAAAAAAGCATCCCATTAATTTTAATGGCATTCCCCAATTGTTGTGCTCATGCTGCATTTTTTTCTGCAGCGGAAACGCATTGCAGAAAAAAAACAGCATGTTCATTAATTTCGCAGAATCGTGGCGATTCTGCTCCCATAGACTTGTATCGGAACGCTTGAAATCAACAAATATTAAAAATGTTTGCGGATTTCAAGCGCATTTGCTGGGGTAAAAACCGCAGCAAACAGGAAGTGACATCATGGCCATCCCATCATGCCCATCCCATCATGCCATGCCATGAGCATCCCATAATCCATAAATCTCTGACAGAATGACTGATCAAACAGAAAAAATAACCAATGGACCAAAAATGAAAATTTGCCACGATATTACTGGATTATAATATAAACAACTTTCCAATATTTTTCTGTTATTATTTCTCGCCATTTTTAAGCTTTCGGCTTTAAGGGAATGGAAAAATATTGTTTACATTGAGAAGTTGATTGCCCCCTTCTTTCCTAGTCCGGAAGATACAGACACTTACTTTACTGCATTGTATCAGCGTAGAGAACAGACAGGAGGAATAATACGGGCTATGCTACATTTCACCTACCAAAGATGGCTACATTGTAACAAACCCGCAGCTTTAGATACAATTGGCTTAGGATCGGGTTCCAATATTTCTCATATAAACAAGAATTCCTGACAACAGGGATGAACTTGAAAAAGTACGAAGACATTTAAGAAAAAAAGTTGCGGAACGTCCTGAAATAAATCATTAATAAAAAACCATAACTAGATGACATAAAACAAAAAAAGCTGTGGAGGAAAAACAGATATTAGGAATGCAAATTCCGAGACGTGGCAGAAAACATTTTGATTGCTAAATTAGAATCACATTTTTCACGGTCATTAAAAAGTTTTTCTTAAAAAGTAAACAAACAAAAATTATGTGGATAACAAGAATCTATATTTACCTGCCCGAACCCGATAATGCACAGATCAGCAGTTCTATCCTGACATCTGAGACTCCCATATCTAATAATGAGGTTCTCACCAAAATCCTATTGCCAGTCTTTACCCACGAGCCGTTATAAGAAAATTCCTCTTCATGTGACTATTGAAATCCATAATAATGACATCAAATTCACAGGAAAATAAATCCGACTATACAATGTGTTATATTAGATACAGAAGGAAATCATTCTATGAGAATCAGAAAATAAATCCGCCGTCTCTGAGATAAAGAGAAAATATGATAAAGACGAGTTATATAAGGAATGGCGTTCATTCTAATAATGCCAAACATATTCAAGTAAAATAATAAAAAATATTCTTAAACATGTAACCATCCATCCTTTGTGCAAAAATACCTACTGTAATTTCTTATGTTTAAAAATATAACTACTATAATACTGCCCCTATGTACAAGAATATAACTACTATAATACTGACCCTATGTACAAGAATATAACTACTATAATACTGCCTCCTATGTACAAGAATATAACTACTATATTACTGCCCCTATGTACAAGAATATAACTACTATAATACTGCTCCTATGTACAAGAATATAACTACTATAATACTGCCTCTATGTACAAGAATATAACTACTATAATACTGCCTCTATGTACAAGAATATAACTACTATAATACTGCCCCTATGTACAATAATATAACTACTATAATACTGCCCCCTATGTACAAGAATATAACTACTATAATACTGCCCCCTATGTACAAGAATATAACTACTATAATACTGTCCCTATGTACAAGAATATAACTACTATAATACTACCCCTATATACAAGAATATAACTACTATAATACTGCCCCCTATGTACAAGAATATAACTACTATAATACTGCCCCTATATACAAGAATATAACTACTATAATACTGCCCCTATGTACAAGAATATAACTACTATAATACTGCCCCTATGTACAAGAATATAACTACTATAATACTGCCCCCTATGTACAAGAATATAACTACTATAATACTGCTCCTATGTACAAGAATATAACTACTATAATACTGCTCCTATGTACAAGAATATAACTACTATAATACTGCTCCTATGTACAAGAATATAACTACTATAATACTGCTCCTATGTACAAGAATATAACTACTATAATACTGCCCCCTATGTACAAGAATATAACTACTATAATACTGCCCCTATGTACAAGAATATAACTACTATAATACTGCCCCCTATGTACAAGAATATAACTACTATAATACTGCCCCCTATGTACAAGAATATAACTACTATAATAATGCCCCTATGTACAAGAATATAACTACTATAATACTACCCCTATATACAAGAATATAACTACTATAATACTGCCCCTATATACAAGAATATAACTACTATAATACTGCTCCTATGTACAAGAATATAACTACTATAATACTGCTCCTATGTACAAGAATATAACTACTATAATACTGCTCCTATGTACAAGAATATAACTACTATAATACAGCTCCTATGTACAAGAATATAACTACTATAATACTGCTCCTATGTACAAGAATATAACTACTATAATACAGCTCCTATATACAAGAATATAACTACTATAATACAGCTCCTATATACAAGAATATAACTACTATAATACTGCTCCTATGTACAAGAATATAACTACTATAATACTGCCCCCTATGTACAAGAATATAACTACTATAATACTGCTCCTATGTACAAGAATATAACTACTATAATACAGCTCCTATGTACAAGAATATAACTACTATAATACTGCTCCTATGTACAAGAATATAACTACTATAATACTGCTCCTATGTACAAGAATATAACTACTATAATACTGCTCCTATGTACAAGAATATAACTACTATAATACTGCCCCTATATACAAGAATATAACTACTATAATACTGCTCCTATGTACAAGAATATAACTACTATAATACTGCTCCTATGTACAAGAATATAACTACTATAATACTGCCTCCTATATATAAGACTATAAGCCGTGTATTACTTATGTTCATGTATGGATTCTCTCCTTTATGTTGGTGTAACATCTAATATATAATTGCCTAGAATACTACTTCCTGTCCGGAGCTAATGTCCGGAGCTAATGTCCGGAGCTAATGTCCGGAGCTAATGTCCGGAGCTAATGTCCGGAGCTAATGTCCGGAGCTAATGTCCGGAGCTAATGTCCGGAGATAATGTCCGGAGATAAGTGACGTCAACAGTGTCCAGTGTCTGATTGGTTGCCACCTGCTGCGAGCGACCAATCAGAAACGTGCCGTACTGTGACACACTCCGCCCGCCATTTTGGTGTGATTTTTGAATTTTTACCTCACAGCAAGTTTCTACTGCGTGGAGGCGGGCCCAGTGACGTTGCTCTTCAAGCTCCTGCCGAATTTCGTCAAAAAAATGATAATACCATTTACCAAAACTATATATATTTAGTTGTGAAGTGGTTCAGTGACATTTTCACACCAATTTTGAACTTTTGTTTGGTGTTTTCTCCATATACTGCCTATTATTCACTGACTGTTATACTGAGAGACTGCCGTTTATTAACCTCTTCTTTGCCACATTGGGTATATTGCTCTATTATTTGCCACATAAGGACATTGTCCATTATTGCCCAGCAATTTCTCTGCAATATAAACTGCCTATTTAATACCTGATGGGCACACAAGTATGCGCCAGTATGGGTACTAAGAGCCTTTCCACATAATAATGAAATATTTTAAAATGTCATAGAACATACCAATATACATAGTTATTGATACATATTATTTATTATTTACATTATTGTTCTTAAGCAAAGAACCGTTGTTGTGGCATTTGCCACAACACGCAAAGTTGTCGTCTGATGTCTTTCATCCCTCCCCTCATAAGCATGTTCATGGATCCTGTGTAACTGTACCTTAAATAACAAGAATTGTCAAGAGCTGGTGAGTGCAGCCATTTTTTGTTCTTTCTTACTATTATTTATTAATTGTATTATTCTTACATTTGAATAAATAAAGTATATATGGATTCTAGACTCCCGATTCTTTAGAATCGGGCTGCCATCTAGTTTATTATATTCTCCTATAACTCTTCTGTACATCGGGGTTTTCTGATATTTTGTCCGGAACGTTATTTTATACATAATTGATGTTTTCTTTCCTTTATATAATGTGTTCTTTCTTGGTGAACTTGTGACATAAGGTCGGCCATCAATCACGGTGATTATAGCGGCAGAATCGCTGAGCCGGGCACAACGCTCTTACCTGTTCTATGAGTAAATGGCTTCACATAAAACATTCAGTGAGTTTATAGGTAAACCTCGTCCGCTGAGCTTTCCCTGTCTAGGACATTGAAGGAGCCGTCCTCACTTGTTTCTTTCCTCGGCGCACAGAACAGGCTCATGTGTATTCTCAGTGCAGATGCACACTGGTGGTAAGTGCTCCACACTGGAGCTGAAGACACCGAAGATATAGGGAGGTGTATTTACTGCTTGGAGGGGTATTTCATTCCTAGGAGCGTATTTGCTGTGTGGAAAGGGTAGTTACCATGTGGGGGGGGGGTATTTACTGTGTGTGGGGGTATTTACTATGTGTGTATTTACTGTGTGTGGGGGTATTTACTGTGTGGAAAGGGTAGTTACCGTGTGTGTGGGGGGTATTAACTGTGTGTGGGGGGGTATTTACTGTGTGTTTGGGGGTATTTACTGTGTGGAGGAGATTTACTGTAATGGGGCTGAGGGAGATCTACTGTGATGGGTTATTTAGTGTTATATGGCTGGACTAGATTTTGTGTAACAGAGGATGATTTGAGGACAGGTTTGGGGAGCAATTAAGGGACAGCTGCAGACACAATATGGGGAGCGGGAGAAATTTGAAGACACATTATGAGGAGGAAAGAATTTGATGGGGGCATGTATGGGGGATAGGTGCAGGCACAGTATGAGGAGCGAGGGGAAAGTGTATGAGGACACAGTATGGGGAGCGAGGGTGATGGGATGTGTGCGGACACAGTATTAGGAGTCCGAGGAGGCAGTATGGAAAGTGAGAGGGTAAATACATGTGGACATTTTTTGCATTGAACAACTGAAATAAATTAACTTTTTGATCATATTCTAATTTTGTGAGACGCACCTGCAGTTGTGCAAGGCTAAAAGTGTGCAGTGCAAGCGCTGTGAGAATACTGAAGCCTGCAGCCGCCCATAGTGACTCCAGACTTTGATCTCAATGCTGGACGCACCCTTTAATTATAAGGTGAAGCCCTGTGGTGAATCCTAACAGCCGTACATATCCTCACTGTCAGGATTCAGCTCTGCTTGCCATGGACGCCTCACTCACAGGCAATATTCATACTTACGCTGTTACCTGATAACGAGCTTCTCTTCTGTTTCTCTCAGTTTTTCACTGAATATTGAATTAGAAGTGAATTTTTTTTCATCAGAAAGTTACACATTAATATTTACACATATTGGTGGATTTTCCGGGAGATGAGATTTCTTTGTGATCCTTTTTCCCCACTGTGATCCCAATGTTTACAGTGTATCTAGTACAGTCATTTTATAGAGCTTTATCCCCTAATAAAATAAGGTGCTGTACAAGTTGTGTTATTAGTTTGGACCCTCTGAGATCCTAAACATAACATCACTTATTGGCGGTAGTCTGTCACCTGCCCTGTAGTGTGTCCGCCATTCACCTGGTAAATGAGCGCACAGGGTGGGTATTTGGGGGCATACACAGTATGGGGGCAGAGGTAGCAGTCCCATCCGTGGTATTCTGGCTGAAGAAACCCATGTAAGAAGTCACAACAGATGGGGGCAGGTGTCCGCTATAGCTATTACATTGTGGCAGAGGAGCCATCAGCCCTATACAGGTCCTCCACTATATGAAGTTACTAATGTTAGAAGTGAATGCGGGGGACTGTGGCCCCTTCATACGTGCAGGAGCCCAATATCCGAACGTAGAAGACTCTCGGTGCACTGTCCCTTTAAGATTATTAGTAACAGTTGCAGAAGCTCATGGACACAAAGTTACAAATTGTTGCCCCTTCTGTTTATCAATAGTTCTATTTCTGGTGGTTACAGGAGAACAGGTAATGGACGTGTACTTGTATTAAGAATCCTTCAGAGGGGAAATTAGGACTAATTAAGACTGCGCGGAGCTAAAAGTCCTGCGCACAATTAACAAACTAATCAACTAATTGCAGAAATTACCGCAGTATATTCTTCCATAGTCTAAGCCATGAAGGAAAGTAAGTGCCAAGAAGGGATCGAGATAAAGCTGCTGACTCATTATAACGTCATGTAATAATGTGATAATCGTCAGCCCTGCTTATCCCGCTCAGTTAATTCATGCGTCCTGCTCTAGTCACATCCAGAGCTGCAGTCACATCCAGAGCTGTAGTCACATCCAGAGCTGTAGTCACAGAATTCTCACTATGTAGAATAACATTCATGTCCCAAACATCTAAAAGGGAGTTTATGAGCACAAAATGACTGATCAAACCAAGCACAGGTGCCCGTTGCAGCATTGGAGTGGCCGTGCATTTCACTGCACCTTCCATGCTACATGTTTCCCATCTATTTGAAGCTCCCTCTTCTTTGACAGTTTTGGCTTTACTGGAGCCAGAGGAGGGGGGAGTTAGAAGACAATCAGGTGTGAAGACCACTGATCTGTGCACCCAGATAACAAACATTAACTTTCTGTAAAACCTGTTTGCCCCACTGCACCAGTGCCAGTGGGCCATGCTTTGTACAGACACTGCACCAGTACCAGTGGGTCATACTTTGTACAGACACTGCACCAGTGGGTCATACTTTGTACAGACACTGCACCAGTACCAGTGGGTCATACTTTGTACAGACCTTTGTACAGACACTGCACCAGTACCAGTGGGCCATGCTTTGTACAGACACTGCACCAGTACCAGTGGGCCATGCTTTGTACAGACACTGCACCAGTACCAGTGGGTCATACTTTGTACAGACACTGCACCGGTACCAGTGGGTCATACTTTGTACAGACACTGCACCAGTACCAGTGGGCCATGCTTTGTACAGACACTGCACCAGTACCAGTGGGTCATACTTTGTACAGACACTGCACCAGTACCAGTGGGCCATGCTTTGTACAGACACTGCACCAGTACCAGTGGGTCATACTTTGTACAGACACTGCACCAGTGCCAGTGGGCCATGCTTTGTACAGACACTGCACCAGTACCAGTGGGCCATGCTTTGTACAGACACTGTACCAGTGGGTCATACTTTGTACAGACACTGCACCAGTACCAGTGGGCCATGCTTTGTACAGACACTGCACCAGTACCAGTGGGCCATGCTTTGTACAGACACTGCACCAGTACCAGTGGGTCATACTTTGTACAGACACTGCACCAGTACCAGTGGGCCATGCTTTGTACAGACACTGCACCAGTACCAGTGGGTCATACTTTGTACAGACACTGCACCGGTACCAGTGGGTCATACTTTGTACAGACACTGCACCAGTACCAGTGGGCCATGCTTTGTACAGACACTGCACCGGTACCAGTGGGTCATACTTTGTACAGACACTGCACCGGTACCAGTGGGTCATACTTTGTACAGACACTGCACCAGTACCAGTGGGCCATGCTTTGTACAGACACTGCACCGGTACCAGTGGGCCATGCTTTGTACAGACACTGCACCAGTACCAGTGGGCCATGCTTTGTACAGACACTGCACCAGTACCAGTGGGCCATGCTTTGTACAGACACTGCACCAGTACCAGTGGGCCATGCTTTGTACAGACACTGCACCAGTACCAGTGGGCCATGCTTTGTACAGACACTGCACCAGTAGGGGGCAGCAGTGAGAAGCCAAGTCCTGTAAACTGGGAGCAAGTAAGAAAGCAGAATTGCAAATGCAGCTCTGGAGTCACTGCGCAAACAACATTCATAACCTCAACAAAGAGAACAGATCGTGAGAGCTGATACATTATTCTAGCATTTTACATCACATTATTATTGTGAATTCAATCAAAGTGATTCATCAAGTCCCTAAAAGAGAATATCCAGCTTTTACTGCAATGTTAATTTTAGACTTCAAATTCTAAAGGTTTTTTTTAGATATCAACCTATCTGTCAAAGCTCAATGTTTCTGATACAAAGCACAAAATCCTATGGGATAAATTGTGCAGAATAGCCACCACTAGGGGGAGCACATGAGGCTACTGCAGACTGTGCTGTTATTGATTTCTGTGTATGAGAAGTATGCAGTGAGCTCCCCCTAGTGGTGGCTGCAGATATACTTTTTTTCAGCTGTGTCTGTGCTGCTGGTTTGGAGCTCTGTATCAGGCAGAACAGTGCAATGGTGATCGGTGGAGGTCTGGCTACTTTGACCTATTCCCATAAGATTGGAGGTACAATGCGCCTCCATTCATTCCCTATGGGGCTGTTAAGCTCAGAGTTCGGCTTTTTGTGGCAGCTCCATAGGGAATTATTGGAGAGAGGATCGGGCGTCCAAGCTGCGGGGTCCGGGGGGTCAGACACCCACCAATCACCAATGTATCACCTCTCCTCTCCCTGGACAACCCCCACCTTACATTACGAGGACCTCTACAAATGTTTTTGTCTGTGAGCATCCTCCCAGGTTTCCATGAGAAAGTGGCGTCAGAATTGTTACTTTGTTCCTTCTTAGAAGTTTCTGTTCCTTTAATCATTTCATCGAGATAAGAATTCAGACAAATGGTAGAAAGCGAATCCAGAAGCCGAGCGCAGGAGGAATTCATCACCGCAAGAAATTTATATTAAAAATGTGAATTCCACAAGCTCCGCCGCCTCCCAGATTTACTGAAAACAACACCTCTGTTCTGACAGAAAACGCCGGAGGTAACGAGAGAAACAATATCCGCATTACCGTCCAGGACGGTGACACGGAGGCGCGGAAATTAACTCCTTCACCACGAGCGCACTGCTGGTGCAAGATGGCCGCAGTGTCGTGTCCAGGAGAGAAGACGTGCGACTGTCTGACGTCTCCTTACCTGCAAAAATAAAATCATATTTCATACATTTTCTAATTTATTTTGTAGTTTGTTTTTTCATGATTTCAGCTTCTCATAAGTGACTGGAAATATTATCATTTACCTCCTAAAAGCAAAAATCATGCTGACCCAACACTTCTCACAGCTGGTCGTTTGTTACAATGTATACAATCCCCTGGTAGATACATTGATTAGCGGAATTTTATCCCTCTCCATGTGTTCCAATGTATCAATTCAGATCAGGCTAAAATAAATGTATCAGGCCGGAGCCCGGACTTTCTACCCCAGGTGATTATTATCTAATCTTCCAGGGCCGACAATAAGGACGACGTCGTACAGATTTTAGCTGTCATTCTTGTTGGCTCAATCTTGAAATAAATGTAACGTACCACACTCGATTCATAACATCATACAGACCGGCTTCTCTCCTGCTGCCGTCCACAAGAATATTATTAATGTTATGATTAATATCTCAGGGGTTTTCTTACATTTTGTAACATTAGGTTGAAAGTAAGTGGCACTAGAAGGAATAGGAATATAGGAATAGGTCTTGGGATGAGACTCCATATTTAAACATTGATATACCTAGTAAAGTATAATAGTTTTATGTCTTTCATTAGAATTTTATAATCAGTGGATGAAATCAGTGGAGCTCGCTGAGAATATACAGTGCACAATGTATAAATCCTTACGGTCACCACTAGGGGGCGATGAGGAGGTCACTGAAGACAGATCCATGATCTCCGCAGGATGGGTATAAGGTCATCTTTACTGTCCTGCTGCCTTCTCAGGTACATCCATTAATAATATATGCGACTCGTGACAAGTACATGTCCATATAATCAATGTAGAGAGAATATGGAGACCTATTCATAGGTAAATATTGTCCTTTCTGCACATTTCTGCATGTCCCTTTCTGGCTTTATGTTTGTGACTATAATATTGTAAACATTTATTTTATAATTAAAGTCAATGCGTCTCTAGAAATCCATCCTGAGTCCCAGGACACCAGTGTGAGGGCTGCCGATTACTATATCCAAGACATTTTCGGGAAAATAATGAGCATTTCATGTCTGGGCAGCAGCTGACAGTCTCAGTGTTAGAGCCCACATCATGTAATAAAGCCATTCAGTGGGGATGGGAATTCTCTCACATCTGGAATGCTCTGTTACTTTGTGTTCTAGTTGGTGAAACAATGTATCGTCCTGTTCTTTACATTTGTATCAGCATAAAACAAGGACGGATCATCCTCTGATCCGACCATCAGGTGGACGTCCCGCCAGGAGCCGTCCTGCACGCAGATGAGGAAATCGAATTGAGAAAATCAAATTCACTTTAAAAAAATCATATTCACCAGGACTCAACTGTATTTTGCTTTCAAATCGCTTGAATCAAGTAAAATGGCAGCGTCCGTTCCAATATTGCTGGAATCCCTTTAGGGCCATGAAAATATAGAGGGAACCTGCCCCCCTCCCCCAGGACGTATATGACCTTTTAGGCCGGCTTCACACTTGCGAGTTTTACGGACGTAAGAGCGCAGAAACTACGTCCGTAAAACTCGCAAAAAATACGGCACAATTATTCTCTATGCCCCTGCTCCTATCTGCCATATTTTACTGATCAGTATTAGGGCCCCTTTCCACTTGTGTGAGAAAAAAACGGTCCGATTTACAGACCGAAAAAACTGATGTAACGTCTGCGAGTGTCATGCGATTTTTTTATCGCAACATCCGTATGACATCCGTATTGCTGTCCGATTTTTACGCACGGGTCTCCTTTGAAAAGCCGGTAATTCAGCGCAGAGTACAGTAAAATCACAGTGACAGGTTAGATTAGAGTAGATATATACACATAGAATAGGTATATATACATATATATATGTCAGGGAGACACCTATATATATATATTTATATTTAATGCAGCGCTAGATAGCTTTAAAGCTGGTAATTCAATTACCGGCTTTTGCTTTCTCCTTCACAAACCCGACATGATATGAGACCTGGTTTACATACAGTAAACCATCTCATATCACCATTTTTTTGCATATTCCACACTACTAATGTTAGTAGTGTGTATATGCAAAATTTGGGCGTTCTAGCTATTATATTTAAGGGTTAAATGGCGGAAAAAATTGGCGTGGGCTCCCGCACAATTTTCTCTGCCAAAGTAGTAAAGCCAGTGACTGAGGGCAGATATTAATAGCCTGGAGAGGGTCCATGGTTATTGGCCCCCCCCCCTGGCTAAAAACATCTGCCCCCAGCCACCCCAGAAAAGGCACATCTGGAAGATGCGCCTATTCTGGAACTTGGCCACTCTCTTCCCATTCCCGTGTAGCGGTGGGATATGGGGTAATGAAGGGTTAATGCCACCTTGCAATTGTAAGGTGACATTAAGCCTAATTAATAATGGAGAGGCGTCAATTATGACACCTATCCATTATTAATCCAATTGAAAGAAAGGGTTAAAAAAATACACACACACATTATTTAAAATTATTTTAATGAAATAAAAACAAAGGTTGTTGTAATTTTTTATTTAACGCCCAATCCACTCAGTGAAGACCCTCGTTCTGTGACAAAAAAAAAATAATAAACCAACAATATACTTACCTTCCACAGATCTGTAAAGTCCAACGATGTAAATCCTTCTGAAGGGGTTAAAACATTTTGCAGCCAGGAGCTTTGCTAATGCAATGCTACTCCTCGCTGCAAAACCCCGGGGAATGAGTCTAAATATAGATCAATGAGCTATATTTAGCTTCATTTGCGGTGAGGCGCCCTCTGCTGGATGTTCATAGATCGTGGGAAATTTCCTAGAAAGCTCCCAGGCTTTCTAGGCAAGTTCCCACGATCTATAAACAGCCAGCAGAGAGCGCCTCACCGCAAATGAAGCTAAATATAGCTCATTGATCTATATTTAGACTCATTCCCCGGGGTTTTGCAGCGAGGAGCAGCCTGCATTAGCAAAGCTCCTTGCTGCAAAATGTTTTAACCCCTTCAGAAGGATTTACATCGTTGGACGTTACAGATCTGCGGAGGGTAAGTATATTGTTGGTTTATTATGTTTTTTCTTTCACAGAACGAGGGTCTTCAGTGATTGGATTGGGCGTAGAATAAAATACTCCAACAACCATTGTTTTTATTTCATTAAAATAATTTTAAATAATGTGTTTGTGTTTTATTTAACCCTTTCATTCAATTGGATTAATAATGGATAGGTGTCATAATTGACGCCTCTCCATTATTAATTAGGCTTAATGTCACCTTACAATAGCAAAGTGGCATTAACCCTTCATTACCCCATATCCCACCGCTACACGGGAATGGGAAGAGAGTGGCCAAGTGCCAGAATAGGCGCATCTTCCAGATGTGCCTTTTCTGGGGTGGCTGGGGGCAGATATTTTTAGCCAGGGGGGGGCCAATAACCATGGACCCTCTCCAGGCTATTAATATCTGCCCTCAGTCACTGGCTTTACTACTCTGGTGGAGAAAATTGCGCGGGAGCCCACGCCAATTTTTTCCGCCATTTAACCCTTTATTTTAAGAGCTAGAACGGCCAAATTTTGCAGATACACACTACTGACATTAGTAGTGTGGAATCTGCAAAAAAAATGGAGAGAAGACATGGTTTACTGTATGTAAACCATGTCTCAAATCATGTCGGGTTTTAAGAAGGAGAAAGAAAAAGCCGGTAATTGAATTACCGGCTTTCAAGCTGTATAGCGCTGGAATAAATATTAATATATATACATATATGTGTCTCACTGACATATATATATATATATATATATATATATATATATATATATATATATATATATATATATATATACAGTATATATATATATATTTTTTTCTTTTTGGGACACATGGATCATTTCTATAGCGGTATGTTGGTTTTGCAAGCCTGCGAGAAAACCACGCAGTACGGATGCCATACGGATTACATACGGAGGATGCCATGCGCAAAAAACGCTGACACACCCTGCCTACGGAGGAGCTACGGACCACTATTTTCGGGACATTTCAGCGTATTACGGCCGTAATATACGGACCGTATTTTCATACGCTGAGTGTGAAGCCGGCCTTAATGTGGGCCTACAGGTAACAGAAATGTTCCACTAGTCCTACCTGTCTGCCTCATATTAATGGTCTTGTTGCTGAGAAATGTTATATTCTGCCTTTATGTTAGGCCGGTTTCACACGTCCAGATAATTCCGGTACCGGAGAAAACAGTACCGGAGTTATCCGTGTCTGTGTGTCCGTGTGCACCGCACACGTGCACACGGAGAACAGTGTGCACTCTCCTCCGTGTGCACGTACCGCCCGCAGGAAAGACAGCGCTACAGTAAGCGCTGTCCCCACTGCGTGTGGTGCTGAAGGCGTCATTCATCTCTTGTCCCCTGCAGGAGAGAAGAGATGAAAAATCAAGTTTTGTTTTTTTGTGTTAAAAATAAAGTTTGGGGGTCACCTCCCGCCTCCCATCCCCTGTGCGCCCGCCCGCAGAGAAATACTCACCCAGCTCCTGCGATGTCTCCTCTCAGTGCTGGCAGCAGGTCCTGTGTGAGCGGTCACGTGGTACCGCTCATTACAGTGTGGAATATGCGCATATTCATCACTGTAATGAGTGGTACCACGTGACCGCTCACACAGGAGCAGGCGGTACGTGCACACGGAGGAGAGTGCACACTGTTCTCCGTGTGCACGTGTGTGGGACGTATTGCGGTACGTGCTGCCGGAGAAAAGCGGACATGTCTCCGTGTTTTGCACACGGTCCGTGAAAACATGGAGACCTGTGCATAGACTGATTCATTTGAATGGGTCTACGTGTGTCAGTGTCTCCGGTACGTGAGAAAACTGTCAGTACAGGTACTGGAGACACTGACGTGAGAAAGAGGCCTTAATGATTTCTTCCAGGCTCCGGGGCGTGCGTTGTCTAGAAGGAATCCCGCGCCCTGCACTCCCTCAGGATTACACACCTCATCCTCCCTTCTATGGACGCTACGTTCAGGGATCTTCTGCGCAGGAAACTTCCGCTCCAGTGACCTCTGGCGTGCGCGCCGATAAGGTGCTCTCCCCACTTCCTCCCTGCATAGTCATCGCTGTGTGCACATGGTTCCTAGCGATGACTGTGCAGGGAGAGCATATTATCGGGGCCACACCAGAGGTCACAGTGAAAATAACCCGTCAATTCTTTCAGCATTTTCGCTGAAGATTTCACCCATTATAATGAGTGGGGAAAAATCTGCAACAAAAACGCAAATAAAAAAAATCCCCAAAAATGCATGTTTTTGCCTCTATGTTTTTCATGCTAAGAGATGCAGAAATGGTGCAGAAATTTCTGCACCAAATACTTAACGTGTGCACAGACCCTAAAGATGTAAGAGAAAACCGCTGCGGGAGAGAGGAAGCGAAACAGCGGAGATCCTGGGTGGAATCAGTATAATGAAGGGTGCAGTCAGTATATTTATTACTTTTTAGCCCCTCCGTTTATTAACCTCTGCGTCCAGGGAAACCTCACAGCATAATAAAGCGTTTACCATCGATTTGATTTATATACAATAAGTTTGATGAAAATTGAATTTCCAAACCGAATTGAAGCAAATCTGAAGAATCGAATTTCATCACGATTTACTGTTCTGTGAATTTTTTTATGTTTCTACTTATTTTCTTCCAGATATTTTATGCATTTGTTTATGCTCTTATTATTTTATTCTATGTGTTCATATATTTACAGTGGGGCAAAAAAGTATTTAGTCAGTCAGCAATAGTGCAAGTTCCACCACTTAAAAAGATGAGAGGCGTCTGTAATTTACATCATAGGTAGACCTCAACTATGGGAGACAAACTGAGAAAAAAAAATCCAGAAAATCACATTGTCTGTTTTTTTAACATTTTATTTGCATATTATGGTGGAAAATAAGTATTTGGTCAGAAACAAAATTTCATCTCAATACTTTGTAATATATCCTTTGTTGGCAATGACAGAGGTCAAACGTTTTCTGTAAGTCTTCACAAGGTTGCCACACACTGTTGTTGGTATGTTGGCCCATTCCTCCATGCAGATCTCCTCTAGAGCAGTGATGTTTTTGGCTTTTCGCTTGGCAACACGAATTTTCAACTCCCTCCAAAGGTTTTCTATAGGGTTGAGATCTGGAGACTGGCTAGGCCACTCCAGGACCTTGAAATGCTTCTTACGAAGCCACTCCTTCGTTGCCCTGGCGGTGTGCTTTGGATCATTGTCATGTTGAAAGACCCAGCCACGTTTCATCTTCAATGCCCGTGCTGATGGAAGGAGGTTTGCGCTCAAAATCTCACGATACATGGCCCCATTCATTCTTTCATGTACCCGGATCAGTCGTCCTGGCCCCTTTGCAGAGAAACAGCCCCAAAGCATGATGTTTCCACCACCATGCTTTACAGTAGGTATGGTGTTTGATGGATGCAACTCAGTATTCTTTTTCCTCCAAACACGACAAGTTGTGTTTCTACCAAACAGTTCCAGTTTGGTTTCATCAGACCATAGGACATTCTCCCAAAACTCCTCTGGATCATCCAAATGCTCTCTAGCAAACTTCAGACGGGCCCGCACATGTACTGGCTTAAGCAGTGGGACACGTCTGGCACTGCAGGATCTGAGTCCATGGTGGCGTAGTGTGTTACTTATGGTAGGCCTTGTTACATTGGTCCCAGTTCTCTGCAGTTCATTCACTAGGTCCCCCCGCGTGGTTCTGGGATTTTTGCTCACCGTTCTTGTGATCATTCTGACCCCACGGGGTGGGATTTTGCGTGGAGCCCCAGATCGAGGGAGATTATCAGTGGTCTTGTATGTCTTCCATTTTCTAATTATTGCTCCCACTGTTGATTTCTTCACTCCAAGCTGGTTGGCTATTGCAGATTCAGTCTTCCCAGCCTGGTGCAGGGCTACAATTTTGTTTCTGGTGTCCTTTGACAGCTCTTTGGTCTTCACCATAGTGGAGTTTGGAGTCAGACTGTTTGAGGGTGTGCACAGGTGTCTTTTTATACTGATAACAAGTTTAAACAGGTGCCATTACTACAGGTAATGAGTGGAGGAAAGAGGAGCCTCTTAAAGAAGAAGTTACAGGTCTGTGAGAGCCAGAAATCTTGATTGTTTGTTTCTGACCAAATACTTATTTTCCACCATAATATGCAAATAAATTGTTAAAAAAACAGACAATGTGATTTTCTGGATTTTTTTTTCTCAGTTTGTCTCCCATAGTTGAGGTCTACCTATGATGTAAATTACAGACGCCTCTCATCTTTTAAAGTGGTGGAACTTGCACTATTGCTGACTGACTAAATACTTTTTTGCCCCACTGTATGTGTTTTTGTACCTGTATTATCTTAGCCATTACAGACACGAAAAGAAGAGTCCTGAAAGATCTGGTAACAAGGGGCACGTACCTGAGAGGCAGCCTGTGCACTTGTGTTTGGGTATCTTCAGAGAATTTGGGGGGTGTCGGGGTGTAGACCCACATGAGGGCCCCATTTTAATGGTAGTAATGTGCCGTTATTACCTCTAGGCTCTTGATGCCACTCAGACATTTCACAAAATGACACTTCCAGCCATCATGGATGCTACAGATGTCAGAAAACAGGACCTTCAATGATGCATGGAAAGTGGCCGACCGTGGAGTGGGGGCTTACAGTGTGTAAGGATGCAGCATATGGCGGTATACCTGGTACCTGATGCAGAGGTGCAGTAATAAACAATGTTTTGGTCTCATGTTCAGCATCTTCATTGATAATTCGTCTGCAGGATTTACAGGGTGCACTCACCCGAAATACGTCAGCCATCTACGCTGACCGTGTCACCCATTTTGTTTCTATCTTTAGTTCTTCCAGTGCTCCCTGCAGACGCTAAGGGCAGTGACGGCCTCATGGGGGGTGATGCACATTAATGGCAACAATAACATTTGTTGCACCCCCCATGTGACAATGGAGGTGAGTGGATGGTATATTATTATCTATAACCCTTTCCTTCCCCCCATTCATTATGCATTGGACTCTGGAGAGACTTTAGGGCATAAAACTATCTTTTGCACTCAGAGCGATTTTATTTGGACCATAGAATAGTAGAATTCTAGAATGCTACAGTTGGAAGGGACCTCCGGGGTCGTCGTGTCCAACCCCCTGCTCAATGCAGGATTCACTAAACCTTCTCAGGCAGATGTCTGTCCAGCCTCTCAAGACTTCCATTGAAGGAGAACTCACCACCTCTCCTGGCTTCCTGCTCCACTCATTGATCACCCTTATTGTCAAAAGTTTTCGCCAATATCTAATCTGTATCTTCTCCCATTCAGTTTCATTCCATTGCTTCTCGTGTTTCCATGTGTAAATGTGAATAATGATGATCCCTCTACACTGTGACAGCCCTTCAGATATTTGTAGACAGCTGTAAAGTCTCCACTCAGTCTTCTTATTTGCAGATAAAGGTTCCCAGGTCCTTTAACCGTTCCTCATAGGACATACTTTGCAGTCCGCTCACCATTCTGGTCGCTTTTTTCTAAACTTGCTCCAATTTGTTGATGTCTTTTTTAAAATGTGGAGCCCAGAACTGGACTCAGTATTCCAGATGAGGTCTGACCAAGGAGTAGTAGAGGGGGATTATGACTTCACGTGATCTAGACTTCCTGCTTCTCTTAATACCTCTTAGAACTATGTTTGCCTTTTTTGCTCCTGCATCACACTGTTGACTCATGTGCAGCCTGTGATCTATTAGTATACCCAAGTCTTTTTCACATGTGTTGTTGCTCAGTTCTATTCATCCCATTCTATAAATGCAATTTTTATTTTTCTTGCCCAGATGTAGAATCTTGCATTTAGTTAAATACCATTCTATTAGTCACTGCTCATTGTTCAAGCTTCTCTAGATCCTTCTGAATCCTTTCTCTGTCCTGTCTAATGTTAGCTTTGCCTCCTAGCTTTGCATCGTCTGCGAATTTGATTAGTTTATCCTCAATTCATTTATCTAAATCATTTATAAAAAATGTTGAACAACACTGAGGCCAGGACAGAGCCTTGTGGTACCCCAATTGTAACACTGGGGCCAGGACAGAGTTTTGTGGTATCCCACTTGAAAATCTCTTCCAATTGGATGTGTAATCATTTATTACCACTCTTTGAGTACAATCACTGAGCCAGTTATGAAACCACCTAACCGTAGCCTTGTCAATCCCGTACTTGGTCATTTTTTCAATAAGTATAGTATCAGGTACTTTATCAAGTGCTTTGCGGAAGTCAAGATATACTATACCGCATTTCCCTGATCCACCCAGTCAGTGATTCCATCATAGAAGGAAATTAGATGAGTCTGGTATGACCCGTTTTCCACAAACCCATGCTGGCTCTGGATAATTACAGTATTCTTATCTAAGTACTTATATATATCCTGTGTAATAATTCGTTCACAGATCTTTCCTGGTATGGAAGTAAGGCTCACTGGCCTGTAATTTCCTTGCTCCGTCTTCTTTCCTTTCTTGAAGATAGGGACATCATTTGCCCTTCTCCTATCTTATGGGACTTCTGTTCTCTAGGATTTTTTAAAGATTCTGGCCAGTGGTTCTGCAATTTCCTCTAACTCTTTCAGTCCCCTAGGATGTAATTCATCTGGACCAGGAGATGTAAATTCATGTGAATTAGCTAAGTGTTCCCTCACCATCTCTTTGTTTATGAATAGTGTGGAATCTTTTATTCCTTTGATGGCACCGTGAAGATCAAGTGATAGATTAAAGATTCTACTGGTCAAATCAAACAAATCTGGACCTTTTCTGAACGTTCATGCACCTGACCAGTGGCTGAAAAGAAGAAAATGACTATTTTGTGGATTTCACATGCAGACCACACAGGATTGTCCCTAACATTATTGTGAGCCAGTTCTTTATTTCTGTGACTTTCTTGTCACCATAATTTTTCCTAATGTTAATTCTGAACAGAGATGATAGATTTGAGAAACATCAAAGTTCAGCCCCAGATTCTCAAATCCTGACGTGATGCCTATTTGTTGTGCTTTGCTTCCGCCACCAAAGAAAGGATGAAAGAAAAATTATGAATAAGATTAATAATTGTGTCCTGGTCGCCTGGAATCTGTTCCAGGACAAAATGTGTGATAAAAAACTGCAGCCACATACAAGTATTCCCCACAATGACATGAATCCAAGTGTCTCCTGGAAGAGCAGGAATGTGGCCACTCTTGTGCACTAGTCCTCAGATATGGCCACTATTGTGTAATAGTCCTCAGATGTTGCCAATATTGTGTACTGGTCCTCAAATATTGCCACTATTGTGTACTAGTCCTCAAATGTTGCCACTATTGTGTACTAGTCCTCAAATGTTGCCACCACTGTGTACTAGTCCTCAGATGTGGCCAATATTGTGTACTAGTCCTCAAATGTTGCAACCCTTGTGTACTAGTCCTGAGATGTGGTCACCATTCTGTACTAGTCTTCAAATGTTGCCACCGTTGTGTACTAGTCCTCAGATATGGCCACCATTGTGTACTAGTCCTCAGATGTGGCCAATATTGTGTACTGGTCCTCAAATGTTGCCACCCTTGTGTACTAGTCCTCAAATGTTGCCACCATTGTGTACTAGTCCTCAGATGTGGCAAATATCGTGTACTAATCCTCAAATGTTGCCACCATTGTGTACTAGATCTCAGATGTGGCCACTATTGTGTACTAGCCTCAAATGTTGCCACCCTTGTGTACTAGCCCTCAGATGTGGTCACCATTTCATACTAGTCCTCAAATGTTGCCACCATTGTGTACTAGTCCTGAGATGTGGTGACCCTTGTGTACTAGTCCTCAAATGTTGCCACCATTGTTTACTAGTCCTCAGATGTGGTCATCATTGTGTAATAGTCCTCAAATGTTGCCACCATTATATACTAGTCTTCAAATGTTGCCACCCTTGTGTACTAGTCCTCAGATATGGCCACCATTGTGTACTAGTCCTCAGGTGTGGCCAATATTATGTACTAGTTCACAATTGTTGCCACACTTGTGTACTAGCCCTCAGATATGGCAAGCATTGTCTACTAGGCCTCAGATTTGGCCAATATTGTGTACTAGTCCTCAAATGTTGCCACTCTTGTGCACTAGCCCTCAGATGTGGCCACTATTGTGTACTAGTCTTCAAATGTGACTACCGTTGTGTATTAGTGGTCAGATGTGGCCACCATACTGTACTAGTCCTCAAATGTTGCCACCATTTTGTACTAGTCCTCAGATATGGCCACCATTGTGTACTAGTCCTCAGATATGGCCACCATTGTGTACAAGTCCTCAGATGTGGCCACCATTGTGTACTAGTCCTCAGATATGGCCACCATTGTGTACAAGTCCTCAGATGTAGCCACTATTGTGTACTATTCCTGAAATGTTGCCATCATTGTGTACTAGTCCTCAGATGTGGCCACCATTGTGTATTGGTGGGTGCCAAGGGAGCATAATATCTTTTTTTACTTTATCATCCTTTTCATGGTTCTCTAAAATACGCTGAAATGGAGGCTACCTGTAAGAAAAGAAATCACATTTGGTAAATTCAGATTTTTTTTTACAAAATTCAAAGCAAATTCCACTGACTTTGAACGGAATTGCTGATCTTTAATAAATGTATAAAAAATCAACCAAATACTGTAAAGATGAAATCCGATACGCAGATAATTCATCCCCCCGTTCATCCTCCTAAAGCACACTAAGAAACAATAAAGCCAATGGGTACATAATTTATTTCAACAGAATGAATCATCTGGAAAAATAAACCTAAACCGTAACACCTCTATATAAAATAGATAACACATGACCCAACATTCATAACAGGTGATGTCACAGCTCACCTCCTCCTCCTCCTGTACAATTACAGAAAATACCTCTATATACAGTAGATGGCACAGGATCCACCATTCACAATAGATGATGTTACAGCTCACCTCCTCCTCCTGTACAATGACTGATAACACCTCTATATACAGTAGATAACACAGGATCCACCATTCACAATAGGTGATGTCACAGCTCACCTCCTCCTCCTGTACAATGACTGATAACACCCCTATATATAGTAGATAACACAGGATCCACCAATCACAATAGATGTCACAGCTCACCTCCTCCTCCTGTGCAATGACAGATAACACCTCTATATACAGTAGATAACACAGGATCCACCATTCACAATAGGTGATGTCACAGCTCACCTCCTCCTCCTGTACAATGACTGATAACACCTTTGTATACAGCAGATAACACAGGATTCAACATTCACAATAGGTGATGTCACAGCTCACCTCCTCCTCCTGTACAATGACTGGTAACACCTCTGTATACAGTAGATAACACAGGATCCACCATTCACAATAGGTGATATCACAGCTCACCTCCTCCTCCTGTACAATGACTGATAACACCTCTATATACAGGAGATAACACCGGATCCACCATTCCCAATAGGTGATGTCACAGCTCACCTTCTCCTCCTGTACAATGACTGATAACACTTCAATATACAGTAGATAACACAGGATCCACCATTCACAATAGGTGATGTCACAGCTCACCTCCTCCTCCTGTACAATGACTGATAACACCTCTATATACAGTAGATAACACAGGATCCACCATTCACAATAGGTGATGTCACAGCTCACCTCCTCCTCCTGTACAATGACTGATAACACCTCTATATACAGTAGATAACACAGGATCCACCATTCACAATAGGTGATGTCACAGCTCACCTCCTCCTCCTGTACGATGACTGGTAACACCTCTGTATACAGTAGATAACACAGGATCCATCATTCACAATAGGTGATGTCACAGCTCACCTCCTCCTCCTGTACAATGACCGATAACACCTCTATATACAGTAGATAACACAGGAT